>NC_057797.1:4965164-5313648 GCF_018294505.1 Triticum aestivum
CCCTTCCCCGACCCCGTCGCCGTCGCCGCACGCGCCGCCCCTTCCCCAACCCCGTCGCCGTCGCCCCAACCACACGCCGCCACCTTCGGTCCGGCCGCCGGCACCCTTTATCACTGATTTTAGGTTGATGATATGATGATGTTGATGATATGATGATGTTTTTTTCTGTTGATGATATGATGATGTTTTTTTTCTGTTGATGATATGATGATGTTTTTTTCTGTTGATGATATGATGATGTTTTTTTCATATATGCATTTTTTCATATATGTATTAATTTTTTTAAGTTGTTAGTAGATATCGATTTTAGGTTAGTGCATTTTATCACTGATTTTAGGTTAGTTGATCAATTTAGTGCATTTTATGTTTGTTGCATTTTAGGTTAGTGCATTTTATGTTAGTGGACAGGAAAAAGTAAAATAAGGAAAAGGAAAATAAGTAGAGAAAGAAGGAGAAGAAGAAGGAGAAGACGAGGAGAGGAAGAAGAGGAAGAAGAAGAAAAAAAGAGGAGAAGAAGAAGGAATAGAGGAGCTTCTTCTCCTTTTTTTCTCCTCTTTTTTTGCTTCTTCTTCTTAATTTTTATCGGGAACGAGGGTGTCGAGGATCGCCGAGGGGTCGAGGGTCGGGAACTAGGGTAGAGGGTCGAGGGTCGTTAAGGGGTCAAGGGTCGAGGGTTTCAGGGTCGAGGGTTCGAGGGTTCTATAGGATCGAGGGTCGACGATTCCAGGGTCGTCTAGGGGTCGAGGGTTCCAGGGTCGTCGAGGGTTCGAGGGGTCGAGGATCGCCGAGGGGTCGAGAGAGGTTTCCTAGTGTCAAAGGATTGAAGAAATCCATGCCTTCATCATTAGCCGGAAGTAACCAGGGCATGTTGGTACGAAGTTCTGCGAAGTTGTTCTGGAATGGAGTCCCGGATAGAATAATCCGCCTTTTGGTACGAATTCAGCAAAGGCCTTCCAAATAGCGATATTCGGAAGGCTCTTGCTGAACTTTGTACCAAAAAGCGAATTATCCTATCTGGGACTCCGTTCCAGAACAACTTTGAAGAGCTTCGTACCATCATGCACATGTTACTTTCGCCTAATGATGAAGACATGGTTTTGTTGAATCCTTTGACACTAGGCAACCTCCCGACCCCTCGGCGATCCTCTCGAACATGAGAGGAAGATGAGGGTCATCTAGGGGTCGAGGGTTCCAGGGTCATCGAGGGTTCGAGGGGTCGAGGATCGCCGAGGGGTCGAGAGAGGTTTCCTAGTGTCAAAGTATTGAAGAAATCCATGCCTTCATCATTAGCCGGAAGTAACCAGGGCATGTTGGTACGAAGTTCTGCAAAGTTGTTCTGGAATGGAGTCCCGGATAGAATAATCCGCCTTTTGGTACGAATTCAGCAAAGGCCTTCCAAATAGCGATATTCGGAAGGCTCTTTCTGAACTTTGTACCAAAAAGCGAATTATCCTATCTAGGACTCCGTTCCAGAACAACTTTGAAGAGCTTCGTACCATCATGCACATGTTACTTTCGCCTAATGATGAAGACATGGTTTTGTTGAATCCTTTGACACTAGGCAACCTCCCGACCCCTCGGCGATCCTCTCGAACATGAGAGGAGGAAGAGGATAAAAAAGAAGAGGAAGAAGAAAAAAAAGAGGAGAAGAAAGAATAGAGGAGTTCTTATCCTCTATTCTTTCTTCTCCTCTTTTTTTCTTCTTCTTCCTCTTTTTTTTATCGGGAACGAGGGTCGTCGAGGGACATAGATGTAGTGTCGTCCTTGTCGATATATACCCCCTCCCGATAGCTTACTATGATTAGGTAGCTAGTTCTATGTTTGGCACTAATATATCCATCTGTCATGTTTGAATAATAATTGCCATGTTGTAAATATTTGTAGAAACTATGGACACCGCCCTAGACGAAGCAAAAGAAGCGTTGTTGAGGGACATAATCGCATAAGGAAGTGATGCCATCTCGTTGTTTCTCAACGAAACCGATGGTCTGGAAGGAGAGGGTGAACAAGCTGGCTACGGTGACCTAATGCCGGTGCAAGAAGAAGAACATGAGGACGGCTCCGGTGACCCAATGCCCGTGCAAGAAGGAGACCGTGATGACGGCTCCGGTGACCGAACCGAGTCCGGCCAGGTATATATATTAGTTAAGCCTGTGCTGACTAGCTGATTGAGGCATTCATTGTTTTGATATGTACACATATTAATTAAG
The DNA here is from genome assembly GCF_018294505.1 of Triticum aestivum. NCBI lineage: Eukaryota > Viridiplantae > Streptophyta > Magnoliopsida > Poales > Poaceae > Triticum > Triticum aestivum. The sequence goes on from NC_057797.1 coordinate 4,967,375, forward strand.
TCTTTGTTCTTTTTTCTAGCCCTCCCGATCGAGCACAACTTCGGTAAAGAGACGAGGCCCGAAGAAAAAGTTGAGCTCGGGTGAAAAGTTTGAGATCATAGCAATCGCGCCCGATGGCCAACCTATTGAACCCCTCAGGACAAAGAGCGCATTTGTTGCTCAGTGCGTGGTTCTGGTTAGGGACAAGATCCCGATAAGCATCCAGCAATGGTTTAAGCCGGCTACAAAAGACCCTGAGGTGTCTTATGTCAATGATATGCAGAAAAATGATCTTTGGACTGAGCTGAAGTCAAATTTCACCCTACCGCCAGAGGATAATCCAGAGAACCCAGTTAAAGAGAAATTAATCAAGTCTTTTGCTCTGAAGAGGATGGCAGAACTATTCAGGAGGTGGAAGAAAGAGCTGAATAAGTTTGTCAAAAATAATGAGACACCAGAATTCAAGGGCAGATATGAGAAGATCAGAGATCACTGGCCCGCATTTGTGGCCCACAAGACATCGAAAAAGAGTAAGAAGATGTCGGCGACAAACAAGCAAAATGCTGCGAAGAAGAAGCTTCACCATCGCACGGGGTCAGGTGGCTACCTCGTAGCCCGGCCTAAGTGGTCCAAGACTGAGAATGATCTGGTTCATAAAGGGATCGAACCAGAGACAATTAACTGGCCAGACCGTTGCCGGACTTGGTTCTTCGGGGCTGGCGGAACCTTGGACCCTGTAACAGGGAAGTGCATTTGGACGAACGATCAAATGGACATACCAGTCATAAAGCTTAAGCAGTATATCAAAGCAGCGCAGGAAGGGACGTTCTTTCCAGACAGAGAGAACGACGAGCTCACAATGGCCCTCGGGGATCCTGAGCACCCTGGACGGACACGAGGCACGCCAGGCTCCATTCCGTGGAAGGTTGGGTTTCCGGACGCAGGCGGTTACAAATCCCATGAGAGGAGGAAAAAAGTGCAGCAGACCCAAATGCAGGCGCTGCAAGCAAGGGTAGACGCGATAGAGGAACGAGAAGCAAATCGCAGCAAACGTACTGCCGAAGCCTCCCCCGAAGCTACCCCGCCATCTCAGCGCAGAAGCAGCGTGGCTTCCACCGAGCTGCTTCAGCCGGAGCATGCCTTGACGGCTCCTGCCAGCTATCCCGTGGATGCTATCACGGAGTCTCAAAATTGTCACCTTATGATGCAATGGATGAATTTGAAGGTCAAGGCGGCTGTTGGCTCTGTTTATCCTACTGAACCCGGCGCAACTTTTCACTGCCGGCCGATTCCAGAAGGATATGCTAGGGTGATGGTCGATGAAATAACGGAGGGATTTGAGGACCTCCAGCTTGACCACCCTACCGGTGAAGGGGAGACTCGGCTGGGGTCTGCTCTAAAGACTCCATGCCTATGGCGGAAGGAGCTCATCAACCTTCCGAACTGGACGCCTCCGCCTCCTCCTCCTCCTCCGGCGAGTCAGGGCACTGCGCCTCCTCCTCCGGCGAGTGACGATCAGGGCCCTCAGCCGGCTCCTTCTCCGGCGCGTGGCGGCACTCCGCCTCCTTCTCCGCCTACGCCGACGCGCCCGAGCAGCCAACCTCCTCCTTCTCCGCCTCATCAGCAAGGGCGAAAGAGACCTGCCGCCGCTCCAGCTGCTCCAGCACATCGTAGTCCTTCTCCTCCGCCTCGGAAGCAAGTAAAGAAGACAACCGCTCCGTCTGCTCGGTCGGCGTCTAGCAGTACAACCAGAGGCGGGAGGACATACAGATTTGGTCCTTCTCTGAAGACTCCAGAGAAGTTACCATACGAGAGGACCCCGGAGGAGAACGTGAAGATCGCATGAACCGAAGTGGATGACTGGTTTCAAGGGTTGAAAGCAAAGAGACATCCACCTCCGGAGGAGAAGGTAGATCCGGTGAAAGTGAAGCGCACTCTGGCTGCCCTGGCAAAACCACCCAAGTCTCCGCCGAAAGGCAACTATGAGCGCATTATTGCAAAGACATGGGCCGAAGTGGAGCGGTCGGGAAGTACAGTCAGTGATCAAAGGCTGAAAGAACGACGAGCAGCTGGGAAACAAATTGCCCAGCTCGGCGAACAAGCGAAGCAATCATGCCCCCCGCTCAAGGTGCCTAGCGACATCGTCGATCCGAGGATGGTGCCCGGTTATTGCAATGTTGACGATTACCTGCCCGACGATGTACATTATGATCCCATGGAGGTGCAGATACACGGATACGAGTACGAGAAGCCTCTCGTCAAAGATGAAAAATCTTTAACAATGATGATGCGAAGATTACATGATTGGTACTTGAAAATCTGCAGAGAGTCTGAGGGGAGGAATACTTTGTATGCGAGAGTTAAACCGGAGCATGACCTCGTTGGAATTGAACTGTTGCCTATTCCATTTGAGGAGTTCTATCAGTTTTTCAATCAATTGGCCCTCGATAAAACAACGGTCACCTGCTACTATCTGTAAGTACTACTACTTCTATCATTAAGTCTCTCTATATAGCTCATCTCTTTCATTGCATGTATTTATAATTATCCTCACTATATTATGCAGATTGAAGATCGCCGAATTGAAGAAAAGACAAATCGGTGATATTGGGTTCGTTAACACATATCTCATAGATGCAACTGAGGTTGAACATCGTCCTGAAGATACCGAGGCCAACTTGCTACGATCATTCAAAAAAATGAAAACAAAGATATAATACTCTTTCCTTACAACTTCAAGTGAGTGTTACTGTCTTGTGCATATTCGGTTTCCCTTATATATTAGTCCAGGTTATAGTAATGTAATTGATGAGTTATGCATGCGTGCGCAGTTTCCACTATATTCTCCTAGAGATTAGGCTTGAGCGGGGAGAAGTAACTGTCTTGGACTCTTAACGAAAAGATCCCCAGGAGTATGTGGACATGACTGAAATCCTCAAGAAGTAAGTTAAATCGATCATTATCCACCATATCAGCAACTTTGTTCATTTCCTGATATCAAGTAATTGTTTTCTTTGTCCGGCAGGGTTTGGAGAAAATTCACCAAAAAAGTTCCGGGACTGCCGAAGGAGCTGGAATTTAGACACACGAAAGTAAGTACTATAGTAGCATGTTCCGCGCATCTCCTAGCTAGTGATTCAAGCGCTAGTTTCATCAATACCATTTAGCATTCTTGCTTATCAGTTTGATTGCCTCTATTTCTTGTAAAGTGGTTGTGGCAGGAACAAGGGAATGATTTTTGTGGATACTACGTCTGCGAGTCCATCCGCCACACGACCTGTGAGCGGGGCGGGTACTCTGACGAACAATATGAAGTACATAAATAACAACATTCACAATTTTATTTTATTACCATCATCTGTGTTGAGTTTCATTCATTCATATATATATATGTATTGACCCCCTTCTTCAAATTAGATGTTTCGGAAGCGGGATGAACTCCTAGCACCAGCTCGCATGCGAGCAATTCAAGAGGAATTGGCGGCATTCTTTCTTGACCACGTGATCGCTGAAGACGGAGAATACTATGTGAACCATGAGTCAGTATGATTATATTTGTAAGAGATAATTATTATATATATGTAGCTGGTAGTGTCGGATAGATATACGAGAACTTGTTGTTCGACCAATCTCACGGAGAAGGAGAGGTGGTCGATATCACTTCTCTCTGTATGCATATATGTTCATGACGATCTTCTGTTTCCTTCGTTTGCTTACTAGCTAGCTAGCGTGTCTAGTCCTCTCTATACGTATGTATAGTACGTAGCGTCGACCAAGCACGGACATAAGAGAGGACACTTCTCTCTATTAATTATAGCTAGCTAACACAATATATGAAACACCTAAATTAACCCCCCAAAACCCCAACCCCCCCCCTTCAAAAAAAACAAAAACCCCAGCCACAGAAATGCTGACGCGTGGATGCCTATTGGTACCGGTTGGTGCCACCAACCGGGACCAAAGGGTCTCCTGACTGGGCTCTGCGCACTGCCCACGTGGAGGCCCATCAGTCCTGGTTCTGGATTGAACCGGGACTAAAGGGTCGGGGCATTAGTACGGACACTTTAGTCCCGGTTCAGGAACCGGGACTAAAGGCCCTTACGAACCGGGACTATAGGCCCTTTTTCTACCAGTGATAGTGATATACAATAGGTACTTACATCTACATTGGAGCACAGAGAATTCCTGCAAGAATCTTTCCTCATAAACGATACCATTGCAGAAAATCTTCTATCTGTTAAGCTTATTTTCTAAAAGAGAGATGGGTAAGAAACATGTAGAAAATATGATCAGCATGCTATAAAATTTCATGATGCAAGGATACGCACACGCTTCTTAGAATTGAGTTGACATATTTTTGCTGGATTGGAGCGGACTAGTTCTTTGGCCACTGGAATCTGCTTATTATCAGTAGGAGTTGGGTTTCTCTGTGCTGGAGCAGTATCTATAAAAACTGGAGTTGGTTTATTATCTCCTGGCGTTTGGATCTTTTGCAAAGGCCTTGTTTGTAACCCTTCAGATTCTAACATAGTCGTCTTCCCCTTGCATGCCTTGTATAGAAGAATGGTGCTTTAATTATAAAACATGCGGCAGCAGAGAGATGGAATAGGTACTGAAGAATAGAAAGGCATGACATATTGACATGTATTCCCTCCATCCGGGAAAAAATGGATGGGTCTAGGCGTATTTCAGTTCTAGATACATCCTTTTTTATCCATTTCGGCAACATGTAATCCGGACGGAGGGAGTATGGTGTAAGAGCTAGGGATACGATAGGACAACACAGCAAAAAAACACTAGTTGAATGTAAAACTATATGCTAGCGGAATATGCACAGAAATAACTAAGGCAACATACACGTGTATGATTGGGAAAATAAGATGGCATTGCAACAGAGCACTAGAACAGCACTTCAACGTAAAAAAACATGGTATGGTAGACAGATGAAGTACATACTGATGAATAACAATGCATAAGATATTCAGAAGCATGATGTCCAAATTAAGCAGATGGCATTGCGATAGAGTAGAATGACAGTACTTGAATGTGAAAACATGTTATCATGAATGGAATAGGTATTGAAAAACAGGAAGGCATGACATATTTACATGCATGATCAGCATGTGAAGCACATGGCATTGCAACAGAGTATATACACTCCAGGACATTATATGCATGTTGTACCCATATCACAGGCCAAGTTAGAGCAAGGACCTTGTGGGGTGAAGAGGATTCATCATCTTTTTGCAAGTCTTCTGAAGAACTGCCTTTACATGTTCCATCATATTGGGTATCATTGACATCAAGTTTATTGGCCTTTACATTGCTCCGTGAGGTTCTTGTGGATATATCAGTGTGTGCAATTATATCTTTCATGCATGGAAGACAACTAGTAGTTAGATTTATGTAATGAGTGTCTGTAGGAGACGACATAAATAGTAGGACTGGGGTTAACTAGCAGCAACAGGTCTCATAAACTAAAGGGAGAACACAGATGAAAGCTACAGAATATGTATCGTTTGTACTCGAGATTAACTAGATGGCACACAAAAGTATTAAAGAACAACATAGGAAATACTAGAAGTGGTATAATACTATAATCACCAGCCTGTGGGACAGCATTGGCTGATGGATGATAACTATGGAACAGTGTTACCTAAAGAACAAGTATCTTAGCTGAACTATGGAACAACGTTAACTCCTGAACAAGACCCGTAAGAGCTCAGCATGAATATACAGTGAAATGTGATGATCTATTTTCCATGCTTAGATGAATAACAAAGCCATAAATGTTGCACACAAGTAAGATGAGGGTACAACATATCTGGCTGCCATCCATAGGAGTGAGCATCATGTGCTGACTTGTCGATGGCCCTGCAGTTGTTGTGGTTGTGCATGTCGGGCACGCGCGTTCGATGCAGAGAACTGTTGAGTGGGGACTATAGCTCCCTTCTGGTGTATGCTTCCCTTGTTGGAGCAGCTGCGGTGAGTCGAAAGACGGTGTGTCTGAAGATGCAGATAACGCATAATGTTAAGAACGACATATCTCTTTGATCTGAAGAAATACGCTAAGAGATCAACAGCAAGGTACGAGAGTGGTCACACGTCTGTTGACTGAAGACTAAATTGGGGTCACACGATTTTATTTTATTTTGGTACTGTCCGATCTACGTCGGATGGCTGGCCGTCTTGTGCCTCCCGGCTGACACTGTTCAGAATCTTCCCCGAAGAGCCAGCGACCAATGGCAGAGCAGCCTACCTCCGCCGTCCGTGGCCCCGGCCAAAACCCCGCTCCCCACCACACCGCACTGTCGTGGTTGCGCCGCCCCCGGGACAATCCACAAAGACTCCCCATCATCCAGATCCAGCGGCTGCAGTACCTTCAACCCACGCAACTCTAAAAGATAGCCATCTAAGCGCTGCTTCCACGGCGAACTTGCAGCCCCGCATCCTTACGTTAGACACCAGCCAACCGGCAGCCTAGGAGCTCCGCCGCCTCGAGGGGTGCTGCTTCCCATTGCAAATCGATTGGCCCAGAATAAAAATTCAGACAACTGATGCCTAAATAAAGTGATTTGAGATGAGGGTGCGACCTATCTAGCAGCATGGTGAAGTAGGCAGGTCCAGCTGCCGAGTCGGTGAGGCCGGCACGGTTGCGGTGGCGACCGGCGGCAAGGAAAGAGCGATGTCGCGATGGTCGACGGCTAGGGAGGAGGGCGGCTGTGAAATTGGTGCAGTGTGGGGCGCCATGGAGGCGGGGCTGAGGTTTCACGGCTCGGGAGAAGGGAGCTTCCCGGGGAGAAGGTGATTTGGCGCCCACGAGGTATGAATGGGGGCGGGCGAGGAAAATTGGGAGGGGAGTGGAACCATGTCTTACGGACGCATTTGTTTGAAATGTGAGGGGGGGTTACAGTTCTACCCTTGCCTATAGGCTTCCTGGCTTGGGCCTGTGTACTGAGGGTCAGGGATAGTAGAGTAACTTTGCTTCTCTGGGCGGGAGTGATTTCGGGCGAGGAGGCCGTGTTTTGAACTATAGTGGACGTGAGAGATTTCGGGCGAGGAGAGCGTGTTTTGAAATAGTGGGCGCGGGCTATTTCGGGCGAGGAGAGCGTCTTTTGCCGACCATGGTTTATGAATTATTCGGCACATGTCATTTCGGCCGAGGAGAAGGCGCGCTTGGATGAAGTTAAGAACCTACCCTCGATGTACAACGGGCCAATTGATGTGTGTCCCACATAGGACGGTAATTTCGCGTCTCCCATTTATTTGCTCGGGCGAATTCCACCGAGCAGAGAGGATTTTTAATGGTTCGTTCAAATTTTGGGAGAACGAGCATCCACGTCTACCTTACCAAGTCGATTCGGATCAAATTTTGAAATATTAGCTTGCCACTTCTTTTTTAGATGGAGAGATGATGCTCGGGAGTAATGTGTTTTTACATGCTCGTTGCTAGCGATTTACTATATGACAAATAGTTGACCCACTCAAAAACGCGAATCAAACCCAAAATGAAATATCTCGATTCAATGAAATAGCTCGTTCAGTAGGTCAAAATAGTGAACTAAATCAATTGAACACCTCAATCGAGTAGCATGTTGTACAGTATTATAGTACTCCATGAACATGTTGAAAGTCAAATTAATGAACTTGTTTGATATACGCATATATCCGTTCATGTGTGGATTGCAGACAACATGTTCTCCAATTTAAATATTTGAATGCAAGTTTATATCGAAACATGGTTTATATCAGTCTTTGATGCATAAAACGCGACCCCCCCCTCTCCTGAACTCATGTTCTTTCTCTCTCTCTCTCTCTCGCCGGAAATCTTCAATTATGTCGCACACATCCGACACAAAAACCTTGTTCGTCCCTCTCCCTTTCTCTCCATGTCTCTCTCTCTCTCTCTCTCTCTCTCTCTCTGTGTGTGTGTGTGAGGGGGGTCTTTCTAGTTCGCATGCATATATACACCATCTATAGGTCTCTCTCGCACACTATGTATGATACTCTAGCTAGTCCAAGCTAGATATCTTGGGTGCACTCATCGTACGCACACAGATTCCTTGGCTCTTTGCATGTAACTCTCTCACGCACCACTATGTCGTCTCGGAGCTCTTCCCCCCTCTCTCAAACTCTCCATCCACCTGGGTCACACATACACATGCATATCTCACTCGCACTCGATAGACCCATCTAAAACTCTATCTCTCCCCCTCGTTCTCTCTCCATCTCACACGCGCACACACACAATCTCATGCCCAGCTAGCCAAGTATGATGGTCTCTCACTCAATTGTAGGCACACGCAGTCCCCCCTATATGTATATGACTAGCTAATCTTAGTCTCCATCACAAACATGTGCATGGTCTATCTCAATTTGTCTCGGGGCATCTTTCTATCGCGCATGCACTCCCTCAATCTCCCACCCATATAGTCCCCTCACGATCTCGACGGGATCTCTCTATCACAAACACACCCTCTCTCCGTCCCCATGTGTCCATGCCATCCATGTGTCCCTCTCGACCTTTGTTCCTTGTTGGCCACACCTCTATTGGACATGTGCTACAGGGGTGTCTCTCTCCGTTGCAAACAATCACACACTATCTATCTTCGTGTATCTCCTCGCCTCGCTTTTCCATCTCGGAGATGCATGCATGATATGTTCGCATAAGAAACGAAAAAACACACTCTCTCTCTAATTTATCATTTGTTGTCACTTTCTCTTTCACACACATACTCTTTTTGCACACTTACTCATTCTCCTTCACACGCACTTGATCTGTCTCGACTGAGGCACTCTCCTCGGTCCATAGCATATAGATTTATTGAAAAGTCAAACATCACAAAGTTTGACCATGTACATGGAGAAAAAGAATTACATATAGTACGGCAAACATATACCATTAGATTCACCATGAGATGTAGTTTTGTATGATGTATCTTTGGTATTGTAGATATAAATAACATTTGCGTAAACCTGATCAAAGTTTCCAAAGTTTGACTTCTAAAAAATTTACATGCACTGCATTATCGAGCGGATGGAATATCTCTTTCCCCCTCTCAGCTATCTGACGCACCACTCAACCTTATCGGGGCTCCTCAATCTCTCTCAAACTTTATTGGTCAGTTTGGTTCGTGACCTGACCCTCATGCCTTGATGGTCGGTACTGTCTGGTGTGGACGTGAGATGTAAAATATTTCTGCCTGGCCAGGCTTGTGTGGTGCTGAAGCGTTTGGTTCATGCCTGGGCCAGGCAAAGCATCAACGTCCCATCAATCAATCCATGCAACAATTATTTACAGCTAATATCCATCCATGTTGTTGTTAGCCTCGTGGCCACACGACCAGGCACGACCAGGCGTTCGAAATCGGTCGCCTGGGCCAGGCTACTTGAAAGTGCTAGTGATCGACTAGAGGGGGGTGAATAGGCGATTTTTATGAAAGTCTTCAAAACATGGAAGTTTCGAAGACAAACGATAGAAATAAACCTATTACCATGCAGCGGAAGGTAGACTACACTAGGCAAACCATAGTCAAGTATTCAATGAAGTGAAAGCACAATGACTAATAGCAGCTAGGCAGTAAAGATCAGGTAGGAAGATATTGTGAAGCCAATCAGAACAAGCAGTCACTCAGTGAAGACAAAATATAATGCAATCATACAATGACTTCACGAGGACCAACAGTAAGTAAAGGGAAGGGAAGGATGAAACCAGTGACTCGTTGAAGACAATGATTTGTTGGACCAGTTCCAGTTGCTGGGACAACTGTACGTCTGGTTAGGGCGGCTAGGTATTTAAACCTGAGGACACACAGTCCCGGACACCCATCCTGAACACGCAGCTCAGGACACTCAGTCCTCACCGTATTCCCCTTGAGCTAAGGTCACACAGACCTCGCCCATCGCCCAATCACTCTGGTAAGTCTTCAAGGTAGACTTCCAAACCTTCACAGACTTCGTTCATCGGCGATCCACAATGACTCTTGGACGCTCAGAACGCGACGCCTAACCAGCTGGAGGATTCACAGTCCTCAAGTGTAATAAGTCTTCAGATCACACAGACAAGAAGACTTAAGTGATGCCTAACACTCTTTGGCTCTGGGTGTTTAGGGCTTTATCCTCGCAAGGAACTCTCTCTCAAAGGCTTCGAGGTGGGTTGCTCTCAAACAACAAAAGCCGTACTCTAACTCTGAGCAGCCAACCGTTTATGGTTGTAGGGGGTGGGCTATTTATAGCCACTAGGCAACCCGACCTGATTTGTCCAAAATGACCCTGGGTCACTAAGGAACTGACACTTGTTCCAACGGTCAGATTTCAAACACACACGGCAACTTTACTTGGGCTATAAGCAAAGCTGACTTATCCATCTCTGGACAAGATTTGCTCTCGTAGTCTTCACTCGAAGACATAGGATTTTGGTTCAGCATCACTTCAGTCATTCTGACTGGTTCTCTTGGACCCCACTTAACAGTACGGTGGTTCCTATGACTCAACAAAGAAGAAAAAGAACAACGAAAGAACTAAGTCTTCGCGCTCCATAGTCTTCATGCGATGTCTTCTCTTGTCATATTCTTCAATGTGAATGTCTTCACATACCACCTTTGTCTTCAATGTCTTCTTACATTTTTAGGGGTCATCTCTGGTGGGAAAACCGAATCAATGAGGGACTTCTACCTGTGTTATCCTACAATTCTCACAAACACATTAGTCCCTCAACTAGGTTTGTCGTTAATACTCCAAAACCAACTAGGGGTGGCACTAGATGCACTTACAATCTCCCCCTTTTTGGTGATTGATGACAAACTAGTTGAAGTTTTCAACGGGGAATATAATATGTGAAATTGTAAAGGATAGGGGATTGTCTTCATAATTTACAAGGGATCCCCCTGAAGATGTGCATATAAGTAATTTGCTTTTGGAATGCAAATGCACATGGTAGGTTGTACTTGTGGAGATCCTCTTCAACTTATGATGACAATTTATCATGCATGAAAAGTATGTGAAGATAATGACATGCATCGTGAAAAATGGACGTCTGCAAAATGATCTAAGTGCGGAATTTATCATCGCACATGCGGAATTTATCATCGCATCACAGAATAGCAAATAAGTAGCAGACGACCATCAAGTTTAAGTGTTACAACTCAAAGAACCAAATGTATCAAAACGCAAGAGTTGTAAACACTAGGCAAAATATAAAGCAACCGCCAATATGGACCCGCTTGAAGACTATCAAACTCATATGCTTCTCCCACTTTTGTCAGTAAGGACCAAAAAGGTTTGAAGACATAGAGCATCTACTCGTTCCCAGGAGGAGTAGGTGAAGCAGCAGGGTCGTCGGTGTTGTTAGGCGGTGCAGATGAACTTGGGGCAGTGTCGATGCGTGCAGAAGTAGGGGGCGGTGAAGTAGCATCGTCTTCATCATCGATCACTCTGGCATTCACACTTGCAGCAGAGGAGGAGAACTCATAGTCTTCAAGAGACGGAGTTCGTCGCAGCACAGTCCTTCTTGGAGGTGTTGAGTCAAATTTGAAGCGTTCAGAGAAGCCATCCTCTTGAAGATCATCCTCAGAGCACATAAGCGTCAGCCCTTTCCATGTACGCCGACAGGTTTCATGGGCAACAAAGGCATTCTTGGTGGCAAGATTGCGAATCATGTTTACGTCCACCAAGAGGCTTTGCATTTGGCGCTTCAGCTAGTCATGATGCCTATCCTGTTTTTGATGAAGGGCAACCAGAAGCTCTCGGTCATTGAGAACACGGGAGCGCTTCTTGGGCCATTGGGCAATGGTGCTTTCAGTGGCTTCAGTGAGGGCAAGATGAGGTGCACGTGTAGTTCCAGCCAGAGGATAAACACGAGTGACTGCTTGAACTCCTTCAAAGTTTTGAGAGAAGCTTTGATTCTCAGCATTTTGAAGACTAAGGGGCTCCTTGGCATGCTCTGGATAGATGGTTTCAACTGACATATCGATGTCAGGCAGAAAGATCCAATGATTGCGAGCAGAGGGCTGATAGGTGACAGCTGAGTGTAGTTTGATCAGCCGCATAATCCATGGAGCGTAAAACTTCAAGCCAAAAATGTCAGATCCTGATGCAGCAAGCTGGCGAATAAAGAAGTCTTCTGCATTGAAGCTTTTTCCATGAAGAATATGAAAGACCAACGTCTTCATTGCGCCTTCTAGTTTGGCATGTGGAGAATATCCTTTGATGGGCCAGAGAGTTCTCCTTATGATGTGATAGATAGTACGTGGCAGATACTCAAGGTCTTCAACAAATAACTCCTTAGGATATTCAGCATCTGGAGACAAAGGCTTCATCATGCTAAGCATCTGACTCATATTGGGCTCAGGCTTGTGGAAGATGCTTTCCATAGCAGCACTATGAAGCTGACAACCAGGTTCATACAGATCTCCTGGAGTGGGCAGGCCAGTAAGCTCAATGATATCAAAGGCTTTGGCTTCATGATGAACATTGTCTGTCATCCACTCAAGGACCCAAGTCTTCGGATCCCTGTTGTAGCCACGAATATGAAGAGTGGCATAGAATTGGAGCAGCAATTCTTCATTCCAGTGCTCCTTATCAGTGATGAACTGCAGCAAGCCTGACTCTCTAAAGCAATCCAGAGCTTCTTCCAAACAGGGCAGTCCAGTTATGGCTTCACTGTCAAGACGCATATGTGGGAAAATGCGACCTTGATTGTACAGAATGCATGAGTAATAACTGCGCTGTTGATAACTCCAGAACCGATCAGAAGATATTCTTGCCTTGGTGTAGGGGTTCTTGGCGCTATCAAAGAAGGTGTTGTGTGCCTTGAAGCCATTGATATTGAACGATTCGGGTGCAGATGCAGTGCCTGGAAACCTGGGCAAACTTGGCATTGGCTTCTGAACCTAAGGCCTGTGCTCAACGTGATAGTCAAACTGAGGACCAGCAGTAGGCGGAGGAGTCAGAAAAGGCCATTTGACAGTGATAAGTTGGCCATAGTTGAATGCTTGCTCGATAGTGTGTGGCCTTGGTGGCGGAACAGGAGCAGTGGCATCGACAGAAGCGTCAGGCTGCACATCTATTGCGGGTGCATCATTGGCTTCATTAGCTTCTGGCACATTGGTTGGTGCAGGCTCCACATTTGCTTCAGCCATGACTACGTCATTGGCTTCATTTGTGTTGGTGGTGGCAGCCTCAAGATTCTCAACCTCCACTTGATGAGCTGGAGGGTCGGGCACAGACACGTTCACTTCAGGAATAGCTTCTTCAGAGTTTGGGGGTGTAGGGACACGATCTTCTTCTTGTTTGTCATTGGCTGATGCAGCCAGATTGTCTTCAGCACCTTGGGCTTCATACTCAGAGACAGTCACAGTAGGAGTGGCATCTGGAAACACTTGACGTGCAACAGATTGGTGGTGCACTTCTCCTTCTGGAACGCTCGGAAGAGGGACTTGAGACCTTGGTCCTTTGCGAAGCCTGTGTAGCACTGGTGACGCTTCTGGAGATGGAGTTGGCTGGGCCTCAAAGTCATCCTCTTCTTGCACTGATGGGGTTACTTGGGGAGAGCTTGGAGTGTCTTGTCTCTGTGGGCGATCAGCCCATGATGCATCCTGAGCAGTTGGCGTCAGAGGACGACCAATGCTGATGAGTTCGTTGTGCGTAAGCACAGGCGATGATACCAGTTGGTGCTCGATCTGAGGAAGGACTTCATCATCTTCAACATTGTCATGGTGACCAATGTCTTCAGCAGCGGTGGGGTCAACTGCTGGAATGTCTTCAGCTTCAGGAGCCTCTGTGGAAGCAGGCTCATGAACAATCAGTTGGCGCTTGTGGTGTTCAGATGCAGGGCGAACCATTGAGATGGGTTCAACAACTAAGGGCTCTGTGGGAGCAGCCCGATCCTTCTTAGTTTTGCGCTTCTTCTTAGAGGGAGCGACATCAGAAGCTTCAGGATTTTTCCTTTTTCTGGCTTCAGCCTCGGCAGAACTCGTCTTCTTCAGTTCTGAAGCGATTGACCTGACCTTTGGCTTCGAGCCAGTCATGCTGCTTGGGAAGACTATGCGAGGTTCTTCCTGCCTTGAAGGTGCAGATTGGTCAGTTGAGGGCTTCTTCTTCTTTGCAGCCATTCTTGGGTCGATGCCAGGACGACCAAGAGCCTTGCGCTTCTCAGCCTCATTGTAGGCTTGCACACACTTGTCAGCCAGGCTCTTCATGCGCTCACGAGAACCTTGAGCTTCTTCACGCTTCTGGAGAAAGGCTTCTTTGAGCTCGTGCAGCATGATCTTGAAGTTTTTGACATCTTGCACGCTGAGCTTGGCCATGTGCTTCTTGAACTGAGCTTTCTCGTAGTCGATCTTTTGCTTCAGTTCAACGATGCGCTGAGCTAGGGCTAGCTCAGAAGCAATGGCGCCAGTGAAGGCGACACTGAGGCCAACTGGAAGTTGCAGGTCTTTAAAGCTGAGGTTGGGCATGTCAAACCACTCATCAATGAAGTCATGGATGATTGCCACATCAAAGAGAGGCAAATCATTGAAGATCTCTGCTTCTTCCTTGCTCTTGATCAGTTGCTCAAGAGCATCATCTGCAATATCTTCATCGCTGGACAGATCAATGGCGTCGTTGCGCAGAATAGCAGCAGCAGTCAGTGCCTGATCAGTACTCTTTCTCATCTTAGTCTTCTTGGAGATGCGGGATAGATCTTCAGACTGCACACTGTCTTCAGGAGGTGCAGTAGCCAGTGGCTTTGCACGTGAGATTTTTGGTGCTGAAGCAGATGTTGAAGCTTTAGGCTTCTTCAGTTTCTTTGGCTTCGGCGGTGCAGGCGCTTCATCAGATTCAGCGTCATCTGCAGGCTCATCCACGGTTGTCCCTTGAACCATGATATGAGTTGTGACACCCCAAAATTTTGGCCTTGTTTTAATGGAATAAAATTTTGCCAGGATTTAAAACTTTGAATTTTTGAGCTCCATTTTGATTTTTGTTTAAATCATTTCCTTCCCTGTTATGATGAGTTTTTTCCAAAGAGAGAACTTTTCAAAAATGTTGTTGGACTTGTTTTAACCTCTCAAGAAAAACTTTCCCTTTTCCAGTATAACTAATTAACTAATTTAGTTGCTTGATCATTATTTTCTTGAAAAGGGTTTTTCTAGGTTAAATGGCCATATTTGAACTGCAACCATTTGATAAATTCACTTAAAGTTCCCACAAAGATTTGGAGATGTCATGTGATGTTTTTAAATCACTTTTATGCTAAAATATATTTCATTCATGAAATATTTTGAGCCCTACACTCAATTTTTCTTCTCTGGTCCAGAGTGCATTTTGCACTACAACCTATTTAAATATTTCTTTAAAACTTCTACCAAAATTAGGGGAAGTCAGTAGGAGCCTATTATTTTACTTTGTGCAAAAACCTATTTATGTTCTTTGAAAAATTTGAGTGAATCAACCTCATCCTCATTCTGGACCAACTTGATGGTTTGTACATCAACCATGTTTTTACTTGCTCTTTAACCCTTGATCATTTCTCCTACTTGTAGTCCCCCATGTTAAACCCTTAAGTCCAGGAGCATGCACCTTTTGGGTCATTTTTGGTTCATGAAATAATGTCAATTATTTCCTGTCCAGAATTGAAATTCTGCTAAAGTTACACTAACAAGTTTCTGCTTTTGTCCAACTAACATCACCACTCTCTCTTTCATCCACAGAGACACTGATCTGGAGATTTTGGCCACTCCAAGAAATGCCTAAGTGCCCTTGGCATTTTGTCAAACACCTTTCAGGCATGATCAGTTTTGACATGAGTCCTTGTTTGCACTATGGATTTAATCCCCTGGCCAGACCAGCATGTCCACTAGGATTCCAGTTGCTCCTAACCTGGGTCTGTTAATTGCCAGCCTCGACCGTGACCTCTAGCATGCTCTGGCATAGTGTCGAACACGTCCCGTGCACACCCGGAGCGCGCCCAGAGAGCGTGTATTGCAGCCGCGCACTCGAGCCGACACGCTGGCCCCCACGGCTTTGGCCCGCTCTGCAGAACCTCGCCACGCGCTCCCCTTCTCTCAGCTACGCGCCAAGCCGCCCCTCGCCGCGCCCGGCAGGCCAAGCACTAGCCGCCGCCGCCGCCCGACAGCCCTACGCCGTGCAGCGCCGCCCAAGCCACCCCGGCTCGCCACCTGCCCCTGTGAGCAGTGTGTGCTCATCCGCAGCCATGTCCGCTAGCGCTCGTCGCCGCCTCGATGCCCTGCTGCTACAGAACGTCGGTTCGCCGGAAGCTTATCCACGGCCGCCGCGGAACCGACCTCGTCGCGCTATAAATGGACACCCCAAGCCCCTCTGAGCACGCATGCGACCTCAGACCACCCCTATGGCACTCCCCTAGCCCGCATTCGACCCGGGGAGGCCTCCTTCCTCATCTCCGGCAACTCCTGCCGCCGCCACCGCCCCGGCCAATCCGGCACCTCCAGTATCTCTCCCTCTCCGTTCTCTCCACCAAGAACATCCTCATCCTCCCGTGAGCCTTTTCCCCTACTTGATTTTGATCGGGAGCCAACGCCGCCACAAAGTCACTTCGCCACCGAAGCCTTCCTCCGCCATGGAGCTCGCCGCCGGCCGCTCACTCCGTCCCCGCCGACCCAACGACTACCGGGAGGACCGCCTCAACCTTACGGATCCATCCCCACCCTCGGGGGCCCGCGAGGAGCAGCCTAACGCCGGCGACGATCGCCGGAGCCCCGCTCCGCTCGGGCAAAGGAGGGAGACGACGCGCGGCGACTGGTCAAACCTGACCAGTGGGCCAGGCAGGCCCACTGTCAGTGACACCCCACACCGTCCACGTGGTTAAGTGGAGGTGTAAAGCCTCAAGTACGCCTCCTCTGTACCGAAAGCGTAATCTCGTCTGAAACGTTTTCTTTTCTGTTTTAATTTAAAAAAACAGATTTGACCAAATCTTTGACTGGCTATAACTTTTTAAATATAAGTCCAAATGAGTTGATTCTTTTTCCTACCTTCCTCAAATTTGGTCTAGTTTATTTTAAGATTTATTTGAAAAAATTTCAAACAACTTTTTGGTTCTGTTTTTGAAATTTGTGTTAATTCAAATATATTTTTAAATAGGATTTTGGGAGAGAGAAGAAACTTTCAAAAGTTTTGGAGTGCACCCTGCCTTTCCACACATTGAAGGCAAGCATTCTGAACCCCGGCATAATATTTTTTGGTGTGATCGTTGATACATTTACAACACCACCGCATTTCGAAGGACTTGTTATTTCATGTGATATGATCATATGCATGGGTGCATGTTGTTGATTTCCATGCTGTTGGAAATGGACACACTTGTGATGATAATCACCCTCATATGCCTTGCATGCATACCGGCAGGAACTCGGGAAAACCTCTGCCTTGGGTAGGCATGAGTTTGTCGCCGGTCTCCGTCGGGACGGTTATGTCTGGTATGGCATGGTAAGGTGATATGAGTGGTGACTTTGTTGGATAAAATATATTCGTCATGCTAATCATGCAGGGAATACTTGAACCTCCCGAGTCGACCGTAGATCGAGTCTTGTTCCAGTAAACCCCCATACTTGTTTCGTACTACCACTCGTCTCTACAGCAAGTAGAGTACGGTTCAGTAAGTTGTCAACCTCTTTCCAGCACACACCGTACAGAGAGGCCATGGTGGAAGATACCGGTTGTAGCTGGTAGGCAGGCCACCTGGTCCGGGGGCATGGGTGTTTCCGGTTGGGACCGAGAGGGGAGGCCACCCCTTAGAGCGCGCGATATAAATTTGATCCCATGCTACGCGAGGTTGTAGCCTCCCCACTTAGAGTTTGCTTAACAGGTGTCGTGGGTGATTCCAGACACGTGTGAGATAAGCTGGTGTGTGCAAGTTAGGTGTGTTTTCAACAAAAAGACCGTAGACGGAATTAGTACTGCTGGAATAAAGAAATCCGTTACTCGTGGGTAAAGAGTACACCCTCTGCAGAGAATAAACCTATTCGAATAGCCGTGTCCATGGTTAAGGATTACAGTCAGGGATGGGTCAGGTGTCGGTCCTAGTGTCAGTCTTCGGAGGTGAAACTGTTAACCAGAAAATGGAATTACTAGTGACTTGTGATATCTATGATGATTATTATTATTGTTGACTAACCCGTGATATTATTGTTATTACCGAATATCTCTGGGATGGTTCTACCTCCGGGATATTCATTATGTTTGTTTCTTTTAAAAGCCCTTTATGTGGCGTCGCTCAGACGCCCAACTGTGGCATTTCTTTTAAAGCCCTTTATGTGGCGTCGCTCAGACGCCCAACTGTGGCATTATTTTTAAAGCCCTTTATGTGGCGTCGCTCAGACGCCCGACTGTGGCATTTCTTTTAAAGCCCTTTATGTGGCGTCGCTCAGACGCCCAACTGTGGCATTTCTTTTAAAGCCCTTTATGTGGCGTCGCTCAGACGCCCAACTGTGGCATTTCTTTTAAAGCCCTTTATGTGGTGTCGCTCAGACGCCCGACTGTGGCATTACTTGTTATTTGTTTCATAAGTTTTTTTTTACTACCATGTTATTGCAATTTTATAAATAACTTGCTGCACGCATCAGAGTTTCATTTATCTATTGTGACTGACGTCATGAGCAAAAAAATATTTTTCAGCACATCATTGTTATATTATACCTGTGTTCATAATGTTTGCGAGTACATTCAAAGTACTCACTGGCTTGTCCCTGGCTATTGTCTTGGCCAGATTTTCTTGCACGGAGAGGAGCGACGCGATGCCAGCCCCGGAAACCACTCAATGGAGATAGCAGCCTTGCGAAGATAGGAATTTAGCCTGGTCAGTTGTTCCCGTGGGAAATGGAGTCCCATAGACACTGGTGTTCACAACCCGCTTCCGCCATCAACCACTAGAAACCATTTGTTGTACTCACAGGCCAGAATGGTCTTGTACTACATATTTTTGTATTTTGCTTGGAGTTTCTGTATCAAGTTGGAGCCTCATCAGCTAACAGTAATCCTGGGGCTGATGAGCACGACGGTCTTTTCTGGAAATTTATTACCCGGAAAACCCGGTCGTGACAGACTTGGTATCAGAGCCAGGCTGACCATTGGCTAATCCTATCTTAGCCAGGTCAATAAACTAGGCAAACCAACCCACCAGACCTTAACCAAACCCCAGCCAAGCTTCTCGGGCAAGATAGCCACACAGTGACCCAACACTTTTTGGCAGTCGGTGCCCAACCTATCAACCTAACCTGTCACTCATGCGCCAGTGACCGGCCCCTAAATAGTCCTTTCTCACAAGCGTTCAAAGAAAGATTCCGTCCCCTTTTCCCTATAAAAAGGGGCGCGCTAACACCAAACCAGCACACACAGCCGCTACCCCAAACCGAGCCACAATGCCTGGACCTATAGTGCACAACGAAACCACAGCAACCAACCTTGGAGGTTTTGTGACCATCCTCGCAAACCTCACCCGTCATGCCTACGCGTTAGAGGAGCCACCAGAATATGTTGTGTATCAAGGACCCATGAGCGGTGAAGACCGCCAATTCTGGGCCACTGTGCACATTTACGGTAGGAGTCTAGCACCCGAGCGTCCCTACCGGTTCACCGGAAGAACAACTTCCTTTGAGCCACAAGCCATCCAGCTAGCCGCTCGAGAGGCTATAGTTCATCTCAGGCACTTGTCGCCCAGGGTTAACTGTCGCTCGTTCCACTACTACCCCAGACGAGAAGGGTATGGTAGACCACCCCAAGTTGCCAATGGAGATCACGAGACGGACCCCGCATTGTTGCACCTAGTGTGCTATGTAAGTGCACTAGAGGCATTGTTCGACCAGATCACTATTGATCTAATCGCAGCTCGTGGAGAGCTGGTTCGTCGAGCCCCGGCGAGAGAAGAAAACGAGCCCAACACCGACAACCCAGTCGTGCTGTTTGGACAACCGATCGAGACCCCGAGATCTGCCCCAGCCATCGGCCAAGGTGCTGCGATAACCCCAGAAGTGCTTCGTCGCATTTTGGGAGCACCCTCCAACGGGGTTGTGGCCAACAATCCCCGCAATGGTCATTCTCACTACCCCGACCCTGCAGTTCCTCCGCCATCTCCGACTAATCCCGGCAGAGAGACACGTGGAGAAGCCTCGACATCCACCAGGCACGCCCGTTTATACATAAACGAGGTAGACTAAGCCGTATGAGTAGCACCAAGTTTCAATGTATCCTCGTTTTGTAATCATGCGACCGCGTATATTAACGCAGCCTGTCTTTGTGCCTCTGTTTTAATAGTAGCCTTGCATATTTAGTCAGCGCATAGCTGCATATTTTTCCGGGCACAACTACCAAAACCAACCCGACGACAACCACAGTAACGCGTCTTTTTATGAGATATGTGTATCTCTGACACTGACCCGACCTTTGGAGCTAAGCTGGCAAATTTTTACCTTTCACCACGGTAAAACGATCAGGCTCCATTTCTATATAAAGGCCACCTTGTGACCTTACCCAGCAACCCTCACTTTGTGCACAACACTCACGCTTTTTCCTGTCATGCCGAACCCCAGCATTCATCTGAGAACCCCAGATGCAACTCCAGGTAGCTTTGTCAAAATATTGTGGGATTTTACCCGCAGTACCATGGGTTCTACCCAGCCACCCCAGTACGAGCTGTTCAAATCGACGATCACCCCATCCACCTCGGAATATTGGGCAACAGTACACATTCCTCCTGTAGACCCCAACCAAGATCCAATAGAAGTTTCCTTCGTGGGGAAATCTATGCCAACCCCACACTTGGCCATAGAGGCTGCTGCGAAAGAAGCGATTGCTCGTCTTCGATCCGCAGTACCCTATGCCCGCGAACGAGGATATTATTACTTTCCGAGTCGTGCAGCACCCGGAGAAGTAACGTCTTTTCCCGGTGGACGTATTGAGAGAGACCCAGTTCTGGCCAACCTTATCCAGTACATCATTGCTCAAGAGCATTTAAACCAGCGAGTGATGGATTATCTCCAGAGCCTCACAGATTTAAATCCTCAGGTTGCCATCGGCAGACCACTGAGACCCGACCCAGAGAGACGCATACATCGACTGGTCAATCCCCTGCCTCCGATTGAAGAAGAATGTATCCCTTTACCAGAGACATTTTATCAGGACTCCGCCCAGTTACCATTTTCATTTTAGACGTCGCTACTGTATTTGTTTTTTCAGCATTTATATTTATGTGTGTGACTTATGCGTGATGCCCTGAGTTTGTATGACGAGTCAATTATTTGGCTTCTGCTGATATGTGTAGTTTTTGTTGTGGTTTATGCTCCTTTAAATTAAATGTTTTCCCTCGCAAAACCCTGGAGTGAGATTTTCTTTTCCCTGAGTTGCTACATCTACACTTTCTCACGACATGGATTATTTAATTTCACTCAGCACCACGAGCAGACTCACAACCATAATCATTCGGACACATACACTGTTTGCAAAATTTTGCAACGGTGTTACATCCAGCTAATCACCCCCTAACAACAGTTAGCACCCGGCACACTCCATCTACTCCTCATGATCACCACCACCGCGGAGAACCAACACCCGAGCCGCAGCATCGCGATACTCGTCGAAGATTATCGCGCACAGGAGCACAGAGAGCCCCAGCAACGTCGCCAGCCCTCCGCATATCAGGATCACAAACCAGTCCGGCATCGCCTCCGCCATTAGAGCCTTGACCGAGCTTCTGTAAGCTGTAACGGAGAAAGAAGGAGGAGGAGAAGTGAGGCCAGGTGTGAGGAAGAAGAGAGAGGCACCCCGGCCGTTTTTATAGCTCGAGCTCGGTGTACGGTGGGCGAAGTCCACCAATGCCGCTCGTCGCCGATCGCCGGTGTTCGGAGTCGAATCCGCGAGCAGTGCCGACAGCGCGCTGGCCCGCGAGGTGAGTGCATGCTGCACCGGCAGCTAGCACGCCGCGCACTACCATGGTACAGCCTAGATACCCTACACACTAGGCGTCGCCGGTGGAGAAAGCACGCGGGAGAGAGGAGGAAGAAAGGGCCAGAGGGAGAAGAAGAGGAGACTGACAATGGACCCCGGGTCCACCTGTCGGCCAGAGAGAGCACTGTGCTCTCGGGTACAACCAGCGTATATCTAAATTTAGGAGTTATCCTAAATTTATATCCAGCGTAGAAATCACCCG
Organism: Triticum aestivum; assembly: GCF_018294505.1. Classification (NCBI taxonomy): domain Eukaryota; kingdom Viridiplantae; phylum Streptophyta; class Magnoliopsida; order Poales; family Poaceae; genus Triticum; species Triticum aestivum. Next base: position 4,989,513 of record NC_057797.1, read on the forward strand.
TTTTGTCCCGAACCGTAGACTTTTCCGCGCAGCCCCAGTTTTTCACACTGTGGTTTTTCACCACTTATTGCCCTCTCACTGTAGCCACATCGTCATTGCGTAATTATTTTCTTAACACCGCTTTTAGCAAATCTCGAGGGCAAGATTTTTTTAGGGGGTTAGTATTGTGACACCCCAAAATTTTGGCCTTGTTTTAATGGAATAAAATTTTGCCAGGATTTAAAACTTTGAATTTTTGAGCTCCATTTTGATTTTTGTTTAAATCATTTCCTTCCCTGTTATGATGAGTTTTTTCCAAAGAGAAAACTTTTCAAAAATGTTGTTGGACTTGTTTTAACCTCTCAAGAAAAACTTTCCCTTTTCCAGTATAACTAATTAACTAATTTAGTTGCTTGATCATTATTTTCTTGAAAAGGGTTTTTCTAGGTTAAATGGCCATATTTGAACTGCAACCATTTGATAAATTCACTTAAAATTCCCACAAAGATTTGGAGATGTCATGTGATGTTTTTAAATCACTTTTATGCTAAAATATATTTCATTCATGAAATATTTTGAGCCCTACACTCAATTTTTCTTCTCTGGTCCAGAGTGCATTTTGCACTACAACCTATTTAAATATTTCTTTAAAACTTCTACCAAAATTAGGGGAAGTCAGTAGGAGCCTATTATTTCACTTTGTGCAAAAACCTATTTATGTTCTTTGAAAAATTTGAGTGAATCAACCTCATCCTCATTCTGGACCAACTTGATGGTTTGTACATCAACCATGTTTTTACTTGCTCTTTAACCCTTGATCATTTCTCCTACTTGTAGTCCCCCATGTTAAACCCTTAAGTCCAGGAGCATGCACCTTTTGGGTCATTTTTGGTTCATGAAATAATGTCAATTATTTCCTGTCCAGAATTGAAATTCTGCTAAAGTTACACTAACAAGTTTCTGCTTTTGTCCAACTAACATCACCACTCTCTCTTTCATCCACAGAGACACTGATCTAGAGATTTTGGCCACTCCAAGAAATGCCTAAGTGCCCTTGGCATTTTGTCAAACACCTTTCAGGCATGATCAGTTTTGACATGAGTCCTTGTTTGCACTATGGATTTAATCCCCTGGCCAGACCAGCATGTCCACTAGGATTCCAGTTGCTCCTAACCTGGGTGTGTTAATTGCCAGCCTCGACCGCGACCTCTAGCGTGCTCTGGCATAGTGTCGAACACGTCCCGTGCACACCCGGAGCGCGCCCAGAGCGCGCGTATTGCAGCCGCGCACCCGAGCCGACACGCTGGCCCCCACGGCTTTGGCCCGCTCTGCAGAACCTCGCCACGCGCTCCCCTTCTCTCAGCTACGCGCCAAGCCGCCCCTCGCCGCGCCCGGCAGGCCAAGCACTAGCCGCCGCCGCCGCCCGACAGCCCTGCGCCGTGCAGCGCCGCCCAAGCCACCCCGGCTCGCCACCTGCCCCTGTGAGCAGTGCGTGCTCATCCGCAGCGATGTCCGCTAGCGCTCGTCGCCGCCTCGATGCCCTGCTGCTACAGAACGTCGGTTCGCCGGAAGCTTATCCACGGCCACCGCGGAACCGACCTCGTCGCGCTATAAATGGACACCCCGAGCCCCTCTGAGCACGCATGCGACCTCAGACCACCCCTATGGCACTCCCCTAGCCCGCATTCGACCCGGGGAGGCCTCCTTCCTCATCTCCGGCAACTCCTGCCGCCGCCACCGCCCCGGCCAATCTGGCACCTCCAGTATCTCTCCCTCTCCGTTCTCTCCACCAAGAACATCCTCATCCTCCCGTGAGCCTTTTCCCCTACTTGATTTTGATCGGGAGCCAACGCCGCCACAAAGTCACTTCGCCACCGAAGCCTTCCTCCGCCGCGGAGCTCGCCGCCGGCCGCTCACTCCGTCCCCGCCGACCCAACGACTACCGGGAGGACCGCCCCAACCTTACGGATCCATCCCCACCCTCGGGGGCCTGCGAGGAGCAGCCTAACGCCGGTGACGATCGCCGGAGCCCCGCTCCGCTCGGGCAAAGGAGGGAGACGACGCACGGCGACTGGTCAAACCTGACCAGTGGGCCAGGCAGGCCCACTGTCAGTGACACCCCGCACCGTCCACGTGGTTAAGTGGAGGCATAAAGCCTCAAGTACGCCTCCTCTGTACCGAAAGCGTAATCTCGTCTGAAACGTTTTCTTTTCTGTTTTAATTTAAAAAAACAGATTTGACCAAATCTTTGACTGGCTATAACTTTTTAAATATAAGTCCAAATGAGTTGATTCTTTTTCCTACCTTCCTCAAATTTGGTCTAGTTTATTTTAAGATTTATTTGAAAAATTTTCAAACAACTTTTTGGCTCTGTTTTTGAAATTTGTGTTAATTCAAATATATTTTTAAATAGGATTTTGGGAGAGAGAAGAAACTTTCAAAAGTTTTGGAGTGCACCCTGCCTTTCCACACATTGAAGGCAAGCATTCTGAACCCCGAAATAATATTTTTTGGTGTGATCGTTGATACATTTACAACACCACCGCATTTCGAAGGACTTGTTATTTCATGTGATATGATCATATGCATGGGTGCATGTTGTTGATTTCCATGCTGTTGGAAATGGACACACTTGTGATGATAATCACCCTCATATGCCTTGCATCCATACCGGCAGGAACCCGGGAAAACCTCTGCCTTGGGTAGGCATGAGTTTGTCGCCGGTCTCCGTCGGGACGGTTATGTCTGGTATGGCATGGTAAGGTGATATGAGTGGTGACTTTGTTGGATAAAATATATTCGTCATGCTAATCATGCAGGGAATACTTGAACCTCCCGAGTCGACCGTAGATCGAGTCTTGTTCCAGTAAACCCCCATACTTGTTTCGTACTACCACTCGTCTCTACAGCAAGTAGAGTACGGTTCAGTAAGTTGTCAACCTCTTTCCAGCACACACCGTACAGAGAGGCCATGGTGGAAGATACCGGTTGTAGCTGGTAGGCAGGCCACCTGGTCCGGGGGCATGGGTGTTTCCGGTTGGGACCGAGAGGGGAGGCCACCCCTTAGAGCGCGCGATATAAATTTGATCCCATGCTACGCGAGGTTGTAGCCTCCCCACTTAGAGTTTGCTTAACAGGTGTCGTGGGTGATTCCAGACACGTGTGAGATAAGCTGGTGTGTGCAAGTTAGGTGTGTTTTCAACAAAAAGACCGTAGACGGAATTAGTACTGCTGGACTAAAGAAATCCGTTACTCGTGGGTAAAGAGTACACCCTCTGCAGAGAATAAACCTATTCGAATAGTCGTGTCCATGGTTAAGGATTACAGTCTGGGATGGGTCAGGTGTCGGTCCTAGTGTCAGTCTTCGGAGGTGGAACTGTTAACCAGAAAATGGAATTACTACTCGTGACTTGTGATATCTATGATGATTATTATTATAGTTGACTAACCCGTGATATTATTGTTATTACCGAATATCTCTGGGATGGTTCTACCTCCGGGATATTCATTATGTTTGTTTCTTTTAAAAGCCCTTTATGTGGCGTCGCTCAGACGCCCAACTGTGGCATTTCTTTTAAAGCCCTTTATGTGGCGTCGCTCAGACGCCCAACTGTGGCATTTCTTTTAAAGCCCTTTATGTGGCGTCGCTCAGACGCCCGACTGTGGCATTTCTTTTAAAGCCCTTTATGTGGCGTTGCTCAGACGCCCAACTGCGGCATTTCTTTTAAAGCCCTTTATGTGGCGTCGCTCAGACGCCCAACTGTGGCATTTCTTTTAAAGCCCTTTATGTGGTGTCGCTCAGACGCCCGACTGTGGCATTACTTGTTATTTGTTTCATAAGTTTTTTTTACTACCATGTTATTGCAATTTTATAAATAACTTGCTGCACGCATCAGAGTTTCATTTATCTATTGTGACTGACGTCATGAGCAAAAAAATATTTTTCAGCACATCATTGTTATATTATACCTGTGTTCATAATGTTTGCGAGTACATTCAAAGTACTCACTGGCTTGTCCCTGGCTATTGTCTTGGCCAGATTTTCTTGCACGGAGAGGAGCGACGCGATGCCAGCCCCGGAAACCACTCAATGGAGATAGCAGCCTCGCGAAGATAGGAATTTAGCCTGGTCAGCTGTTCCCGTGGGAAATGGAGTACCATAGACACTGGTGTTCACAACCCGCTTCCGCCATCAACCACTAGAAACCATTTGTTGTACTCACAGGCCAGAATGGTCTTGTACTACATATTTTTGTATTTTGCTTGGAGTTTCTGTATCAAGTTGGAGTCTCATCAGCTAACAGTAATCCTGGGGCTGATGAGCACGACGGTCTTTTCTGGAAATTTATTACCCGGAAAACCCGGTCGTGACATGAGTGATCAGACCTTCCAGGTTGTAGAAGGGCCCAACAAGATTGGGTTCAGCTTCGCGGGTGCCATCGGCACGGGGAGCAGAGGGACCAGGGTTGAAGTCTAGTCCCAATGACTTCTTGTTCTGCTTAGCCGAATTCTTGGCAAACTAGAAGTTGCGCTTGAACAGATTGTCGTCACGACACCATAGCAATGATGATGGGTCTGCATCCGCAGGCTGTGGTCCACGGACCATGCAGGGATAGAAACCTTGTTCAATGGCTTCATCTCTGGACCTGGGTTGAAGATTTATGTATAGGATGTCTCCCCATGGTCGCTTGATGGCATTCTTCTCAGCATATTCCTGGGTCACAAACCTGTAGTTGAACCATTGCTCAGCCTAGTACCTTCAAATCCATTGGATTCGTGTCTTGCGCTGATTGTAATCCTCTTCTGGGTCTGCCTTGTACAGCTCTGAGAGGTCATCAGGCAGATCTCTTGATGTTCCCCCTCGACGCTGTCGGCCACCCTTCCTTGATGATTTCTCTGTAGCCATGATCTTCAAACTGAATGGCTTCAACACGTTCAAAGGTTTTAAAGGCTTCCGTTTGCTGGTCAAATAGGAACTGGCTTCGGGAGAATTTATATGATGTTGTAAGAATTCTGCAAATGAATGCAGACTATGATAACCAAGGGATTCTACCACGGACATGTACCTGTGACAGCATTAAGGTGCGAAGGAGGGGGAAGAGGTCATATGCATTCTCAGAAGATTTTGAAGATAAATCAGTTTAGAAGACATTGACCTCATAGTGTGAAGACATTCACTCATAGATAGGGAGTTGGTTCCAGATTTGTACGAATCCACGAATAAGTACAAGTGAGGAATCTAGCTACTTTGTGAATCATAAGTGAACATACTAGGCATATTATGAGATGCGGTATGAAATAGATCCAATTTGTGTGAACAGGAACTGCTTGTGGTAGAAAGTGATGGATCTATAGAATCAAAGGGGCCGTAAAAAAGAAGTTTTATTTACCACACGAAGAACTACAAGACGGAGTGGGAGAGGAGGCCGAGCAGATCGATCATCTGTGCCCTAACTTGGCGACGGAGGACACCTACGGCGACGGCGGAGAAGACGATGTCCGCGGCCGGCGTGAAGACAGCGTCGTTGAGGTCACGGCAACTAAGCGCTTCTTCGCTGGCATCGTCGAGGGCGAGCGGTGGCGCTAGGGTTTGTGCGAGAGTGGAAGAAAGGATAATGACTGAGGTGAGGCATGTATTTATAGAGACAGGGACGGCACAGTGTTATTACACAGGTGCCCCTCGTGTTTCACATCTAAAGGACACGTGGCCATCATGCAACATATCGGAGGTTGTTCCACGTTCCCACGCACGCCTGGATTGTCGGGTGGTCGTTCCCACTTCTCCGGGTTTCAGGTGAAGGAATTAGCATTGAAAACGTACTTAATGTTTGTCTCTGTATCTTCTGCTGACAAGGACGCAGAGAAGATATTCGACAGTTTCAATAGAATGCATATGATTTGGAGAGATAGAGTTTGAGATAGAAAGCATAGAGAGGTTAGGGTCCGATCACATTCACTTAGTTCAAAAGATTCAACAAGAAGACATAGCTATAAGTGAATGCTATAGAGGACAGAACACTAGTATATATATATAGATAGATTAGACAGACAATCAAATCAACATAGTGAAGATAATCATGAAGGCAAGTTGAGATTGAAGCCAAACCAAATGTGAAGACATACCAAACGTAACGCCATGAGTGAAACACTTCAAACAGAAAAATTTGGTGGTGGCATTACCCACCGTATAGGAAGTATTAGACTCATACACGACACACAATTATCGTGGCGCTCCGAAGTCAAATTCCACATTAATGTATTCACACTTAGAATGTAAGTCTTCATTGATTGAAGATATACTTTACTTCGTGTGTTGCACATCTAAGTCATGCATAAGTGTTAGGATGTGTGCCTGATCACAGGACATTTGAGGATTCCAAGATATTTAGCTCACACCGTAACTTGCAAAACCTCTTCTCATCCAAGGGCTTGGTGAAGATATCTGCCAATTGCTCTTCAGTGTTGACGTGTATGATATCAATATCTTCCTTCACAACATGATCTCTGAGAAAGTGATGATGAATTTCAATGTGCTTTGTCTTCGAGTGCTGAACTGGGTTGTTGGCAATCTTGATGGTGCTTTCGTTGTCGCAGTAGAGTGGCACTTGCTTCAGATGAATGCCATAATCTTTGAGTGTTTGCTTCATCCACAGAAGCTGAGCGCAGCAAGATCCAGCAGCAATGTATTCAGATTCAGCAGTGGAGAGAGATACACAGTTCTGCTTCTTTGAAGACCAACATACAAGTGATCGTCCCAGAAAATGACATGTGCCTGATGTAGACTTGCGATCCACCTTGTCACCAGCATAATCAACATCCAAGAATCCAACCAGATCAAATTCTGAGCCCTTTGGATACCATAATCCTATTGTTGGGGTGTGAGCCAAATATCTGAGAATTCGCTTCACAGCTAAGTGATGCTATTCCTTTGGTGCCGCTTGGAATCGAGCACACATGCAAACACTAAGCATGATATCTAGCCTAGAAGCACATAAACAAAGCAAGGAACCAATCATGGAGCAATATACCTTTTGATCGAACTCTTTACCATTGTCATCGGGACCCAGATGATGTTTGGCTACCATTGGAGTCGTGAAGTCTTTGCAGTCTTGCATCCCAAATTTCTTCAAGCAATCTTTGAGGTACTTCTCTTGAGATATGAAGATGTCGTTGCGTTGCTGACGTATTTGAAGACCAAGGAAGAACTTCAGCTCACCCATCATGGACATCTGATATTGCTCTTGCATCATATATCCAAACTCGTCTGTGTATTTCTGATTGGTGCAGCTGAAGATAATGTCATCCACATATATTTGGCACACAAACAGTTCACCATCATATGTCTTCATGAAGAGAGTGGGGTCGAGGGAACAAGGTTTGAAGCCTTTGCTCTTCAGGAAGTATTTGAGTGTGTCATACCAAGCCCGAGGGGCTTGTTTGAGGCCATACAGTGCCTTGTTGAGCTTGTACACCATGTGACGATGTTTTGGATCTTCAAAGCCAGGCGGTTGTGCAACATACACTTCTTCGTCAATCTTGCCATTGAGAAAAGCGCTCTTCACATCCATTTGATACAGAAGAATGTTGTGATGATTTGCATAGGCCAGCAGTATGCGTATGGCTTCAAGTCTGGCCATAGGAGCAAAGGTTTCATCGAAGTCAATCCCTTCAACTTGAGTGTACCCTTGAGCAACGAGACGAGCTTTGTTTCTGACAACTTGACCATGCTCATCTTGCTTGTTGCGATATATCCATTTGGTGCCTATTATATTGTGCTTGCGGGGATCAGGGCGCTTAACTAGTTCCCATACATTATTCAGCTCAAACTGTTGAAGCTCTTCTTGCATAGCTTGAATCCATTCAGGTTCCATGAAGGCTTCTTCAACTTTCTTGGGTTCAGATATTGAGACGAATGCGAAGTGCCCACAGAAATTAGCTAGCTGTGTTGCCCTTGAACGAGTGAGTAGACCTGGTGCATTGATGCTATCAATTATTCTCTCAATCTGTACTTCATTTGCGACACGAGGATGTACAGGACGAAGATTTTGCTCTTGCAGATCATTGTCATCGTTAGAAGGATTGTCTTTAGGCCGAGCATTGTCTTCAGGTTGATCATTGTCCTCAGGTTGATCAAGTGCGGAGATGATAAGTTCCTCTTCAGGCTAAGCTTGAGAAGGTATGATTTCTCCAGTTCCCATAAGTTTGATTGATTCACTGGATGGAACTTCATCTAGCACATTTGGCAGGTGCTCTCTTTGTGAGCCGTTCGTCTCATCGAACCGCACATCCACTGTTTCAACCACTTTATAGTGAAAAAGGTTGAAGACTCTGTAGGAGTGCGAATCCTTTCCATATCCAAGCATAAAACCTTCATGTGCTTTTGGTGCAAATTTTGAAGTGTGATGTGGATCCTTGATCCAGCACCTGGCACCAAATACTCTGAAGTAACTGACATTTGGCTTCTTGCCAGTAAGGAGCTCATAGGATGTCTTGTTGAGAAGTTTGTGAAGATAAACACGGTTGATGATATGGCATGCAGTATCAATGGCCTCAGGCCAGAACTTTCTTGGAGTCTTGTATTCATCAAGCATCGTCCGGGCCATCTCAATAAGTGTTCTGTTCTTGCGTTCCACGACTCCATTCTGCTGTGGTGTGTACGGATCTGAGAATTCATGTGTAATGCCCAAAGTATCAAGATAAGTGTCTAGACTAGTGTTCTTGAATTCAGTGCCATTGTCACTTCTGATGTGCTTGATCTTGACGCCATAGTTGTTCATGGCTCGATTGGCGAAGCGTCTGAAGACATCCTGCACTTCAATCTTGTAGAGGATTATATGCACCCAGGTATATCTTGAATAATCATCAACAATGACAAAGCCATAGAGACAAGCAGTAGTAGTAAGAGTTGAGTAATGAGTGGGACCGAAAAGGTCCATGTGGAGTAGTTCGAAGGGTTGAGTCATTGTCATGATTGTCTTCGAGGAATGCTTGGCCCTCATCATCTTTCCTGCTTCACAGGCACCGCATAAGTGATCCTTATTGAACTTGACGCCCTCGATGCCTATGACATGCTTCTTCCTTGCAAGGGTGTGGAGGTTCCTCATGCCAGCATGCCCTAGCCTCCGATGCCAGAGCCAGCATTCAGAAGCCTTTGCTAGAAGACATACGACAAGTGGTGGTCCTGCTGAGAAATCTACCACGTACAAATCAACTTTCCGATACCCTTCAAACACTAGAGACTTGTTAGATTCCATTAGAACAAGGCAATGATATTTTCCAAACATCACAATCATGTTTAAATCGCAAAGCATTGAGACAGACATTAAGTTGAAACCAAGGGATTCAACAAGCATGACTTTATCCATGTGTTGATCCTTTGAGATTGCAACTCTACCTAGACCCAATACCTTGCTTTTACCAGTGTCAGCAAATGTGATGTGACTTTTGTCATATGGACGTAAGGTTGAGTCCATGAGAAGGCTTCGCTTGCCAGTCATGTGATTAGTACACCCACTATCAATAATCCATTCTGAAGCAGCTGGTGTCGTACCCTACGGTGCAGTTAGGGGGATAGGCTTCACGAAGAGAATTGTGAAGCATAAACATTTGACGAGCAAGTGGATTATGAAAGCTTAGATCGAGGTTAGGACTGATAGAGCAAGTGGCAAGCGACTCAGGAACAAAATACATAATAAGACCATTTGGGCATTTGATCTTGCACCCTACAAGACGTTTAAGGTCCCCAGCAATAGCTTCCGACGATTTTGGTTTTCGGCTGGAGACCTTTCCCTGCAAAAGAGAGTTAAGATTTCTTAGCCACCCACATCTTCAAGGGTGGCTTCGAAGCAATGAGTCTAAGTGCAGCATCTGAGAACTTTGGCTTTGGAGCCCTAGCAAAAAGTCTTGCAGGTGGACAATAGTACTCATAAGGATAAGCAGAATAGTTTTTGGTCTTATGAACATGGCGGTTTGATGAAACGCGCTCATATTCTTATGCCTGAGTAAGGTTTCCCTGCAAAACATTTGCGTTAGTGCGACTCAGGTGAGTCATCTGTCTGTATGAAGCCTTTCGACCATATGAAGCCTGTGGTCTGGGGTTTGTCTTCCTCACTTGTGCATCGGGTCCAATGAAAATCTTTTGTGACAATACTGGTGCAATTGCCTTGGCAAAGGAATCCAGATTTCACAAGAGAACCAAGCACATCAAGAGACGCTTCAATTCCATCCAGGATCTAGTCCGGGTGGTAGACATAGAGATTTGCAAGATACAAACGGATCTGAATGTTGCAGACCCGTTGACTAAGCCTCTTCCATGAGCAAAACATGATCAGCACCAAGGCTCCATGGGTGTTAGAATCATTACTGTGTAATCTAGATTATTGACTCTAGTGCAAGTGGGAGACTGAAGGAAATATGCCCTAGAGGCAATAATAAAGTTATTATTTATTTCCTTATATCATGATAAATGTTTATTATTCATGCTAGAATTGTATTAACCGGAAACATAATACATGTGTGAATACATAGACAAACAAAGTGTCACTGGTATGCCTCTACTTGACTAGCTCGTTAATCAAAGATGGTTATGTTTCCTAACCATGGACAAAAGAGTTGTTATTTGATTAACGAGATCACATCATTAGTTGAATGATCTAATTGACATGACCCATTCCATTAGCTTAGCACCCGATCGTTTAGTATGTTGCTATTGCTTTCTTCATGACTTATACATGTTCCTATGACTATGAGATTATGCAACTCCCGTTTGCCGGAGGAACACTTTGGGTGCTACCAAACGTCACAACGTAACTGGGTGATTATAAAGGAGCACTACAGGTGTCTCCAAAGGTAGATGTTGGGTTGGCGTATTTCGAGATTAGGATTTGTCACTCCGATTGTCGGAGAGGTATCTCTGGGCCCTCTCGGTAATGCGCATCACATAAGCCTTGCAAGAGTTGCAACTAATAAGTTAGTTGTGACATGATGTATTACAGAACGAGTAAAGAGACTTGTCGGTAACGAGATTGAACTAGGTATTGGATACCGACGATCGAATCTCGGGCAAGTAACATACCGATGACAAAGGGAACAATGTATGTTGTTATGCAGTCTGACTGATAAAGATCTTCATAGAATATGTAGGAGCCAATATGGGCATCCAGGTCCCTCTATTGGTTATTGACCGGAGATTTGTCTCAGTCATGTCTACATTGTTCTCGAACCGCTTAAAGTTACGATGACAGTTATTATGAGTTTTATGCATTTTGATGTACCGAAGTTTGTTCAGAGTCCCGGATATGATCACGGACATGACGAGGAGTCTTGAAATGGTCGAGACATAAAGATTGATATATTGGATGACTATATTCGGACACCGGAAGGGTTCCGGTGAAGTTTCGGATAAAACCGGAGCACCGAGGGGTTACCGGAACCCCCCGGGGGGTTAAAGGGCTCATGGGCCCAATGTGGAGAAGAGGAAGGGGCTGCCAGGGCAGGCCGCGCGCCCCCTCTCCCCCTAGTCCGAATTGGACAAGGAGGGAGGGGCGGCGCCCCACCTTTCCTTCTCTCCCTCCACCTCTCCTAGTTGGACAAGGAACGGGAGGGGAGTCCTACTCCCGGTAGGAGTAGGACTCCTCCTGCGCACCTCCTCTAGGGCCGGCCGCACCCCCCCTTGGATCCTTTATATACGGAGGCAGGGGGCACCCTAGAACACACAAGTTGATCCTCATGATCGTTCCTTAGCCGTGTGCGGTGCCCCCCTCCACCATATTCCACCTCGATCATATCGTTGTAGTGCTTAGGCGAAGCCCAGCGTCGGTAGAACATCATCATCGTCAACATGCCATTGTGCTGACGGAACTCATCCCCGAAGCTTTATTGGATCGGAGCCCGGGGATCGTCATCGAGCTGTACGTGTGCTAAGAACTCAGAGGTGCCAGAGTAACGGTGCTTGGATCGGTCGGATCGGGAAGACGTACGACTACTTCCTCTACGTTGTGTCAACGCTTCCATTGCAATCTACAAGGGTACGTAGATCACACTCTCCCCTCTCGTTGCTATGCATCATCATGATCTTGCGTGTGCGTAGGAAAAAATTTGAAATTACTACGTTCCCCAACAGTGGTATCAGAGCCTATGTTTTATATGTTGATGTTGTATGCACGAGTAGAACACAAGTGAGTTGTGGGCGATATAAGTCATACTGCTTACCAGCATGTCATACTTTGGTTCGGCGGTATTGTTGGACGAGACGACCCGGACCGACATTACGCGTACGCTTACGCGAGACCGGTTCTCCCGATGTGCTATGCACATAGGTGGCTTGTGGGCGACAGTCTCTCCAACTTTAGTTGAACCGAGTGTGGCTACGCCCGGTCCTTGCGAAGGTTAAAACAGCACCAACTTGACAAACTATCGTTGTGGTTTTGATGCGTAGGTAAGATTGGTTCTTGCTTAAGCCCGTAGCAGCCACGTAAAACTTGCAACAACAAAGTAGAGGACATATAACTTGTTTTTGCAGGGCATGTTGTGATGTGATATGGTCAAGACATGATGCTAAATTTTATTGTATGAGATGATCATGTTTTGTAACCGAGTTATTGGCAACTGGCAGGAGCCATATGGTTGTCGCTTTATTGTATGCAATGTAATCACGATGTAATGCTTTACTTTATCACTAAGCGGTAGCGATAGTCCTGGAAGCATAAGATTGGCGAGACGACAACGATGCTACGATGGAGATCAAGGTGTCGCGCCGGTGACGATGGTGATCACGACGGTGCTTCGAAGATGGAGATCACAAGCACAAGATGATGATGGCCATATCATATCACTTATATTGATTGCATGTGATGTTTATCTTTTATGCATCTTATCTTGCTTTGATTGACGGTAGCATTATAAGATGATCTCTCACTAAATTATCAAGAAGTGTTCTCCTTGAGTATGCACCGTTGCGAAAGTTCTTCGTGCTGAGACACCATGTGATGATCGGGTGTGATAGGTTCTACGTTCAAATACAACGGGTGCAAAACAGTTGCACACAAGGAATACTCAGGTTATACTTGACGAGCCAAGCATATACAGATATGGCCTCGGAACACGGATACCGAAAGGTCGAGCGTGAATCATATAGTAGATATGATCAACATAGTGATGTTCACCGATGAAACTACTCCATCTCACGTGATGATCGGACATGGTTTAGTTGATTTGGATCACGTGATCACTTAGAAGATTAGAGGGATGTCTATCTAAGTGGGAGTTCTTAAGTAATATGATTAATTGAACTTCAATTTATCATGAACTTAGTCCCTGATAGTATCTTGCTTGTTTATGTTGATTGTAGATAGATGGCTCGTGTTGTTTTTCCATTGAATTTTAATGCATTCCTTGAGAAAGCAAAGTTGAAAGATGATGGTAGCAATTACATGGACTGGGTCCGTAACTTGAGGATTATCCTCATCGCTGCACAGAAGAATTACATCCTGGAAGCACCGCTGGGTGCCAGGCCTGCTACTGGAGCAACACCAGATGTTATGAATGTCTGGGAGAGCAAAGCTGATGACTACTCGATAGTTCAGTGTGCTATGCTTTACGGCTTAGAATCGGGACTTCAACGATGTTTTGAACGTCATGGAGCATAAGAGATGTTCCAGGAGTTGAAGTTAATATTTCAAGCAAATGCCCGGATTGAGAGATATGAAGTCTCCGATAAGTTCTATAGCTGCAAGATGGAGGAGAACAGGTCTGTCAGTGAGCATATACTCAAAATGTCTGGGTATAATAATCACTTGATTCAATTGGGAGTTAATCTTCCAGATGATTGCGTCATTCATAGAATTCTCCAATCACTGCCACCAAGCTACAAGAGCTTCGTGATGAACTATAATATGCAAGGGATGAATAAGACTATTCCCGAGCTCTTCGCAATGCTGAAAGCTGCGGAGGTAGAAATCAAAAAGGAGCATCAAGTGTTGATGGTCAACAAGACCACTAGTTTCAAGAAAAAGGGCAAAGGGAAGAAGAAGGGGAACTTCAAGAAGAACAGCAAGCAAGTTGCTGCTCAAGAGAAGAAACCCAAGTCTGGACCTAAGCCTGAAACTGAGTGCTTCTACTGCAAGCAGACTGGTCACTGGAAGCGGAACTACCCCAAGTATTTGGCGGATAAGAAGGATGGCAAGGTGAACAAAGGTATATGCGATATACATGTTATTGATGTCTACCTTACTAATGCTCGCAGTAGCACCTGGGTATTTGATACTAGTTCTGTTGCTAATATTTGCAACTCGAAACAGGGACTACGGATTAAGCAAAGATTAGCTAAGGACGAGGTGACGATGCGCGTGGGAAACGGTTCCAAAGTCGATGTGATCGCGGTCGGCACGCTACCTCTACATCTACCTTCGGGATTAGTATTAGACCTAAATAATTGTTATTTGGTGCCAGCGTTGAGCATGAACATTATATCTGGATCTTGTTTAATGCGAGACGGTTATTCATTTAAATCAAAGAATAATAGTTGTTCTATTTATATGAGTGATATCTTTTATGGTCATGCACCCTTGCAGAGTGGTCTATTCTTATTGAATCTCGATAGTAGTAATACACATATTCATAGTGTTGAAGCCAAAAGATGCAGAGTTGATAATGATAGTGCAACTTATTTGTGGCACTGCCGTTTAGGTCATATTGGTGTAAAGCGCATGAAGAAACTCCATACTGATGGACTTTTGGAACCACTTGATTATGAATCACTTGGTACTTGCGAACCGTGCCTCATGGGCAAGATGACTAAAACACCGTTCTCTGGTACGATGGAGAGAGCAATAAATTTGTTGGAAATCATACATACAGATGTATGTGGTCCAATGAATATTGAGTCTCGTGGCGGATATCGTTATTTTCTCACCTTCACAGATGACTTAAGCAGATATGGGTATATCTACTTAATGAAACATAAGTCTGAAACATTTGAAAAGTTCAAAGAATTTCAGAGTGAAGTTGAAAATCATCGTAACAAGAAAATAAAGTTTCTACGATCTGATCGTGGAGGAGAATATTTGAGTTACGAGTTTGGTGTACATTTGAAAAATTGTGGAATAGTTTCGCAACTCACGCCACCCGGAACACCACAGCGTAATGGTGTGTCCGAACGTCGTAATCGTACTTTACTGGATATGGTGCGATCTATGATGTCTCTTACTGATTTACCGCTATCGTTTTGGGGATACGCTCTAGAGACGGCCGCATTCACGTTAAATAGGGCACCATCAAAATCCGTTGAGACGACGCCTTATGAACTATGGTTTGGCAAGAAACCAAAGTTGTCGTTTCTGAAAGTTTGGGGCTGCGATGCTTATGTGAAAAAGCTTCAACCTGATAAGCTCGAACCCAAATCGGAGAAATGTGTCTTCATAGGATATCCAAAGGAAACTATTGGATACACCTTCTATCACAGATCCGAAGGCAAGACTTTTGTTGCTAAATTCGGAAACTTTCTGGAGAAGGAGTTTCTCTCGAAAGAAGTGAGTGGGAGGAAAGTAGAACTTGACGAGGTAACTGTACCTGCTCCCTTATTGGAAAGTAGTACATCACAGAAAACTGTTTCAGTGACACCTACACCAGTTAGTGAGGAAGCTAATGATGATGATCATGAAACTTCAGATCAAGATACTACTGAACCTCGTAGATCAACCAGAGTGAGATCCGCGCCAGAGTGGTACGGTAATCCTGTTCTGGAAGTCATGCTACTAGATCATGATGAACCTACGAACTATGAAGAAGCGATGGTGAGCCCAGATTCCGCAAAATGGCTTGAAGCCATGAAATCTGAGATGGGATCCATGTATGAGAACAAAGTATGGACTTTGGTTGACTTGCCCGATGATCGGCAAGCAATTGAGAATAAATGGATCTTCAAGAAGAAGACTGACGCTGACGGTAATATTACTGTCTACAAAGCTCGACTTGTCGCAAAAGGTTTTCGGCAAGTTCAAGGGATTGACTACGATGAGACCTTCTCACCCGTAGCGATGCTTAAGTCTGTCCGAATCATGTTAGCAATTGCCGCATTTTATGATTATGAAATTTGGCAGATGGATGTCAAAACTGCATTCCTGAATGGATTTCTGGAAGAAGAGTTGTATATGATGCAACCAGAAGGTGTTGTCGATCCAAAGGGAGCTAACAAAGTGTGCAAGCTCCAGCGATCCATTTATGGACTGGTGCAAGCCTCTCGGAGTTGGAATAAACGCTTTGATAGTGTGATCAAAGCATTTGGTTTTATACAGACTTTTGGAGAAGCCTGTATTTACAAGAAAGTGAGTGGGAGCTCTGTAGCATTTCTGATATTATATGTGGATGACATATTACTGATTGGAAATAATATAGAATTTCTGGATAGCATAAAGGGATACTTGAATAAGAGTTTTTCTATGAAAGACCTCGGTGAAGCTGCTTACATATTGGGCATTAAGATCTATAGAGATAGATCAAGATGCTTAATTGGACTTTCACAAAGCACATACCTTGACAAATTTTGAAGAAGTTCAAAATGGATCAAGCAAAGAAAGGATTCTTGCCTGTGTTACAAGGTGTGAAGTTGAGTAAGACTCAATGCCCGACCACTGCAGAAGATAGAGGGAATATGAAAGATGTTCCCTATGCTTCAGCCATAGGCTCTATCATGTATGCAATGCTGTGTACCAGACCTGATGTGTGCCTTGCTATAAGTTTAGCAGGGAGGTACCAAAGTAATCCAGGAGTGGATCACTGGACAGCGGTCAAGAACATCCTGAAGTACCTGAAAAGGACTAAGGATATGTTTCTCGTATATGGAGGTGACAAAGAGCTCATCGTAAAAGGTTACGTTGATGCAAGCTTTGACACTGATCCGGACGATTCTAAATCGCAAACCGGATACGTGTTTACATTAAACGGTGGAGCTGTCAGTTGGTGCAGTTCTAAACAAAGCGTCGTAGCGGGATCTACATGTGAAGCGGAGTACATAGCTGCTTCGGAAGCAGCAAATGAAGGAGTCTGGATGAAGGAGTTCATATCCGATCTAGGTGTCATACCTAGTGCATCGGGTCCAATGAAAATCTTTTGTGACAATACTGGTGCAATTGCCTTGGCAAAGGAATCCAGATTTCACAAGAGAACCAAGCACATCAAGAGACGCTTCAATTCCATCCGGGATCTAGTCCAGGTGGGAGACATAGAGATTTGCAAGATACATACGGATCTGAATGTTGCAGACCCGTTGACTAAGCCTCTTCCACGAGCAAAACATGATCAGCACCAAGGCTCCATGGGTGTTAGAATCATTACTGTGTAATCTAGATTATTGACTCTAGTGCAAGTGGGAGACTGAAGGAAATATGCCCTAGAGGCAATAATAAAGTTATTATTTATTTCCTTATATCATGATAAATGTTTATTATTCATGCTAGAATTGTATTAACCGGAAACATAATACATGTGTGAATACATAGACAAACAAAGTGTCACTAGTATGCCTCTACTTGACTAGCTCGTTAATCAAAGATGGTTATGTTTCCTAACCATGGACAAAAGAGTTGTTATTTGATTAACGAGATCACATCATTAGTTGAATGATCTGATTGACATGACCCATTCCATTAGCTTAGCACCCGATCGTTTAGTATGTTGCTATTGCTTTCTTCATGACTTATACATGTTCCTATGACTATGAGATTATGCAACTCCCGTTTGCCGGAGGAACACTTTGGGTGCTACCAAATGTCACAACGTAACTGGGTGATTATAAAGGAGCACTACAGGTGTCTCCAAAGGTAGATGTTGGGTTGGCGTATTTCGAGATTAGGATTTGTCACTCCGATTGTCGGAGAGGTATCTCTGGGCCCTCTCGGTAATGCACATCACATAAGCCTTGCAAGCATTGCAACTAATAAGTTAGTTGCGAGATGATGTATTACAGAACGAGTAAAGATACTTGCCGGTAACGAGATTGAACTAGGTATTGGATACCGACGATCGAATCTCAGGCAAGTAACATACCGATGACAAAGGGAACAACGTATGTTGTTATGCGGTCTAACCGATAAAGATCTTCGTAGAATATGTAGGAGCCAATATGGGCATCCAGGTCCCTCTATTGGTTATTGACCGGAGATTTGTCTCAGTCATGTCTACATTGTTCTCGAACCGTAGGGTCCGCACGCTTAAAGTTACGATGACAGTTATTATGAGTTTTATGCATTTTGATGTATCGAAGTTTGTTCGGAGTCTCGGATATGATCACGGACATGACGAGGAGTCTCGAAATGGTCGAGACATAAAGATTGATATATTGGATGACTATATTCAGACACCGGAAGGGTTCCGGTGAAGTTTCGGATAAAACCGGAGCACTGGGGGGTTACCGGAACCCCCCGGGGGGTTAATGGGCCTCATGGGCCCAATGTGGAGAAGAGGAAGGGGCTGCCAGGGCAGGCCACGCGCCCCCTCTCCCCCTAGTCCGAATTGGACAAGGAGGGAGGGGCGCCCCCCCCCCTTTCCTTCTCTCCCTCCACCTCTCCTAGTTGGACAAGGAACGGGAGGGGAGTCCTACTCCCGGTAGGAGTAGGACTCCTCCTGCGCGCCTCCTCTAGGGCCGGCCACACCCCCCTTGGATCCTTTATATACAGAGGCAGGGGGCACCCTAGAACACACAAGTTGATCCTCATGATCGTTCCTTAGCCGTGTGCGGTGCCCCCCTCCACCATATTCCACCTCGATCATATCGTTGTAGTGCTTAGGCGAAGCCCTGCGTTGGTAGAACATCATCATCGTCACCACGCCGTTGTGCTGATGGAACTCATCCCTGAAGCTTTGCTGGATCGGAGCCCGGGGATCGTCATCGAGTTGTACGTGTGCTAAGAACTCGGAGGTGCCGGAGTAACGGTGCTTGGATCGGTCGGATCAGGAAGACGTACGACTACTTCCTCTACGTTGTGTCAACGCTTCCGTTGCAATCTAGAAGGGTACGTAGATCACACTCTCCCCTCTCGTTGCTATGCATCATCATGATATTGCATGTGCGTAGGAAATTTTTTGTAATTACTACGTTCCCCAACAGTTACTACCAATATACCTGGCAAACACTTCACTATTCTGATTCTTAAACAGTTTATAGTTTGCATCAAAGGATTCATCAATAACAATGGGATTAGCACAGGTGAAGCCAGATAGGGTGGATGGATCCGCTGAAGGTTCCTTTGCAGCAACCCATGTGGTTTTGGGGTACTGCTCAGGTTTCCAGTAAGAGCCATCAGCATTCATTTTCCTTTCGAACCCAACACCCTCTTTCCTAGGGTTTCAGTTCAGGATCTGCCTTTTGAGGACATCACATAGTGTCTGATGCCCTTTGAGACTTTTGTACATCCCTGTTTCAAGCAATGTCTTCAACCTAGCATTCTCATCAGCAATAGCAGTGGTATCCTCAGCAGAGGGGTTAGTTACGACATCAACAGTTGAAGATATTGCAATAGTAGCAGCAGTAGAACACCCAGCAACAGAAGTAGCATTGTCACGCTCGATGCATTTAAGACATGGTGGTTCAAATCCTTCCTGGGCTGAACTGATTTGTTCGGCGCGAAGTGACTCATTTTCCTTTTGAAGATCTTCATGAGCCGCTCTCAATTTCTCAAGATCTTGCTTCCTTTGAAGATAATCATAGGAAAGCTTTTCATGAGTTGTTGAGAGAGTTTCATGATGACTTTCAAGTTCCTCATACTTAACATGAGGATTTTTTATGTCTTCAATTAAGGACTGAGATCGAGTCATTTCAGCGTCTAACAGATCATCGCTTCTGTCTCACAGTTTTTGAATATGTTCCATAGCTTTCTGCTGTTCAGTTGCAATTTTAGCAAGTGTTTTATAGCTGGGTTTGGAACCACAATCAGAGTCATCTTCACTAGATGTTTGATAGTGAGTAGTGCGTGTGTTTACCTTGGCACCGCGTGCCGTGAAGCAGTAGGTAGGAGCGGAGTAGTCCTTTTCATTTGCATCGGTGTCGGTGATGAAGTCATTGTCTTCAGTGTTGAAGATGGACTTGGCAACGTATGCTGTAGCCAGACTCGCAACGCCAGAATCAGACTCCTCCTCAGACTCCACCTCCGCCTCCTCAGAAGCGGACTCCTCCTCTGAATCCATTTCCTTGCCAACAAACGCACATGCCTTGCCAGATGAGCTCTTCTTGTGTGATGAAGACTTTGAGGAAGACTTGGAAGAAGACTTTGAGTATTTCTTCTTCTTGTTGTCGTCAGAGTCATACTCTTTGCTCTTCTTCTTCTTGTTGTTCTCATTATCCCACTGCGGACACTCAGAGATGTAGTGGCCAGGTTTCTTGCACTTGTGGCATGATCTCTTCTTGTAGTCATGAGCAGAAGCTTCATCATTCCTTGAGCTTGATCGTGAAGACTTTCTGAAGCCTTTCTTCTTGGTGAATTTTTGGAACTTCTTCACAAGCATAGCAAGCTCCTTTCCAATGTCTTCAGGATCATCAGAACTGCTGTCAGATTCTTCTTCAGATGAGGAGACACCTTTTACCTTCAAGGCACGAGTTCGCCCATAGTTGGGACCGTAGATGTCTCTTTTCTCAGAAAGCTGAAACTCGTGTGTGTTGAGCCTCTCAAGTATGTCAGACGAATCGAGTGTCTTGAAGTCAGGACGTTCTTGAATCATAAGGGCTAGGGTGTCAAACGAGCTGTCAAGTGATCTCAGGAGTGTCTTGATGACTTCATGCTTGGTGATCTCAGTGGCGCCGAGAGCTTGAAGCTCATTTGTGATGTGAGTGAGTCGATCAAACGTGAGCTGGACATTCTCATTGTCATTTCTCTTGAAGCGGTTGAAGAGATTGCGAAGCACACTGATTCTCTGATCTCTCTGGGTTGAGACGCCTTCATTAACCTTGGAGAGCCAGTCCCAGACTAGCTTAGATGTTTCCAAAGCACTCACGCGGCCATACTGTCCTTTGGTTAGATGACCACAGATGATGTTCTTGGCAGTGGAGTCCAGTTGAACGAACTTCTTGACATCAGCAGCGGTGACACCCTCACCAGCCTTGGGAACGCCATTCTTGACGACATACCATAGGTCGACATCAATGGCTTCAAGATACATGCGCATCTTATTCTTCCGGTAGGGATATTCAGTTCCATCGAAGACGGGGCATGCAGCGGAGACTTTAATTATCCCTACAGTCGACATAGCTAAAACTCCAGGTGGTTAAACCGAATCACACAGAACAAGGGAGTACCTCGCTCTGATACCAATTGAAAGTGCTAGTGATTGACTAGAGGGGGGTGAATAGGCGATTTTTATGAAAGTCTTCAAAACATGGAAGTTTCGAAGACAAACGATAGAAATAAACCTATTACCATGCAGCGGAAGGTAGACTACACTAGGCAAACCATAGTCAAGTATTCAATGAAGTGAAAGCACAATGACTAATAGCAGCTAGGCAGTAAAGATCAGGCAGGAAGATATTGTGAAGCCAATCAGAACAAGCAGTCACTCAGTGAAGACAAAAGATAATGCAATCATATAATGACATCACAAGGACCAATAGTAAGTAAAGGGAAGGGAAGGATGAAACCAGTGACTCGTTGAAGACAATGATTTGTTGGACCAGTTCCAGTTGTTTTGACAACTGTACATCTGGTTAGGGCGGCTAGGTATTTAAACCTGAGGACACACAGTCCCGGACACCCAGTCATGAACACGCAGCTCAGGACACTCAGTCCTCACCGTATTCCCCTTGAGCTAAGGTCACACAGACCTCGCCCAATCACTTCGGTAAGTCTTCAAGGTAGACTTCCAAACCTTCATAGACTTCGTTCACCAGAGATCCACAATGACTCTTGGATGCTCAGAACGCGACGCCTAACCGGCTGGAGGATTCACAATCCTCAAGTGTAATAAGTCTTCAGATCACACAGACAGGAAGACTTAAGTGATGCCTAACACTCTTTGGCTCTGGGTGTTTAGGGCTTTATCCTCACAAGGAATTCTCTCTCAAAGGCTTTGAGGTGGGTTGATCTCAAACGACAAAAGCCGTACTCTAACTCTAAGCAGCCAACCGTTTATGGTTGTAGGGGGTGGGCTATTTATAGCCACTAGGCAACCTGACCTGATTTGTCCGAAATGACCCTGGGTCACTAAGGAACTAACACGTGTTCCAACGGTCAAATTTCAAACACACACGGCAACTTTACTTGGGCTACAAGCAAAGCTGACTTATCCAACTCTGGACAAGATTTGCTCTCATAGTCTTCACTCGAAGACATAGGATTTCGGTTAAGCATCATTTCAGTCATTCTGACTGGTTCTCTTGGACCCCACTTAACAGTATGGTGGTTCCTATGACTCAACAAAGAAGAAAAAGAACGATGAAAGAACTAAGTCTTCGCGCTCCATAGTCTTCATGCGATGTCTTCTCTTGTCATAGTCTTCAATGTGAATGTCTTCACATACCACCTTTGTCTTCAATGCCTTCTTACATTTTTAGGGGTCATCTCTGGTGGGAAAACCGAATCAATGAGGGACTTCTACCTGTGTTATCCTGCAATTCTCACAAACACATTAGTCCCTCAACTAGGTTTGTCGTCAATACTCCAAAACCAACTAGGGGTGGCACTAGGTGCACTTACACTACTTTCAGTGTTTGGAGTTCAGCCAGGCTAATTAAAGTGCAAGGGAACCCAGGCCAGGCGGGCTTTCTTTTTCAAAGGGTAGCAACCAAACAAGCGTGCATGAAATCCAGCCACAACCCCAGGCCAGGCAAAAGATGCTTAGGACGCAAGCCAAACTGGCCTTATATCTCCCTGGTTCACACATACACATGTCTCGCTCGCGCTATATATATAGACCCATCCAACACTCTCCGCCCTTGTTCTCTCTCCATGTGACACGCACCCCCCTAAGTACCATAATCCCTCAATCCATCATAGGCGCAAGCACTCCCCCCCTCCTAAGTATGATTATCTCTTACTATCCATCAGGAACACACATATTGTCTCCTTCCATCCATATGTCTATCTCGGTATCTCTCGGGGCATCTTCTATCGCGCACACACCTTGTCACTCGATCTCCCACCCATGTAGTCCCATCACGATCTCTAGGGGATCTGTCTATGACAAACATACACTCTCTCCTCCCCATGTCTGCATTTTCTCCGTACATCTCTCTCGACCTCTCTCCCTTGTTTGTCAGACCCCTCTTGGCCACGTGCTAGGGGTCTTGCTCTCTCGATTCCAAACAACCACACACTATCTCCTCACCTTGCCTCCATTGTCGAAGATGCATGTGTGATATGTTTGCATAAGACACGCATGCTTTTTCTCTACTTTTATCGTGTGTTGTCCATGTCTCTTTCACACACGCACACACACTTTTTTCACTCTCTCTCTCTCTCTCTTGTTAGGGACTCTATGACGTCCATAAGCATATGGATGTTTTGAAAAGTCAAACCTTAGAAACGTTTGACCAGGTATATGTGGAGAAAAACATTTACATCTGGAACGATCATTAGATTCATCACAATATGTACTTACTTCATACTATCATTTATCTTTGTTATTGTAGATATAAGTAATTTCTTTATAAACTTGGTCAAAGTTTCAAAAGTTTGACTTAAAAAATGTTGGAACTACATTATCGAATGGAGGGAGTAGCTATTTCTCTCTCTCTCTCTGCTATCTCTCACGGGCCTCCCCTCTCACTCGAACTCTCTATACCGACGGATTATACGCTCACTATGTCAGCGTATAGCATCGCATATTGTTCAGTTGACCGGTCAACCAATCCACATGCTGCCTTGTCAGCTCGTGTTCTGTATCTTCGTGTGCTGGCCCATGTGGCAGTGGGTGAAAATAAGTAAACTAGAGGCCCATCTGACACGCAGTGAAGTAAACAAAGTTGAAACCACTCGGGGTAGCACCCCGCGCGCTAGTAAATTGAGGGCGCATTGAGGACAAACTTCTTGCGTGCGAAGGACACACTCGCGCACAATTCACCACTGCACGGCGGCATGCACAGAAGGACGCACTCGCGCACACCCAGCACACAACACACACCAGCACACGTGTACACCGGCGTCGCCGCCGGTTGAGATGGACGGTGAGGTAGCCAACAAGCGGAGGCGGCTCGAGCCAAAACCGCATCCGGCGAGCCTAGACTTCATCAGCAGCCTCCCCGATGACATGCTGCTTGTCATCATTGGCCTCCTCCCACCAAATCTGCCGTGCGGACCGCCCTGCTCTCCCGGCGGTGGCGCCCCCTCTGGCGCTGCGTCCCCCTCAACCTCACCGTCGACAGCTGCCTCTGCGACGGGGATTGTAAACGCATGGCCGCGGTCTCCAAGATCCTTTCATCGCACCCTGGGCCAGCCAAATGCCTTGACATCCGCATGTTTAGTACCAACTGCAAGGTCCAACCCAAGTTCAACGAGTGGTTCTTATCCCCCACCCTAGATCAGCTCGAGGAGCTCAGCTTTGAAGCTGGACGATGTCGCTCTCTGTCGCCGTCCGCGCTCCGCCTCACGCCAACGCTGCGCCACGCCAGCTTCAGCTCCTGCTATCTTCCCCGGATTAATGTCGCGCCCGCTCTTCTTCTCCCTCAACTCAAGCAGCTCGACCTCTTCGACATTGTCATCTCGAAGAAGGCTATGGAGCACCTGCTCCGCAGCTGTACTGCGCTCGAGTACCTTCATCTTGAGAAGATCCACGGGTTCATTAGCCTCCACATCGCCTCGACGAATCTCCAATGGATTTATGTGTCTTGTTGGCCCCGCAACGAGACATCAATTGGGAAGAGATCACTCCAGTTGTTCCACCTTATGGTCATTGAGAATGCGCCTTTCCTTGAGAAATTGCTTGTATCGGATCTAGAAGGTCCAACAAAAATCAGGGTCATTGACGCGCCGAAATTGACAGCGCTGGTGTACTCATCTGCCAAATTCTCCGAACTCTTTATTGGATCCGTAATCGTTCAGGTACAGCACTCATCTTCTTCTCTGTCTTCTTGAAATTCACATTTTTAAATTTCTTCTTGATGTATTTATGACCATCTTCCAGAAAATGATTCCGACAAGCTTGACCCAGTCCATGCGCACAGTGAAGATCTTAGCACTAAAATCTACCGGCCCCAATCTGGATCAAGTTGTTGGATTCCTTACATGCTTTCCGTGCACAGAGAAGCTACTCATCGAGGTGAAACTTCTTTCGTATAAGTAAACGGTAATCACAACGTAGCTCAATTTTTTCGTAATTTTCCCAAATTACGATGACAACTATAGTGTTCAAAACTGCATCTACGCACTGCACCGAAAGAAATGTTTTTAGTATTTTTTTCTCATGTGATCACCTGCATCATTTTTATGCTGTACTACTATAGTAGCCTAGGCTAGTCATAGTGGAAAGTAACTTAGACTACTCCAGTAACTCTATGGTTACCCTAAGAGCAAGTACTACCTCTGTCCTGGTTTACTCTTCCAATTTTGTAGTATCAAAATTTGACCATAGATTTAACTGAAAAAATGTTAATGCATGTCACTAAGAACTATATCGTTGGATTCGTATTTGAACATAATTTCAAATGGTGTAATTTTTTGTGACATGCATTGGCATTTTCTTAGGTAAATCTATGATCAAAATTTTATACTAAATACGAGGTAGTATTACAAAAGTGGGCTATGTAGGCCAAAACATGTGCCAAATTCACTTGTGATGCATTTGGCATCGATGCCCCTCCATTGCTCACCTAGTGTCCCAATCTGGATCACCTACTTTGCTCCGGTGCCAAATTAACTCACGCAATGAAAAAACACTGCGTGGGAGAGAGAGGACTGAGGCAATAAAAAACACTTGTTTGGGAGAGTGAGAGGCTGGTGTAGTTGGTTTGATTGATTTGTTTATACATGTGGGTCTGTGTGCACAGCGGTGCCAACTCTCTCACATCGCGAGAGCGGTGCCAAAATCTTTTGATTTGACATTGATGCGTGTTATGTGGCATACTTTTGCGAAATATGGCATTGGCCACATAGTGGAAGGCAACAAATGCCCAAGCTCTTCACGTGCTCCTAGTTAAATGAGAGGAAACAGAGAGAGAGAGAGAGAGAGAGTGAAAAAATATCACTAGCCAGCCAACCCTATCGTATGAGCGAATGATATTGGTACCTCTTGATGACATGGCAATCTTATGCAGCCAGCTGCTCTAATATGTTCTCTTCTTTTGCAGATAAAAAAAGACCTGAAAGTGAAAAATGTGGTGCACTATAACAATCTCATCGAATGCCTTGATCTCCATCTTACAGAAATTGATTTGATCGAGTACCGAGGCAGCACATCTAAGATTAAATTGGCCAGGTTCTTTGTTCTGGAGGCAAGTGTGCTCAAGGTAATGAGGTTTGGCGTTCTCTGGCGCAAGAATGAATGGCGTGCTGATCACCGCAAGCGTCTAAGCCTAAATGACAAAGTCTCCGCAGAAGCTGAATTTGTTTTTGAAACATCAAGCGGCCAGAGACTCGAAAACTTATTTACCCGTTAGTGACTTGTCAGGGCGGTGGATTTTAGTTTGTATGATAATGTTGCATCCACCTAAAGTAACGAAAGTTCTTACGTAAACTTCCTAGTAATTCCCTATTCGTAGGTGCAGCATTACTCCTAACATTTGTAATATCAGTTTGAAACTTGTAATATTGCCGTGTCCTATTCCTGCGTTTTCAAAATCCTGCCAATTAAACAGGTCCTGAGTTGATGATGATGTTGTGCCTCCCATCTTTCACCAATAGCCATCGGATCTAGATCTGACGCATACAAACCAAGCTTCTCCATTTTTGCAAAAAGATGCCCGCACTTTTTCCCTATTTACAAACAACTCCTTGTCTCTCACAATCAGCCTCATCTATGAGTAGAAGGTCGTCCACCCCCAATCTTGGTGTTCCGTGCAATGCACGGGCATCTACGCACGGGAAATTATGTCGAACAGGGCTAGTTGTAAGCAGGCTAGCTCTACAGCCATGATGATAGTGACTGCAGACGGTGAGGCTGACTATGGAATGCCGAACACGGCGCCTATACTCACACTACAAGAAATATGCTTAATTGTGACCTTCTCGTAGTGACCGTGGGTGAATTGGTCATAAATCTATGACCATTGTGCGGAATATGGTCATGAGCCGTTTGGGAGGGTCCAAACTCTAAATCATCATGACCATTTTTGTCAAGAAGGTCGTAGTTTTCTTATCTAAAATGGTCATAACATAGACAACATTGATCTACACCTTTCATTTTAGCCTCTCTTGACCAATTTAAATGGTCATGACTACTGATTCACAATGCTTCAAAATGACTGGTCAGACACCTCACCAATTTTGCCGATGTGGCGTGTCCATGTGTCAAGCCACCTCAGCATTGCCTCAGACCTGACATGTGGGACCGTTAGTAGGTAGGGGCTTAATAATGCAAAACTCCTGGTGAATCTCTGATGAAGTAACTACTTTCCTGTCTAGAAATAATTTTTGGGAAAAAAGAGCAAACAATAAAGCAGCTTTAGTTCAAATTTGACATAGTTCCTCCTGAATCGACGATAATATGTCTTTTTGATAAGAGGTGTATCGAAAGCTTTTCACATGCAACCATTTGGTTATCTATACATAAAATGTGGTTTAATATTTTTTTAAATTGTTTTGGTACAATTTTTTGACAAGTATTTGGTAGGTTCTTAAAAAGGTCCATCTTTGGCACTTCGGAATTAGAAAAAAAACGTGCAATGAAAATAAAAGCTCGATTCGATAACATTGTTTACCCGAAATAAGAGGCCATTAGAAAAATATTGAGTCATTTGAGCAAACTATAAGAGGGTAATATGTTGAGTGTTTACCCCGAATTGGAGGGTAAAAAATATAAAAGAAACAAAAGGAAAAACATACAATTTGCATATGCTTAATTCTCATTGGTGGAATCATTTGTGCCATGGATTGATGACCATGGATTGATGACATGGCAAACATCCTGCCATTCATTCCCAGCACTCCCACCGTCCACTCATCCATCCATCCATCTAAAGAAAAGGAGAAAAAAAGGAGAAGCCCACCGCACCAATCTCTCCCTCCCTCCCTCGTGCGAACCTCTCCTTCCCAACCTAGGATCTCCTCGCCGCCGCCACCAACCATGCTGGCCGGTTCCGGCGAGCTCAGGCCACGCGCGCACGACCCTGAGCTCCCCAAGATCCCCCCCCCCTCCATTCAGACCCGAGCCTCAAGGCCCGCAACCTCGCCCGCTGCTAGGGTTTCTTAGTCAGAACCCGCCACAACCGGCGATGGCGAGGCCTAAGCTCGCGAGATCCATCACCAGCATTGCCCAGGTAGGACCTTCCCATCCTTCCTTGCCTGGATCCACCCTCTCCTCCTCATCTCACCTTCTCCTCCTATCCGCCCCTTTGCTGCAGGCCACAATGGCGTGGAGGCAGCGACGACGGCAGGAGGGCGCAAGGCCTTGCCCTGCTCGAGGAGGAGGAGGGACGCACCTAGCCGCCGGCCATGCTCTGCTCAAGGAGGAGGGACGGGAGGGGTCTCCTGCTAGGGAGACCAAGAGATCCTGCCCGAGCTCAAGCACGGCCACGATGACCCACTGCGGCAGGTAGCATATCCCTCCCTCTCTACCTCTGCTCACTAATGAAGCTAAGTTAAGGAATATTTGATGCAAATCCTGGTTGCCTCAAGGAATTCAAGAGGGATTTGTATGAACAAGTCCAATTTTTTATTTAGTTAGTGCCAAACAGAGAGAGAAGATGAGGTCCAGATTGGTCAATTTGGCTGCCACTTCATGGATTTGTATCTATGCAACCATCTCCCTCTTGTTTGTATGGTTTGGATTGCAAGAAATTCAGTTTCGGGTGACCTGCACCTAGTTTAACTTCTCTGAATAATGAACCATCTGACATAAATATGTTGTGTACATTCCGAATCCCCAACATGACACAAATTCAATTACTAGTGTTTGTGAACATAGCCTACCTGTTCACCAAATGTAGAATCCACCCAAGATTCTGGCCATGTCGGCAAGTCCACCCCGTTCAAGGACCTCAATACCGCGCCTCCCTGCCTCGGATCTTGATTTCCCCACCTTCAGGCTTGCTCCCCTTACCCTACAGGCTCGGTGTGCAGCTCCAAACCATCACCATTGACTTCTAGAGGGCCTTCCAGGTCCACGACAAGCTCTACACCGGCCTTGTCCCTCCATTTTGCCTCTATGGGTAAACTTACTTGCTACAAATTATTCACAATTTCTCCATTGTTAGCAGCATCTGCTTAAGTAGAATTTTTAGAACTGGTTATTAGCTGAAATTACAATACTTAATTCTTTTATCTGTATGTCGCCTGACCTGTTGCTTGTTGCCAGATTCTTGTTATACCAAGATTGTCTTGATTATCCAAAATTGTAGATTTATTTTTCTCTTGAAGCTAGGTTTCTTTTCATGCATGTCTAACATATACATGGAATTCTTGAGGTAAATAATATAAGGAGATTTTTTGTGGTACATGTGCATGAACCTATAGTCGGTTATTATCGGCTGCCTTTTTTATTATATGTGGATCGTTGTATAGAGGCTTATCTATGCATTAGTATTTGATGCTCTGTCATAGCTCTTGTTCTTGTTTTTGTTGATCTAAGAAACATCTTGCATGCTATAGAAGTCCTATTAGCTAAACTTGCCTTGTAGTAGTCTCCATAAAAGTGGTTTTATTTTGAATTTAATTCTATTTGCTTGCTGCAGCGGAATGCTCATCACCTCATAGGGAAGATCTGAACCAAGTGACTGCAAGGGTTGTTTGGCAATGTGTAGGTCAATCTTACCCTTGTGTACAAGTAATATTTTTCCTCTAGATTTAGTCTACATTGTCCATGTTGTATGCTTCGCTTGAGAACCATCAAGGTAATGCTCTTACCCCACATGTTGTTCTAAAAGAAAAGTATAAACAAGATTCAAGTGAGCGTTTATGGGGTTGCTTGTTCATATGATTTTTTCATGTGCTTCATGTTGTAATTCTAGTCAAGTAAAGACAACAGAAACATGGTACCCTCTTTACTACTGATGTTTTGCAACCATGCTAATAGTTAATGCAAATTGTTGGGACTCTTCTGAGAAGATTATTTCATTAGTTTATTTCTGTAACTATTTCCTGTTCAATAATAAAGGTTGAGATCATTGCAAGAAATGGTTCTGATTGGTTCTACATATGAATTATGTTAAATTCTACATATGAGGTTGTGTTTCCGCCATGTATACTTTGTGTGCATGTGTTGTTTGCTTTGAGGTTAACTTATAGTTTGCAATCAGTTTGTTTTTGTTGTTTATGAGTTGTGTTGTGTTGTACTTCTCATGGCAGTGCTATTTATTATACTGTGTTAAAGTTACACGATTCACATATCTTGATCTTGGAAGTTATTGATGCGAGCTTTTTTTGCACAGTGTTGAGAGCTAACAGATGAATAATCTTGCAAGTCCTGAAATTTCTATGGGAGTATGTCTTAAAGTCTTGTGTTTCTGTTCATTGATGTGAACTTTTAAGTCTCACTATTGAATGTAAAACCACCATTTGTCTTTCGTCCGCTCATATTTTGTATGCTTTCTTATGTTTGATTATTCCTATTACCAGGATGATCTGAATCACTCAGAAGAAGCGGATGGTAGAAGGAGGGCACAAGAAGCTTCATTTCTCATTGCTGTTATGTGTGATAACTTAAAACTTGTGCTTCTCATCCAATCTTTGTAGAACTATGTTGATGTGCGCTTGTGCACTTGTTGGATCCTTTTGTTGTGCACTTGCACATGTAGAACTATTTTTCTGTACACTTTTAGAATCATTTTGATGTGCACTTGTTGGGCCTTGAACCTTGGTGTGTAGAGGAGTCGATGGACGATGTATTGTATTTCATGTGATGTGCTACTCAAATGAAATATACAGTTTATCTGCAATATTGTATTTTGTTGTACTTGTTTTTTAATGGGCCTATCTTGAGATATGCATGCTGCTGACAAAATAATGCATCAGCCCAAACAGATCAGACATTTTTTATATTAAAATATGTATTGGGCCAGGCCCATGTAGGCTAGATTGGTGGACTGGGCTGTGAAATTTATGATGATTCCATTTGGTCACTAGCAATGCCATGTCAGCTCAGCCACATCAGATCCTACGTGGCTCAGAGAAATGGGTAATGACTAAACGAAAATTTTGGTCAATAGAGATTTGCGACCAAAATTTTAGAAAGGTCATGTTTGTTCGTTCTTGACGGCCAACTGTTGACCTTTTGAATTTGGTCAAAACAGGGTCATAGAACATGAATAATGACGATTTAGTGACCAAAATGGAGGGTCAACAATGAAAAAATTTCTTGTAGTGTCAGGTGTTGTTGGGGAACATAGTAATTTCAAAAAATTTCCTACGCACACGCAAGATCATGGTGATGCATAGCAACGAGAGGGGAGAGTGTGATCTACGTACCCTTGTAGATCGACTGCGGAAGCGTTAGCACAACGCGGTTGATGTAGTCGTACGTCTTCACGATCCGACCGATCCAAGCACCGTTACTCCGGCACCTCCGAGTTCTTGGCACACGTTCAGCTCGATGACACTCCCCAGGCTCCGATCCAGCAAAGCTTCGGGGAGGAGTTCCGTCAACACGATGGCGTGGTGACGATCTTGATGTTCTACCGTCGCAGGGCTTCGCCTAAGCACTGCTACAATATGACCGAGGTGGAATATGGTGGAGGGCGGCACCGCACACGGCTAAGGAACGATCACGAAGATCAACTTGTGTTCATGGGGTGCCCCTTGCCTCAGTATATAAAGGATGGAGGAGGAGGAGGCCGGCCAAGGCAATTGGTGCGGCCAGGATGGGAGTCCTACTAGGACTCCAAGTCCTAGTAGGAGTCCATCAAGAGGGGAGGAAGGGAGAAGGAAGTGGAGGAGAAGGAAAGGTGGCCGGCCCCCTTTTCCCTAGTCCAATTCGGACCAGAGGGAGGGGGGCGCAGCAGCCCCTTGGCCCTTTCTTCTCTTCCCACTAAAGCCCATCAAGGCCCATTGCTTCTCCCGTAACTACCCGGTACTCCAAAAAATACCCGAATCACTCGGAACCTTTCCGATGTCCGAATATAGTCGTCCAATATATCGATCTTTACGTCTCAACCATTTCGAGACTCCTCGTCATGTCCCCGATCTCATCCGGGACTCCGAACTCCTTCGGTACATCAAAACTCATAAACTCATAATATAACTGTCATCGGAACCTTAAGCGTGCGGACCCTACGGTTTGAGAACAATGTAGACATGACCGAGACACGTCTCCGGTCAATAACCAATAGCGGGACCTGGATGCCCATATTGGCTCCTACATATTCTACGAAGATCTTTATCGGTCAGACCGCATAACAGTATACGTTGTTCCCTTTGTCATCGGTATGTTACTTGCCCGAGATTCGATCGTCGGTATCCAATACCTAGTTCAATCTCGTTACCGGCAAGTCTCTTTACTCGTTCCGTAATACATCATCTCACAACTAACATATTAGTTGTAATGCTTGCAAGGCTTATGTGATGTGCATTACCGAGAGGGCCCAGAGATACCTCTTCGACAATCGGAGTGACAAATCCTAATCTCGAAATACGCCAACCGAACATGTACCTTTGGAGACACCTATAGTGCTCCTTATAATCACCCAGTTATGTTGTGACGTTTGGTAGCACCCAAAGTGTTCCTCCGGCAAACAGGAGTTGCATAATCTC
The DNA here is from genome assembly GCF_018294505.1 of Triticum aestivum. Taxonomy (NCBI): domain Eukaryota; kingdom Viridiplantae; phylum Streptophyta; class Magnoliopsida; order Poales; family Poaceae; genus Triticum; species Triticum aestivum. The sequence continues at coordinate 5,022,308 of NC_057797.1, forward strand.
ATAGTCATAGGAACATGTATAAGTCATGAAGAAAGCAATAGCAACATACTAAACGATCGGGTGCTAAGCTAATGGAATGGGTCATGTCAATCAGATCATTCAACTAATGATGTGATCTCGTTAATCAAATAACAACTCTTTTGTCCATGGTTAGGAAACATAACCATCTTTGATTAACGAGCTAGTCAAGTAGAGGCATACTAGTGACACTCTGTTTGTCTATGTATTCACACATGTATTATGTTTCCGGTTAATACAATTCTAGCATGAATAATAAACATTTATCATGATATAAGGAAATAAATAATAACTTTATTATTGCCTCTAGGGAATATTTCCTTCAGTCTCCCACTTGCACTAGAGTCAATAATCTAGATCGCATCACCATGTGATTAACATCGATAGTTCACATCATCATGTGATTAACACCCATAGTTCACATCGTCATGTGACCAACACCCAAAGGGTTTACTAGATTCGGTAATCTAGTTCACATCGCTATGTGATTAACACCCAAAGAGTACTAAGGTGTGATCATGTTTTGCTTGTGAGAGAATCTTAGTCAACGGTCTTTCACATTCAGATCCGTTTATGTATTTTGCAATTTTCTATGTCTACAATGCTCTGCATGGAGCTACTCTAGCTAATTGCTCCCACTTTCAATATGTATCTAGATCGAGACTTAGAGTCATCCAGATCCGTGTCAAAACTTGCATCGACGTAACTTTTTATGACGAACCTTTTGTCACCTCCATAATCGAGAAATATTTCCTTATTCTACTAAGGATAATTTTGACCGCTGTCCAATGATCTACTCCTAGATCACTATTGTACTCCCTTGCCAAATCAATGCAGGGTATACAATAGATCTGGTACACAGCATGGCATACTTTATAGAACCTATGACTGAGGCATAGGGAATGACTTTCATTCTCTTTCTATCTTCTGCCGTGGTCGGGCTTTGAGTCTTACTCAACTTCACACCTTGTAATACAGGCAAGAACTCTTTCTTTGACTGCTCCATTTTTGAACTACTTCAAAATCTTGTCAAGGTATGTACTCATTCAAAAAACTTATCAAGCGTCTTGATCTATTTCTATAGATCTTGAAGCTCAATATGTAAGCAGCTTCACCGAAGTCTTTCTTTGAAAAAACTCCTTTCAAACACTCATTTATGCTTTACAGAATAATTCTACATTTTTTCCGATCAACAATATGTCATTCACATATACTTATTAGAAATGTTGTAGTGCTCCCACTCACTTTCTCGTAAATACAGGCTTCACCGCAAGTCTGTATAAAACTATATGCTTTGATCAACTCATCAAAGCGTATATTCCAACTCCGAGATGCTTGCACCAGTCCACAGATGGATCGCTGGAGTTTGCACATTTTGTTAGCACCTTTCGGATTGACAAAACCTTCTGGTTGCATCATATACAACTCTTCTTTAATAAATCCATTAAGGAATGCAGTTTTGTTTATCCATTTGCCAGATTTCATAAAATGCGGCAATTACTAACATGATTCGGACAGACTCAAGCATAGATACGAGTGAGAAACTCTCATCGTAGTCAACACCTTGAACTTGTCGAAAACCTTTTGCGACAATTCTAGCTTTGTAGATAGTAACACTACTATCATCGTTCGTCTTCCTCTTGAAGATCCATTTATTTTCTATGGCTTGCCGATCATCGGGCAAATCCATCAAAGTCCATACTTTGTTCTCATACATGGATCATATCTCAGATTTTATGGCCTCAAACCATTTTGCGGAATCTGGGCTCATCATCACTTCCTCATAGTTCACAAGTTCGTCATGATCTAGTAACATGACTTCCAGAACAGGATTACCGTACCACTCTGGTGCGGATCTTACTCTGGTTTACCTATGAGATTCAGTAGTAACTTGATCTGAAGTTACATGATCATCATCATTAGCTTCCTCACTAATTGGTGTAGTAGTCACAAGAACAGATTTCTGTGATGAATTACTTTCCAATAAGGGAGAAGGTACAATTACCTTATCAAGTTTTCTACTTTCCTCCCACTCACTTCTTTCGAGAGAAACTCCTTCTCTAGAAAGGATCCATTCTTAGCAACGAATGTCTTGCCTTCGGATCTGTGATAGAAGGTGTACCCAACAGTCTCCTTTGGGTATCCTATGAAGACATATTTCTCCGATTTGGGTTTGAGCTTATCAGGATGAAACTTTTTATTACATAAGCATCACAACCCAAAACTTTAAGAAACGACAACTTTGGTTTCTTGCCAAACCACAGTTCACAAGGCGTCGTCTCAACGGATTTAGATGGTGCCCTTTTAACGTGAATGCAGCTGTCTCTAATGCATAACCCCAAAACGATAGTGGTAAATCGGTAAGAGACATCATAGATTGCACTATATCCAATAAAGTACGGTTATGACGTTCGGACACACCATTATGCTGTGGTGTTCCATGTGGCATGAGTTTGTGAAACTATTCCACATTGTTTTAACTGAAGACCAAACTCGCAACTCAAATATTTTACTTCTGCGATCATATCATAGAAACTTTCATTTTTGTTACGATGATTCTCCACTTCACTCTGAAATTCTTTGAACTTTTCAAATGTTTCAGACTTATGTTTCACCAAGTAGATATACTCATATCTGCTCAAATCATCTGTGAAGATCAGGAAATAATGATATCTGTCGCGATCCTCAATATTCATCGGACCACATACATCAGTATGTATGATTTCCAACGAATTTGTTGCTCGCTCCATTGTTCTGAAGAACGGAGTCTTAGTCATCTTGCCCATGAGGCATGGTTCGCAAGCATCAACTGATTCATAATCAAGTGATTCCAAAAGCCCATCAGCATGGAGTTTTCTTCATGCGCTTTACACCAATATAACCTAAACAGCAGTGCCACAAATAAGTTGCACTATCATTATTAACTTTGCATCTTTTGGTTTCAATATTATGATTATGTGTATTACTACGATCAAGATCCAATGAACTATTTTCATTGGGTGTGTAACCATATAAGGTTTTTATTCATGTAAACAGAACAACAATTTATTCTCTTACTTAAATGAATAACCGTATTACAATAAACATGATCAAATCATATTCATGCTCAACGCAAACACCAAATAACACTTATTCAGGTTCAACACTAATCCCGAAAGTATAGGGAGTGTGCGATGATGATCATATCAATCTTGGAACCACTTCCAACACACATCGTCACTTCACCCTTAACTAGTCTCTGTTTATTCTGCAACTCCCGTTTCGAGTTACTAATCTTAACAACTGAACTAGTATCAAATACTGAGGGGTTGCTATAAACACTAGTAAAGTACACATCAATAACATGTATATCAAATATAATTGTGTTTACTTTGCCATCCTTCTTATCTGCCAATCACTTGGGGTAGTTCCGCTTCCAGTGATCAGTCCCTTTGTAGTAGAAACACTTAGTCTCAGGCTTAGGACTAGACTTGGGCTTCTTCACTTGAGCAGTAACTTGCTTGCTATTCTTCTTGAAGTTCCCCTTCTTCCCTCTGCCCTTTCTTGAAACTAGTGGTCTTGTCTACTATCAACACTTGATGTTTTCCTCGATTTCTACCTTCGTCAATTTCCGCATTACGAAGAGCTTGGGAATCGTTTCCGTTATCCCTTGCATATCATAGTTCATCACGAAGTTCTACTAACTTGGTGATGGTGACTAGAGAATTTTGTCAATCACTATCTTATCTGGAAGATTAACTCCCACTTGATTCAAGCGATTGTAGTACTCAGACAATCTAGGCACATGCTCACTAGTTGAGCGATTCTCCTCCATCTTTTAGCTATAGAACTTGTTGAAGACTTCATATCTCTCAACTCGGGTATTTGCTTGAAATATTAACTTCAACTCCTGGAGCATCTCATATGGTCCATGACGTTCAAAACGTCTTTGAAGTCCCGATTCTAAGCCGTTAAGCATGGTGCACTAAACTATCAAGTAGTCATCATATTGAGCTAGCCAAACGTTCATAACGTCTGCATCTGCTCCTACAATAGGTCTGTCACCTAGCGGTGCATCAAGGACATAATTCTTCTGTGCAGCAATGAGGATAAACCTCAGATCACGGATCCAATCCGCATCATTTCTACTCACATCTTTCAACACAATTTTCTCTAGGAACATATCAAAATAAACATATGAAAGCAACAACGCGAGCTATTGATCTACAACATAGATATGCTAATACTACCAGGACTAAGTTCATGATAAATTAAGTTCAATTAATCATATTACTTAAGAACTCCCACTTAGATAGACATCCCTCTAATCCTCTAAGTGATTACGTGATCCAAATCAACTAAACCATGTCCGATCATCACGTGAGATGGAGTAGTTTCATTGGTGAACATCACTATGTTGATCATATCTACTATATGATTCACGCTCGACCTTTCGGTCTCCGTGTTCCGAGGCCATATCTGCATATGCTTGGCTCGTCAAGTATAACCTGAGTATTCCGTGTGTGCAACTGTTTTGCACCCGTTGTATTTGAACGTAGAGCCTATCACACCCGATCATCATGTGGTGTCTCAGCACGAAGAACTTTCGCAACGGTGCATACTCAGGGAGAACACTTCTTGATAATTTAGTGAGAGATCATCTTATAATGCTACCGTCAATCAAAGCAAGATAAGATGCATAAAAGATAAACATCACATGCAATCAATATAAGTGATATGATATGGCCATCATCATCTTGTGCTTGTGATCTCCATCTTCGAAGCACCGTCGTGATCACCATCGTCACCGGCGCGACACCTTGATCTTCATCGTAGCATCGTTGTCGTCTCGCCAATCTTATGCTTCCACGACTATCGCTACCGCTTAGTGATAAAGTAAAGCATTACATCGCGATTGCATTGCATACAATAAAGCGACAACCATATGGCTCCTGCCAGTTGCCGATAACTCGGTTACAAAACATGATCATCTCATACAATAAAATTCAGCATCATGTCTTGACCATATCACATCACAACATGCCCTGCAAAAACAAGTTAGACGTCTTCTACTTTGTTGTTGCAAGTTTTACGTGGCTGCTACGGGCTTAAGCAAGAACCAATCTTACCCACGCATCAAAACCACAACGATAGTTTATCAAGTTGGTGTTGTTTTAACCTTCGCAAGGACCGGGCGTGGCCACACTCGGTTCAACTAAAGTTGGAGAGACTGTCGCCCGCAAGCCACCTATGTGCAAAGCACGTCGGGAGAACCGGTATCACGTAAGCGTACGCGTAATGTCTTTCCGGGTCGCCTCGTCCAACAATACCGCCGAACCAAAGTATGACATGCTGATAAGCAGTATGACTTATATCGCCCACAACTCACTTGTGTTCTAGTCATGCATATAACATCAACATATAAAACCTAGGCTCGGATGCCACTGTTGGGGAACGTAGTAATTTCAAAAAAATTCCTACGCACACGCAAGATCATGGTGATGCATAGCAACGAGAGGGGAGAGTGTGATCTACATACCCTTGTAGATCGAATGCGGAAGCGTTAGCACAACGCGGTTGATGTAGTCGTGCGTCTTCATGATCCGACCGATCCAAGCACCGTTACTCCGGCACCTCCGAGTTCTTGGCACACGTTCAGCTCGATGACACTCCCCGGGCTCCGATCCAGCAAAGCTTCGGGGAGGAGTTCCGTCAGCACGACAGCGTGGTGACGATCTTGATGTTCTACCGTCGCAGGGCTTCGCCTAAGCACCGCTACAATATGACCGAGGTGGAATATGGTGGAGGGGGGCACCGCACACGGCTAAGGAACAATCATGAAGATCAACTTGTGTTCATGGGGTGCCCCTTGCCTTAGTATATAAAGGATGGAGGAGGAGGAGGCCGGCCAAGGCAATTGGTGCGGCCAGGATGGGAGTCCTACTAGGACTCCAAGTCCTAGTAGGAGTCCATCAAGAGGGGAGGAAGGGAGAAGGAAGTGGAGGAGAAGGAAAGGTGGCCGGCCCCCTTTTCCCTAGTCCAATTCGGACCAGAGGGAGGGGGGGCGCAGCAGCCCCTTGGCCCTTTCTTCTCTTCCCACTAAAGCCCATCAAGGCCCATTGCTTCTCCCGTAACTACCCGGTACTCCGAAAAATACCCGAATCACTCGGAACCTTTCCGATGTCCGAATATAGTCGTCCAATATATCGATCTTTACGTCTCGACCATTTCGAGACTCCTCGTCATGTCCCCGATCTCATCCGGGACTCCGAACTCCTTTGGTACATCAAAACTCATAAACTCATAATATAACTGTCATCGAAACCTTAAGCGTGCGGACCCTACGGTTCGAGAACAATGTAGACATGACCGAGACACGTCTCCGGTCAATAACCAATAGCGGGACCTGGATGCCCATATTGGCTCCTACATATTCTACGAAGATCTTTATCGGTCAGACCGCATAACAACATACGTTGTTCCCTTTGTCATCGGTATGTTACTTGCCCGAGATTCGATCGTCGGTATCCAATACCTAGTTCAATCTCGTTACCGGCAAGTCTCTTTACTCGTTCCGTAATACATCATCTCACAACTAACATATTAGTTGTAATGCTTGCAAGGCTTATGTGATGTGCATTACCGAGAGGGCCCAGAGATACCTCTCCGACAATCGGAGTGACAAATCCTAATCTCGAAATACGCCAACCCAACATGTACCTTTGGAGACACCTGTAGAGCTCCTTTATAATCACCCAGTTACGTTGTGACGTTTGGTAGCACCCAAAGTGTTCCTCCGGCAAACGGGAGTTGCATAATCTCATAGTCATAGGAACATGTATAAGTCATGAAGAAAGCAATAGCAACATACTAAACGATCGGGTGCTAAGCTAATGGAATGGGTCATGTCAATCAGATCATTCAACTAATGATGTGATCTCGTTAATCAAATAACAACTCTTTGTCCATGGTTAGGAAACATAACCATCTTTGATTAACGAGCTAGTCAAGTAGAGGCATACTAGTGACACTCTGTTTGTCTATGTATTCACACATGTATTATGTTTCCGGTTAATACAATTCTAGCATGAATAATAAACATTTATCATGATATAAGGAAATAAATAATAACTTTATTATTGCCTCTAGGGCATATTTCCTTCAGTCTCCCACTTGCACTAGAGTCAATAATCTAGATCACATCACCATGTGATTAACATCGATAGTTCACATCATCATGTGATTAACACCCATAGTTCACATCGTCATGTGACCAACACCCAAAGGGTTTACTAGATTCGGTAATCTAGTTCACATCGCTATGTGATTAACACCCAAAGAGTACTAAGGTGTGATCATGTTTTGCTTGTGAGAGAATCTTAGTCAACGGGTCTTTCACATTCAGATCCGTTATGTATTTTGCAATTTTCTATGTCTACAATGCTCTGCACGGAGCTACTCTAGCTAATTGCTCCCACTTTCAATATGTATCTAGATCGAGACTTAGAGTCATCCAGATCCGTGTCAAAACTTGCATCGACGTAACCTTTTACGACGAACCTTTTTGTCACCTCCATAATCGAGAAATATTCCTTATTCTACTAAGGATAATTTTGACCGCTGTCCAGTGATCTACTCCTAGATCACTATTGTACTCCCTTGCCAAATCAGTGCAGGGTATACAATAGATCTGGTACACAGCATGGCATACTTTATAGAACCTATGACTGAGGCATAGGGAATGACTTTCATTCTCTTTCTATCTTCTGCCGTGGTCGGGCTTTGAGTCTTACTCAACTTCACACCTTGTAATACAGGCAAGAACTCTTTCTTTGACTGCTCCATTTTGAACTACTTCAAAATCTTGTCAAGGTATGTACTCATTGAAAAAACTTATCAAGCGTCTTGATCTATCTCTATAGATCTTGAAGCTCAATATGTAAGCAGCTTCACCGAAGTCTTTCTTTGAAAAACTCCTTTCAAACACTCCTTTATGCTTTACAGAATAATTCTACATTATTTCCGATCAACAATATGTCATTCACATATACTTATCAGAAATGTTGTAGTGCTCCCACTCACTTTCTCGTAAATACAGGCTTCACCGCAAGTCTGTATAAAACTATATGCTTTGATCAACTCATCAAAGCGTATATTCCAACTCCGAGATGCTTGCACCAGTCCACAGATGGATCGCTGGAGTTTGCACATTTTGTTAGCACCTTTCGGATTGACAAAACCTTCTGGTTGCATCATATACAACTCTTCTTTAATAAATCCATTAAGGAATGCAGTTTTGTTTATCCATTTGCCAGATTTCATAAAATGCGGCAATTACTAACATGATTCGGACAGACTCAAGCATAGATACGAGTGAGAAACTCTCATCGTAGTCAACACCTTGAACTTGTCGAAAACCTTTTGCGACAATTCTAGCTTTGTAGATAGTAACACTACTATCAGCGTCCGTCTTCCTCTTGAAGATCCATTTATTTTCTATGGCTTGCCGATCATCGGGCAAATCCATCAAAGTCCATACTTTGTTCTCATACATGGATCATATCTCAGATTTCATGGCCTCAAACCATTTCGCGGAATCTGGGCTCATCATCGCTTCCTCATAGTTCGCAAGTTCGTCATGGTCTAGTAACATGACTTCCAGAACAGGATTACCGTACCACTCTGGTGCGGATCTTACTCTGGTTTACCTACGAGATTCAGTAGTAACTTGATCTGAAGTTACATGATCATCATCATTAGCTTCCTCACTAATTGGTGTAGTAGTCACAAGAACAGATTTCTGTGATGAACTACTTTCCAATAAGGGAGAAGGTACAATTACCTTATCAAGTTTTCTACTTTCCTCCCACTCACTTCTTTCGAGAGAAACTCCTTCTCTAGAAAGGATCCATTCTTAGCAACGAATGTCTTGCCTTCGGATCTGTGATAGAAGGTGTACCCAACAGTCTCCTTTGGGTATCCTATGAAGACATATTTCTCCGATTTGGGTTTGAGCTTATCAGGATGAAACTTTTTTCACATAAGCATCACAACCCAAAACTTTAAGAAACGACAACTTTGGTTTCTTGCCAAACCACAGTTCATAAGGCGTCGTCTCAACGGATTTAGATGGTGCCCTTTTAACGTGAATGCAGCTGTCTCTAATGCATAACCCCAAAACGATAGTGGTAGATCGGTAAGAGACATCATAGATTGCACTATATCCAATAAAGTACGGTTATGACGTTCGGACACACCATTATGCTGTGGTGTTCCATGTGGCATGAGTTTGTGAAACTATTCCACATTGTTTTAACTGAAGACCAAACTCGTAACTCAAATATTTTCTCTGCGATCAGATCGTAGAAACTTTATTTTCTTGTTACGATGATTTTCCACTTCACTCTGAAATTCTTTGAACTTTTCAAATGTTTCAGACTTATGTTTCATCAAGTAGATATACTCATATCTGCTCAAATCATCTGTGAAGATCAGAAAATAATGATACCTGTCGCGAGCCTCAATATTCATCGGACCACATACATCAGTATGTATGATTTCCAACGAATTTGTTGCTCGCTCCATTGTTCTGAAGAACGGAGTCTTAGTCATCTTGCCCATGAGGCATGGTTCGCAAGCATCAACTGATTCATAATCAAGTGATTCCAAAAGCCCATCAGCATGGAGTTTCTTCATGCGCTTTACACCAATATGACCTAAACAGCAGTGCCACAAATAAGTTGCACTATCATTATTAACTTTGCATCTTTTGGTTTCAATATTATGATTATGTGTATTACTATGATCGAGATCCAATGAACTATTTTCATTGGGTGTGTAACCATATAAGGTTTTTATTCATGTAAACAGAACAACAATTTATTCTCTTACTTAAATGAATAACCGTATTACAATAAACATGATCAAATCATATTCATGCTCAACGCAAACACCAAATAACACTTATTCAGGTTCAACACTAATCCCAAAAGTATAGGGAGTGTGCGATGATGATCATATCAATCTTGGAACCACTTCCAACACACATTGTCACTTCACCCTTAACTAGTCTCTGTTTATTCTGCAACTCCCGTTTCGAGTTACTAATCTTAGCAACTGAACTAGTATCAAATACTGAGGGGTTGCTATAAACACTAGTAAAGTACACATCAATAACATGTATATCAAATATACTTATGTTTACTTTGCCATCCTTCTTATCTGCCAATCACTTGGGGTAGTTCCGCTTCCAGTGATCAGTCCCTTTGTAGTAGAAACACTTAGTCTCAGGCTTAGGACTAGACTTGGGCTTCTTCACTTGAGCAGCAACTTGCTTGCTGTTCTTCTTGAAGTCCCCCTTCTTCCCTCTGCCCTTTCTTGAAACTAGTGGTCTTCAACACTTGATGTTTTCCTTGATTTCTACCTTCGTCAATTTTCGCATTACGAAGAGCTTGGGAATCGTTTCCGTTATCCCTTGCATATCATAGTTCATCACGAAGTTCTACTAACTTGGTGATGGTGACTAGAGAATTCTGTCAATCACTATCTTATCTGGAAGATTAACTCCCACTTGATTCAAGCGATTGTAGTACTCAGACAATCTGGGCACATGCTCACTAGTTGAGCGATTCTCCTCCATCTTTTAGCTATAGAACTTGTTGGAGACTTCATATCTCTCAACTCGGGTATTTGCTTGAAATATTAACTTCAACTCCTGGAGCATCTCATATGGTCCATGACGTTCAAAACGTCTTTGAAGTCCCGATTCTAAGCCGTTAAGCATGGTGCACTAAACTATCAAGTAGTCATCATATTGAGCTAGCCAAACGTTCATAACGTCTGCATCTGCTCCTGCAATAGGTCTGTCACCTAGCGGTGCATCAAGGACATAATTCTTCTGTGCAGCAATGAGGATAAACCTCAGATCACGGATCCAATCCGCATCATTGCTACTAACATCTTTCAATACAATTTTCTCTAGGAACATATCAAAATAAACATATGAAAGCAACAACGCGAGCTATTGATCTACAACATAGATATGCTAATACTACCAGGACTAAGTTCATGATAAATTAAAGTTCAATTAATCATATTACTTAAGAACTCCCACTTAGATAGACATCCCTCTAATCCTCTAAGTGATTACGTGATCCAAATCAACTAAACCATGTCCGATCATCACGTGAGATGGAGTAGTTTCATTGGTGAACATCACTATGTTGATCATATCTACTATATGATTCACGCTCGACCTTTCGGTCTCCGTGTTCCGAGGCCATATCTGCATATGCTTGGCTCGTCAAGTATAACCTGAGTATTCCGCGTGTGCAACTGTTTTGCACCCGTTGTATTTGAACGTAGAGCCTATCACACCCGATCATCACGTGGTGTCTCAGCACGAAGAACTTTCGCAACGGTGCATACTCAGGGAGAACACTTCTTGATAATTTAGTGAGAGATCATCTTATAATGCTACCGTCAATCAAAGCAAGATAAGATGCATAAAAGATAAACATCACATGCAATCAATATAAGTGATATGATATGGCCATCATCATCTTGTGCTTGTGATCTCCATCTTCGAAGCACCGTCGTGATCACCATCGTCACCGGCGCGACACCTTGATCTCCATCGTAGCATCGTTGTCGTCTCGCCAATCTTATGCTTCCACGACTATCGCTACCGCTTAGTGATAAAGTAAAGCATTACATCGCGATTGCATTGCATACAATAAAGCGACAACCATATGGCTCCTGCCAGTTGCCGATAACTCGGTTACAAAACATGATCATCTCATACAATAAAATTCAGCATCATGTCTTGACCATATCACATCACAACATGCCCTGCAAAAACAAGTTAGACGTCCTCTACTTTGTTGTTGCAAGTTTTACGTGGCTGCTACGGGCTTAAGCAAGAACCAATCTTACCTACGCATCAAAACCACAACGATAGTTTATCAAGTTGGTGTTGTTTTAACCTTCGCAAGGACCGGGCGTAGCCACACTCGGTTCAACTAAAGTTGGAGAGACTGTCGCCCGCAAGCCACCTATGTGCAAAGCACGTCGGGAGAACCGGTCTCGCGTAAGCGTACGCGTAATGTCCTTCCGGGTCGCCTCGTCCAACAATACCGCCGAACCAAAGTATGACATGCTGATAAGCAGTATGACTTATATTGCCCACAACTCACTTGTGTTCTACTCGTGCATATAACATCAACATATAAAACCTAGGCTCGGATGCCACTGTTGGGGAACGTAGTAATTTCAAAAAATTTCCTACGCACACGCAAGATCATGGTGATGCATAGCAACGAGAGGGGAGAGTGTGATCTACGTACCCTTGTAGATCGACTGCGGAAGCGTTAGCACAACGCGGTTGATGTAGTCGTACGTCTTCACGATCCGGCCGATCCAAGCACCGTTACTCCGGTACCTCCGAGTTCTTGGCACACGTTCAGCTCGATGACACTCCCCGGGCTCCGATCCAGCAAAGCTTCGGGGAGGAGTTCCGTCAGCACGACAGCGTGGTGACGATCTTGATGTTCTACCGTCGCAGGGCTTCGCCTAAGCACCGCTACAATATGACCGAGGTGGAATATGGTGGAGGGGGGCACCGCACACGGCTAAGGAACGATCACGATGATCAACTTGTGTTCATGGGGTGCCCCTTGCCTCAGTATATAAAGGATGGAGGAGGAGGAGGCCGACCAAGGCAATTGGTGCGGCCATGATGGGAGTCCTACTAGGACTCCAAGTCCTAGTAGGAGTCCATCAAGAGGGGAGGAAGGGAGAAGGAAGTGGAGGAGAAGGAAAGGTGGCCGGCCCCCTTTTCCCTAGTCCAATTCGGACCAGAGGGAGGGGGGCGCAGCAGCCCCTTGGCCCTTTCTTCTCTTCCCACTAAAGCCCATCAAGGCCCATTGCTTCTCCCGTAACTACCCGGTACTCCGAAAAATACCCGAATCACTCGGAACCTTTCCGATGTCCGAATATAGTCGTCCAATATATCGATCTTTACGTCTCGACCATTTCGAGACTCCTCGTCATGTCCCCGATCTTATCCGGGACTCCGAACTCCTTCGGTACATCAAAACTCATAAACTCATAATATAACTGTCATCGAAACCTTAAGCGTGCGGACCCTACGGTTCGAGAACAATGTAGACATGACCGAGACACGTCTCCGGTCAATAACCAATAGCGGGACCTGGATGCCCATATTGGCTCCTACATATTCTACGAAGATCTTTATCGGTCAGACCGCATAACAACATACGTTGTTCCCTTTGTCATCGGTATGTTACTTGCCCGAGATTCGATCGTCGGTATCCAATACCTAGTTCAATCTCGTTACCGGCAAGTCTCTTTACTCGTTCCGTAATACATCATCTCACAACTAACATATTAGTTGTAATGCTTGCAAGGCTTATGTGATGTGCATTACCGAGAGGGCCCAGAGATACCTCTCCGACAATCGGAGTGACAAATCCTAATCTCGAAATACGCCAACCCAACATGTACCTTTGGAGACACCTGTAGTGCTCCTTTATAATCACCCAGTTACGTTGTGACGTTTGGTAGCACCCAAAGTGTTCCTCCGGCAAACGGGAGTTGCATAATCTCATAGTCATAGGAACATGTATAAGTCATGAAGAAAGCAATAGCAACATACTAAATGATCGGGTGCTAAGCTAATGGAATGGGTCATGTCAATCAGATCATTCAACTAATGATGTGATCTCGTTAATCAAATAACAACTCTTTTGTCCATGGTTAGGAAACATAACCATCTTTGATTAACGAGCTAGTCAAGTAGAGGCATACTAGTGACACTCTGTTTGTCTATGTATTCACACATGTATTATGTTTCCGGTTAATACAATTCTAGCATGAATAATAAACATTTATCATGATATAAGGAAATAAATAATAACTTTATTATTGCCTCTAGGGTATATTTCCTTCAGGTGTCATCTCCGGCGCAGGGTCTTGTCACTTCACTGTGAGGAGGAGCACGTAATAATTTGACCAACGGGTAGTACAGTGCTAGTACTCCTACTACTACATTGGTAGTACTACTAGTAGTACTAGTAGCACCACCGTCTAGATTTAGGAGTACTACCACGTCCATCTGGATTTTAGTATTTGACTAGCAATATCTAGTAACGCATGTCACCAAAAATGTACTACTCCCTCTGTAAATAAATACCTGGTGTTTTATTCCTATCAGCGAGAGAACTTAATGTTTTTTCTACTCCTAACTAGAGTACTAATAGGATTACATGCAATGAACTAAACACTGCATGTCATGTTTGGTAGTCTCAAGTCATTGAAAGCATTCACGGCCCACATCTCTCATTGGTTGATATGTCACGAAATAAGAAACAAGGAGGGAGTTAATGCACCGTGTCTAAGTATTTTGGGATTATTTGGTTTTCGTAAGGTGACTTACACAACATTTTTGTTTACATGCATTAACATTTTATTAGTTAAATCAAAGGTCAAAACTTGGCGCAAAATGCAAAGGGGACCTATAAACCAGTAAACATCAAACTTCTCTCGTTTGGCCCCAACTAGAGGTCCGGTGAGATGACTATACTGCACCGGCACGGAGGGGGACGCAGCTTCATTGACTTACGGCAACTGCCTTTGGGTGAATGACACGTGGCCCCAGGGGGTGGCTGGCCCACCTATCAGTAGAGGGCTGAGGAGTAGTATGAAATCATACGCACCTACGCACGCTAACCAAGGGCTGAGTGATCCCTCGAATCGCAAGATCAGTTGACTAGAAGCTACGCTAGACCCATGGAGGCGATGAGTGCAAGCATCAGCCGGCTGTGCCAGATGGTCCACGACACCGGCCTGCGGCCCGGCACCGAGGAACGTCTCCAGGTAGTATTGCTTGAGGCCACCAGGGCGAGGGGCCACTTGGACGACAGCTTCGTCTCCTTGTTCGACGAGGTCCTCGTCGGTTTCCTCGACAAGTTCACCATCGTCAAGAAGCTTGCGGACGACTTTGACGTAAGCCTCCAGCCTACGCGCCCAGGCTCTGCGATGCCCGCCACCCTCAACGGCCACTATGGTAACAACCTCTTTGACGCACTGGTGGCCCTGCGACTGCCCACCGTCGCGCCGGAGAATGTCCACCTCGAGGTCGCGCTCTCCGCGCAGCGCCTGGCGCAGCAAGACACCATCGACATAATCACCCACGTCTACGCGCAAATCATCCACAAGGACTACTACATGCAAGAGGAGGACGATAGAACGCTGGCCTTCTTGGAGCGCAGGGCAACCTTGGACGGCACTGTTCAGAAGCACGTTGAGCTCGCCGCCAACGCCACTGCTCCTCATACGTCGGTTGGTGACCCGGCGCACTAGGGCGTGAGGATGTTGTTGAACGTTGATGGATCCGTAAATATTTTTATCTTTCCATCAAATCCATGTAGTAAACTCCGCCTATGTTGTCTCAACATAGCCGGTCCCAAGCCCGGGTAAAGGAGGAGGGTTGTGATAGGCTTGGCGAGCCAACGTAAAAACTCAGCCAGTCTTATGGAGATGAAACCCAAAAGATTTTCGTTGGGGCGTAACCCTCTCAGCGACGCGCCACATCAGAACCCGGGTGTGGTGGAAAATGGGCAAGGGCCGGGCCGTCACCCCCCAAGTGGCGCGCCGTATCTTGATCCGGATACGGTGGCAAGTGAGCGAGGATCGGGTCGTCGCATCCTTAGTGGCGCGCTACATCGGCGCCCGGATGTAGTGGAAAATGAGCAAGGGTCTTCGCATTTGACTTGACGAGTGCGAAGGGTAAGGAAGCTAGCCGAGCCTAGGAGGATTCGCTTAGGTAGCTGGAACGTAGGGTCTCTGACAGCGAAGCTTCGGGAGCTAGTTGATGCAGCAATGAGGAGAGGTGTTGATATCCTTTGCGTCCAAGAAACCAAATGGAGAGGACAGAAGGCGAAGGAGGTGGAGGATACCGGCTTCAAGCTGTGGTACACGGGGACGGCTGCAAATAGAAATGGCGTAGGCATCTTGATCAAAAAGAGCCTCAAGTATGGAGTGGTAGACGTCAGGAGACGTGGGGACCGGATTATCCTGGTCAAGCTGGTAGCTGAGGACTTGGTTCTCAATGTTATCAGCGCATATGCCCCGCAAGTAGGCCACAATGAGAACACCAAGAGGGAGTTCTGGGAAGGCTTGGAAGACATGGTTAGGAGTGTACCGATTGGTGAGAAGCTCTTCATAGGAGGAGACCTCAATGGCAACGTGGGTACATCTAACACAGGTTTTGAAGGGGCGCATGGGAGCTTTGGCTATGGCATCAGGAATCAAGAAGGAGAAGATGTCTTAAGCTTTGCTCTAGCCTACAACATGATTGTAGCTAACACCCTCTTTAGAAAGAGAGAATCACATCTGGTGACTTTTAGTAGTGGCCAACACTCTAGCCAGATTGATTTCATCCTCTCGAGAAGAGAAGATAGGCGTGCGTGCCTAGACTGTAAGGTGATACCTGGGGAGAGTGTTGTACCCCAGCATAAGCTGGTGGTTGCTGACTTCCGCTTTCGGATTCGTGTCCAGTGGGATAAGCGTGCCAAGGTCGCTAGAACGAAGTGGTGGAAGCTCAAGGGGGAGGTAGCTCAGGTGTTCAAGGAGATGGTATTTAAGGAGGGCCCTTGGGAGGAAGGAGGGGATGCGGACAATGTGTGGATGAAGATGGCGACTTGGATTCGTAAGGTGGCCTCGGAGGAGTTTGGAGTGTCCAGGGGAAGGAGAAGCGAAGATAAGGATACCTGGTGGTGGAATGATGATGTCCAGAAGGCACTTAAAGAGAAGAAAGATTGCTTCAGACGCCTATACCTGGATAGGAGTGCAGACAACATAGAGAAGTACAAGATGGCGAAGAAGGCCGCAAAGCGAGCTGTTGGTGAAGCAAGGGGTCGGGCATATGAGGACCTCTACCAACGGTTAGGCACGAAGGAAGGTGAAAGGGACATCTATAAGATGGCTAAGATCCGGGAGAGGAAGACGAGGGATATTGGCCAAGTCAAATGCATCAAGGACGGAGCAGGCCAACTCTTGGTGAAGGACGAAGAGATTAAGCATAGATGGCGGGAGTACTTCGACAAGCTGTTCAATGGGGAGAATGAGAGTTCTACCATTGAACTGAATGACTCCTTTGATGAGACCAGCATGCGTTTTGTGCGGCGCATCCAGGAGTCTGAGGTGAAGGAGGCTTTAAAAAGGATGAAAGGAGGCAAGGCGATGGGCCCTGATTGTATCCCCATTGAGGTGTGGAAAGGTCTCGGGGACATAGCGATAGTATGGCTAACCAAGCTTTTCAACCTCATTTTTCGGGCAAACAAGATGCCAGAAGAATGGAGACGGAGTATATTAGTACCAATCTTCAAGAACAAGGGGGATGTTCAGAGTTGTACTAATTACCGTGGAATTAAGATGATGAGCCATACAATGAAGCTATGGGAGAGAGTCATTGAGCACCGCTTAAGAAGAATGACAAGCGTGACCAAAAATCAGTTTGGTTTCATGCCTGGGAGGTCGACCATGGAAGCCATTTTCTTGGTACGACAACTTATGGAGAGATATAGGGAGCATAAGAAGGACTTGCATATGGTGTTCATTGACTTGGAGAAGGCCTATGATAAGATACCGCGGAATGTCATGTGGTGGGCCTTGGAGAAACACAAAGTCCCAGCAAAGTACATTACCCTCATCAAGGACATGTACAATAATGTTGTGACAAGTGTTCGAACAAGTGATGTCGACACCGATGACTTCCCGATTAAGATAGGACTGCATCAGGGGTCAGCTTTGAGCCCTTATCTTTTTGCATTGGTGATGGATGAGGTCACAAGGGGTACACAAGGAGATATCCCATGGTGTATGCTCTTTGCGGATGATGTGGTGCTAGTTGACGATAGTCGGACGGGGGTAAATAGGAAGTTAGAGTTATGGAGACAAACCTTGGAATCGAAAGGATTTAGGCTTAGTAGAACTAAAACCGAGTACATGATGTGCGGTTTCAGTACTACTAGCTGTGAGGAGGAGGAGGTTAGCCTTGATGGCCAGGTGGTACCTCGGAAGGACACCTTTCGGTATTTGGGGTCAATGTTGCAGGAGGATGGGGGTATTGATGAAGATGTGAACCATCGAATCAAAGCCGGATGGATGAAGTGGCGCCAAGCTTCTGGCATTCTCTGTGACAAGAGAGTGCCACAAAAGCTAAAAGGCAAGTTCTACAGGACGGCGGTTCGACCCGCAATGTTGTATGGCGCGGAATGTTGGCCGACTAAAAGGCGACATGTTCAACAGTTAGGTGTGGCGGAGATGCGTATGTTGAGATGGATGTGTGGCCACACGAGGAAGGATCGAGTCCGGAATGATGATATACGAGATAGAGTTGGGGTAGCACCAATTGAGGAGAAGCTTGTCCAGCATCGTTTGAGATGGTTTGGGCATATTTAGCGCAGGCCTCCAGAAGCTCCAGTGCATAGCGGACGGCTAAAGCGTGCGGAGAATGTCAAGAGAGGGCGGGGTCGACCGATTTTGACATGGGAGGAGTCCGTTAAGAGAGACCTGAAGGATTGGAGTATCGACAAAGAGCTAGCTATGGACAGGGGTGCGTGGAAGCTTGCTATCCATGTGCCAGAGCCATGAGTTGGTAGCGAGATCTTATGGGTTTCACCTCTAGCCTACCCCAACTTGTTTGGGACTAAAGGCTTTGTTGTTGTTGTTGTTGTTGTTGTTGTTCGTCAAATCCATGTAGTAGTATATGATACTACAGTAATTATCTTACCTTTCGCATCAACTTCATAATTTTCGTACATACTCCATGCATGAACAGCGCTAGAACCAAACTTCTCATTACTCTAGGCAAAATCGTTATTTTCTATCTATCGGTCGCGCCATGGAGCAGAACCCAATTTTACAAGTTACGAGTTTAAAAGGAAAAGCCTGCCGTGTTCGCGTCGCACCCCCACACGGTTGGTCCGGCACACCGCTCAAGCGGGAATGCGTGTGGTGTTGCATTTTCACTTACAAGTGGGACCGCAGTTGAGCAAACCGACTATCAGCAAACCCCCACCCCGCCCACCGCGTGATGGCTGAGAAAACAGGAGGGAGAAGAGATGGCTGTAGCATGGACTCCAAGAAAATTGGTGTCGGATGGGACTCATGTGGGTGGCGTGTGCCATACTGCTAGACGTGAATGCTAGTTATGGCCCATGCCACCCCACTATATCGAGCCTATATCGAGGTACGTAGAACAAATTTCCTGCAGTCCATGCTCAGCCCTCCTCTATCTCTCTTCTTAGCCAGCCAGCGGACGCGCGGAGCCCATCATCTGTTTGCTCACATGCGGCCCCATATGTCAGTGAAAACGCAAGAGGACCCACTGAACCTGCACATCTTTCACCTCGATGTGCTGGTGATGAAAAACAAATCCAATAAAGATCTTCGGTGGCCGCTTTTGGAGTTACTCAAGAGTAGTAAAATTCTATTTACAGTTTAACCCAAGATGCACATCTCGTGGATTCAACTACCACTCTATTTTCTTTCATGACACGACCTGGATGCTGGATGTCCCACGTGTCGGCAAAAGGAGGAAGAACCCGACCAAATCTTCGGTTCTGCTCTCGGATTAGACTAGTTGTGCTAACTTAAAAATTTTATTGTGTACTCCCTCTGTTCCAAAATACTTGACTTCCATTTGTCCAAAAATGGATGTACCTATATACTAAGACATGTCTAGATACATATATATTTTGACAAATAGAAGGCATGTATTGTGCAACGGAGGGAGTAGAATGGATGCAAGTTTTTGTATTGGGAAGAAGAGTACATCCATATATTGATAGAGCTCAATTTAGTAGATGTTCTATCACTTTTAGCTAGCACAGACGCAAGATCAGGCCTCCGCAGATCAACAATGAATGCATCGAGAAGGCACTAATCCAACTTACAGGAGTAGTAAAATGTATTCTTGTGGTTCTTGTTTTCTTTGGTCTTGCTTTTCTAGTCAAAATTATCGTTGGAGTTCGTGCAAAATGGAGGTGCGTTTGGGGTCGTGCGTTGGAGTTGGCCTTACAAGTGGGACCACAGTTAAGGAAACCGACTATCCGCAAACCCCCACCTTGTCCGCCGTGCGGTGGCTGAAGTTAGAGAAATGATGAGGTTGAAGAGATTGCTCTAGCACGGACTCCAAGAAATAATATGGTGTCAGATGGATGTCGTGGTGGTGGCGTGTGCCGTACTCCTGGACGTGAATGCTTGTTCTGGCCCATGCCACCCTACTACTCCTACTACTTACTCCTACTATATAGTACTAGTATCGAGGATTAGAGGTGTTGGTTACATACAGCGAACACATTAACATATGGCTACAGCAAAAACACCTGCTCGACGCGCGAAGCATGTGAAGCTAGTACAAATAGTGTACTACTATTGTTGATTGGGATCATCCGATAACCTGTTGCAATGCACGTACAATTATGTATTTGGAAAATATTTTTTTGCCTCGTTCCACCACTCACTCAGAGAAGCGACTCGAAAGCCATTCATAAATTTAGTAAGTTTATCACAGGCATATCATTTTATTACATACAACAGGTCATCAACCCACATCGACAACGAGTATACATTATAAATACTAAATTTTTCACCACACAACAAATAACAAGCAATGAAATGAACTTAAACTCAACCATTCCTCGGCGTTGGAAATGCTTGCTTTGAACCACAAGTGATTCTCTGGGACGGGCCATCGATTGTCGATCTGGAAACCAATGCAGGACTGATCATTCAGGCTGAAGCGGCCTACTATATTAGTACCAGGGTAGGGAACCACCCAAATGTCCGAGGTATAGACACAGTTGCTTCTCATAAATGGTATTGTTAACATTGTGTTAACAGCAGTTGGATCGCCTTTCACCATCATCGGATAGTTTTGTCCAAGGAAGAGGGAGTTTTCTCCAAGACTATCAATTCTGTACCAGGGAGAAGGAGTTGGTGCTAGCACACTAGTATCCATCCCGAATACCATGCAACGGGTGTTGGAATAGGTCCGGAGAGTGCAACCATGGGAGACTACACCTGCTTCCTTAGTAGTAACATCATCAGTGGGTTGTATACACACAAGAAGAGGTGATCCATCAGAATTAGTTGCCAGGCGACACTGAGTATATGGGTTCTGCTCGTCCTCATGCTCGTGGTCATCACCATCGTCATCTCCCCCTTGGTTATAAAATTTTCAAGTATAGGTGGTGGGATGTTCACAGGACCTTGGAAACACAAGAAGAAGGTTAATTAGTAAAGGGAAATTTGCTAACCCGCATGCATGTGGATGAAACAATTATAATTACGGTGGAAGACAAACGTACCGAAACTACGAGGATCCCATGCAAAAACAGTGCCACGAGTGGTGGCAGCAAACAGAAGGCCCTCGTATTGAATTGCATCAAAGTACTCATTCGTGTACAGAAACTGATTTTTGAGCAATATCCATCGAGTCGAACCACGAAGGACGGCAGCAAGCTTGTCGAAGGTAGCAACAACTTGATAGTTGTTGTAATTCCAAGAGCGGTTGGGAACTCGACAAATTGCTATCTTCCGTAGAAGACAATCACCATGATCATATTTGAACGTGTGTACAATACCGGTGTGCTCAACCTCTGGGCAGTCTGCTGAGAGTTTTGGAAGTGGAACCCGGTCATGAGTGTACACATTCGCAAGTTCCCACTCGCAGTTGGACCCAATGTAAACAACCCAATCTCCATTTGCGCCCGCCCAAGCCTTGCCCTCAAGCGATGGCATCTTAACATCATACGTATCATTATCAAGCGGCATCAACTGCCACAGGGCGAGGCCTCCGTCGTGCCGGCGCCAGTCATCAGGGTCACGGCGAAGAAGATAGGGGAGATCAAACCGCTCCTTGACTCTTGGGTTCTTTGTAATGATGTTATTAGTTGAGTCGAGAATGGGCTTGAACGAACCTGCCATGCTAGCCGAGGTGATGACGTCGCACCGATCAATGAGTTCCTCCACCACATCATCTTTTAGATCGGGGCAAGAATAACGGGGTCGTTTCCGGCATGTTCCCTCCATGGAGAAGATGATCGAACAATGGCAGAAGAAAGGGTGAAGGGCTGAAGGAAAATGGAGGAGGGAGAGGAAGAGCGTGCGACAGCAGTTCCAAATCGAGAGGTAAAGGCGAAGAGTCGGTGGACGGTTGCGAGTTTGCCACGGTTCACGAAGAGCCCCCGGCCTACACGTCCGTTCGGAAATACTCCTACTACTCGCCGTCGTCTCACTGATATGTTGGAACGGGACCACATGTCAACGAAACATGGTGTGTAATTTCTCGTGCAAAATGTGATCTGGCCGCGTTGGCCCAAGGTGCCGCATTAGTTATCAACCTTTATTTTTTTAATGGCGTGCCGATCAGTTTTGAAGCACGACTAACTGGTACTATACGCAGAGAAAATATAAACTACTCTACCACTACTCCACCTCCAGTACTAGTAGTATAAAAAAGATATATAGGCTGGAGCTTGAGCGCTTTCTTGCTAAGGGCTGCCCACTTGCTTCTCACACTACCACCCTCTCTCCAGATCTAAAAAAGACGGCCCCTCTCTCCCTCCTCACCGGTGGTCACAGATCCGCCGGGGAAGAAAAAGACGTGCAGCGTTGATGCACTCATCGTCGGCGAGCGAGGTCACGCACTGACAACAAGGCCGTCCTCTCAGACCTAGCACCCGCGCGGGATGGCCTCCATCCCCAAGCTTGTTGCCGTAGTGTGTGCAGAGGATGACGACCACGAGCGAAGCCACTTCCCGACGACCCTCAGGTATGCTACCTCTTTTCGAACCATAACCTTGTTCTAGTGCCCCATCTGCCACATCGTTGCATGTGGATCTTTTTCCACTCCACCATCTTCCCAATTTGCTATCCTCTGCTTTGCTGGCCACACAGATGAAAACCATATTTTGCACTATTAAAGGAAACCCTACTTCATGCAGACTAATCCATGTCTGGGTTGAATAAGGAAAGGAAGGGAGATTGTACTATCCAAGAGAGTAGGCATCGAACCTGCATTTAGGTTGAAAAGGGGAAAATCAGTAGCTAAGGAACGAGTCTCGTGTCTCTTGGTTGAAGAAGGGTAGAAAGGCATGACAACGCAATAGAGAATGACCAGTTCGATTGGTTTGTTGTCCTCGTATAGGAAAAAGGTGGCTAAAGAGAACAAAAATGGGACGTAATCCACATATGTTGCCTGGATATTTGTTGCTCTGGGCAACCATACCTCCCTCACCACTCTACGTCCGTGGAGGTACATCGTACTGGTGCGCCCACTGTCCGAATGGGCCTCCCATGCACTTATTGCCACTTTTTTGTTGTTACTATAACGCCAGCAGTCAAGTCAAGCAATGCTACTGCTAAAGTGATGCCACATTTAACTAATGCCGCTCTCAGTCTAATGCCACCCATAAATTTAAGCAATTCCATTTAATGTCATTGGATTATTTCAGGGTTAGCTATTGATTGTGGATGTATTAAAGATTTTTCAGCTAAGGCATTCTAATGTTGTTGCACAGCCAGTATACCAACGATGAAACTTGTTACTACCTTCAGATTTTTGCACTGTTAATGCTTATAGATTACATACCTCACTTTCATGAGATAAGTTAATTTTTTGTACAGTGTCACCAAAATGCCAAGGCGCTGATGTCATTTTATTTTGGTTAAACTTCACCGACAATTATGAAGACAAGAGGAAAGGTCAAGAGTGGGCACCTCCTCCGGCTGTTCTCTTGTGGAGGTCTGTATGTTTGTCTCGAATGCCTGTCGACTACATACCTGACATCATGATGTAATGTTAAGTCATTTCCTTTTGTATAGTGTCACTGAATTGTCAAGGCGGTGATGGCATTTTATTTTAGTAGAACTGCACAAAATTTGCTTAAAAGAAGAGGAAAGGTCAAGAATGGCTCACTTTTCCAGAAAAAACTATGTATGCCTTCCTGACATCAGCCGTTGTTGCTTTATTTATTCCTTCAAACAGGTGGTTAGAAACAGTCTTGCTACTTTTTCCCATTAATAAATTGGAATCCTTATATTTGTGAGTCTATGCTTCAACTAGTGCCACTTTTAGAGTAATCACACTTTCAATATCTATGCAAACAGGGATGCTCGATTTTAGTGGAACTGCACAAAAAGTCCAACTGGTTCAACATTAGGAGCATGTTTTTTTCCAAACCTTTATATCCAATTGGTGGCACTATGAGCTGTTCATTACGAAGGTACATGGTTTGCTGCTATCTTGACACTCTTTTTGTACTGTCATTAGATAGTAATACTATTGGTTTGCATGTGAATTTATTGGCAGGGTGGACCTACATTGGAGGTGTAGGACAGGATTCAATGATTGGATGCTCAATTTTGGTTGTACCGATTTCACCTCTTCCATCACTGCGAACATGGATATCCTTGGTCTGATGAAGAATAGGCGATATATTTCTGCTCTGAACCAGCAAATCAATTCAGTATGAAATTGTCCAGGGCAAAACATAACTGTATCAGATTGTCCAGTGCAGAACATGACAGATGCTAAGCGGAAGAGACATGTTTAAACCGAAAATACAAGGTGTGGTATATGTTTACTAGCTTCTTGATATTTGTGCAGACAGAGATGTCTGCCCGTTGCTATTTGGCAAACAAACAAAGTGCCCGTTGCTATATTGCAGTGGATGTTCCTCCATCATGTGTGGTTAATTCTCATGGTTCCAGCTGTTGGTGAAACCACTTACATTTGCAAGAGGAATTGTAGACTTCACAAACAAATTTGTCTTTTAGTCTGTACTGAATGTTGGCCAAGAGAAGCATCCATGTTAGTAGGAAGAACAGATGTTTTTTCTAGATCTTTGCTTTTGGAGCTACATATTTGTATATGATCTGTGAATCATTGAGATGCATTAACATGTTGATCTTATGTATGGGAATCGTACTAGTTAGATTTAGTTGCGACGCAAGATCCGAAGTGGCTGATCTTTACTTTTGGAGCTACATATTTGTATATGATCTGTGAATCATTGAGATGCATTAACAGTTACTTATTTCTGTTCGCTCAGTGTTTACAAGTTACTAAGCGATCACTAGCTAGCCTACAAATGCGCTCCTGGCAGTTTTATTTGCGACGCAAGATGTGAAGTGGCAGTTTTTTGAATAAAAATGCCTACCTCTGAAGAAACTGACAGGCTACACTATCGATCCTACACGGATAAAAATGCCTACCTCTGAAGAAACTGACAAGCTACACTATCGATCCTACACGGATAAATAGCGGATCACGCACGTACTACCTCCTTTCCGGTTTGCAGGGTTCAATTCAAGAAACGACCTACTCGATCCTACACGGATAAATAGCGGATCACGCACGTACTAGTACCTCCTTTCCGGTTTGCAGGGCTTAATTCAAACCTCTCACCAACCAAGGTACTCCCTCCGTCCGGGATTTATTAGTCCCGTGAGCAAAGCAGCAAGACCAAGGCATGGCAATAATTAACGGCATGCAGAAGTTTAAGCCTAATTAATTACAGCGATTTAAGTGGTTGCATGCGTGGCCTCGGCTGCGACTCGTTGCATGCTACTTCGCGTACTGCCTGCGAGTGATTCTGAGTGCCTGCATGCAGCCGGCCGTAATTAAGGCAGCTAACTAATGCGAAAAAAGATATGCTTTAAATCCATGGAATCATTATTGACAAGGAGGGAGATGATTCGAGTGCACTCGTTTGACCGCCATGCCGGCGAGCGACCCAGACGGGACAGGACGGCACAGTCATAATTTCAGTTTCTCTATTTTTCCACGGCAAGCTGGCGCGCTAAGCCATTATGCATTGAATTCCGATGACCGCCGCACTACCTTCCGCCTATAAGTACTGTTTCCCGGCCTTCTCAGGTGCCACCGTGACCCAACTTGCCATATCCTCATAATCCCCCACCGGCCCGACGTCGCTCGCCACGTCCGCCATGCCCCACCCGTCCGCGGTAGGCGATGCCGGAGGCGGTCACCGCCGGAACTAGTGTTCAGGTTTTCACCGGAAGGCAGACGGATGGAGGAGGCATTCTATCTGTCTTTAGATGGCAATGCGGAGATCGAGGAGTTGTTGGAGCGCGACCGCATGGCGGAGGAGTAGGACTTGTTGGAGCGCGACCGCCTGGCGGAGGAGCAGCGTATCACCGATTTGCGCCGCCAGCGGGACATGGAGCAGCAGCGCACCGACACTCTAAGTCGCGAGCAGAGCACCCGCAACCGAGGCTGTCGGGCACACACGCGTTTGCGACGCTGATTTTTACTACTAGCTCGTCAAGTAGGTTTCCCGCTTGGAAGCCGAAGTTTCGGCGGACCACGCCGGCATGGAAAGGGCCAACGCGCGTGAGCAACGCGCCCTATCGCACCTCTGGCAAGTCCGAGGTGAGGCGGAGGATGCCGGTGTTGTTGGGGAACGTAGTAATTTCAAAAATTTCCTACGCACACGCAAGATCATGGTGATGCATAGCAACGAGAGGGGAGAGTGTTGTCTACGTACCCTCGTAGACCGGAAGCGGAAGTGTTATGACAACGCGGTTGATGTAGTCGTACGTCTTCACGGCCCGACCGATCAAGCACCGAAACTACGGCACCTCCGAGTTCTAGCACACGTTCAGCTCGATGACGATCCCCGGACTTCGATCCAGCAAAGTGTCGGGGAAGAGTTCCGTCAGCATGACGGCGTGGTAACGATCTTGATGTTCTACCGTCGCAGAGCTTCGCCTAAGCTCCGCTACAATATTATCGAGGAGTATGGTGGAGGGGGGCACCGCACACGGCTAAGAAAATGATCACGAGGATCAACTTGTGTGTCTATGGGGTGCCCCCTGCCCCCGTATATAAAGGAGTGGAGGAGGGGAGGGCCGTCCCTCTCTATGGCGCGCCCTAGGGGAGTCCTACTCCCACCGGGAGTAGGATTCCCCCTTTCCTAGTCCAACTAGGAGTCCTTCCATGTAGTAGGAGTAGGAGACAAGGAAGGGGAAGAGGGAAGAGAAGAAAGGAGGGGGCGCAGCCCCTCCCCCTAGTCTAATTCGGAATGGCCTTGGGGGGCGCGCGGCCTGCCTCTCCCTCTCCCCTAAAGCCCAATAAGGCCCATATACTTCTTCTTCCGTATTCCCGTAACTCCCCGGTACTCCGAAAAATACCCGAACCACTCGGAACCTTTCCGATGTCCGAATATAGTCGTCCAATATATCGATCTTTACGTCTCGACCATTTTGAGACTCCTCGTTATGTCCCCGATCTCATCCGGGACTCCGAACTCCTTCGGTACATCAAAACTCATAAACTCATAATATATCTGTCATCGAAACCTTAAGTGTGCGGACCCTACGGGTTCGAGAACAATGTAGACATGACCGAGACACGTCTCCGGTCAATAACCAATAGCGGAACCTGGATGCTCATATTGGCTCCTACATATTCTACGAAGATCTTTATCGGTCAGACCGCATAACAACATACGTTGTTCCTTTTGTCATCGGTATGTTACTTGCCCGAGATTCAATCGTCCGTATCTCAATACCTAGTTCAATCTCGTTACCGGCAAGTCTCTTTACTTGTTCCGTAAAACATCATCTCGCAACTAAATCATTAGTTGCAATGCTTGGAAGGCTTATGTGATGTGCATTACCGATAGGGCCCAGAGATACCTCTCCGACAATCGGAGTGACAAATCCTAATCTCGAAATACGCCAACCCAACATGTACCTCTGGAGACACCTGTAGAGCTCCTTTATAATCACCCAGTTACGTTGTGACGTTTGGTAGCACACAAAGTGTTCCTCCGGTAAACGGGAGTTGCATAATCTCATAGTCATAGGAACATGTATAAGTCATGAAGAAAGCAATAGCAACATACTAAACGATCGAGTGCTAAGCTAACGGAATGGGTCAAGTCAATCACATCATTCTCCTAATGATGTGATCCCGTTAATCAAATAACAACTCTTTGTCTATGGTTAGGAAACATAACCATCTTTGATTAACGAGTTAGTCAATTAGAGGCATACTAGTGACATTTTGTTTGTCTATGTATTCACACATGTATTATGTTTCCGGTTAATACAATTCTAGCAGGAATAATAAACATTTATCATGAAATAAGGAAATAAATAATAACTTTATTATTGCCTCTAGGGCATATTTCCATCAGTCTCCCACTTGCACTAGAGTCAATAATCTAGATCACATCGCCATGTGATCTAACATCAATAGTTCACATCTTTATGTGGTTAACACCCATAGTTCACATCAATATGTGACCAACACCCAAAGGGTTTACTAGAGTCAGTAATCTAGTTCACATTGCTATGTGATTCACACCCAAAGAGTACTAAGTTGTGATCATGTTTTGCCTATGAGAGAAGTTTAGTCAACGGGTCTGCCATATTCAGATCCGTAAGTATTTTGCAATTTTCTATGTCTACAATGCTCTGCACGGAGCTACTTTAGCTAATTGCTCCCACTTTCAATATGTATCCAGATGAAGACTAAGAGTCATTCGGATCAGTGGCAAAACTTGTATCGACGTAACCCCTTTACGACGAACCTTTTGTCACCTCCATAATCGAGAAACATATCCTTATTCCACTAAGGATAATTTTGACCGATGTCCAGTGATCTACTCCTAGATCACTATTGTATTCCCTTGCCAAAATCAGTGTAGGTTATACAATAGATCTGGTACATAGCATGGCATACGTTATAGAACCTATGGCTGAGGCATAGGGAATGACTTTCATTCTCTTTCTATCTTCTGCCGTGGTCGGGCTTTGAGTCTTACTCAATTTCACACCTTGTAACACAGGCAAGAACTCTTTCTTTGACTGGTCCATTTTGAACTACTTCAAAATCTTGTCAAGCTATGTACTCATTGAAAAAAAACTTATCAATCGTCTTGATCTATCTCTATAGATCTTGATGCTCAATATGTAAGCAGCTTCACCGAGGTCTTTCTTTGAAAAACTCCTTTCAAACACTTCTTTATGCTTTACAGAATAATTCTACATTATTTCCGATCAATAATATGTCATTCACATATACTTGTCAGAAATGCTGTAGTGCTCCCACTCACTTTCTTGTAAATACAGGCTTCACCGCAAGTCTGTATTAAACTATATGCTTTGATCAACTTATCAAAGCGTATATTCCAACTCCGAGATGCTTGCACCAGTCCATAGATGGATCCCTGGAGCTTGCATATTTAGTTAACACCTTTAGGATCGACAAAACCTTCTAGTTGTATCGTATACAACTCTTCTTTAATAAATCCATTAAGGAATTCAGTTTTATTTATCCATTTGCCAGATTTCATAAAATGCGGCAATTGCTAACATGATTCGGACATACTTAAGCATAGATACGAGTGAGAAACTCTCATCGTAGTCAACACCTTGAACTTGTCGAAAACCTTTTGCGACAATTCTAGCTTTGTAGATAGTAACACTACTATCAGCGTCCGTCTTCCTCTTGAAGATCCATTTATTTTCTATGGCTTGCCGATCATCAGGCAAATCCATCAAAGTCCATACTTTGTTCTCATACATGGATCATATCTCAGATTTCATGGCCTCAAACCATTTCGCGGAATCTGGGCTCATCATCACTTCCTCATAGTTCGCAAGTTCGTCATGGTCTAGTAACAAGACTTCCAGAACAGGATTACCGTACCACTCTGGTGCGGATCTCACTCTGGTTTACCTACGAGATTCGGTAGTAACTTGATCTGAAGTTACATGATCATCATCATTAGCTTCCTTACTAATTGGTGTAGTAGTCACAAGAAAAGATTTCTGTGATGAACTACTTTCCAATAAGGGAGCAGGTACAGTTACCTCATCAAGTTCTACTTTCCTCCCACTCACTTCTTTCGAGAGAAATTCCTTCTCTAGAAAGGATCCATTCAAAGCAACGAATATCTTGCCTTTGGTTCTGTGATAGAAGGTGTACCCAACATTTTCTTTTTGGGTATCATATGAAGACGCACTTCTCCGATTTGGGTTTGAGCTTATCAGGTTGAAACTTTTTCACATAAGCATTGCAACCTCAAACTTTAAGAAACGACAGCTTAGGTTTCTTGCCAAACCATAGTTCATAAGGTGTCGTTTCAACGGATTTAGATGGTGCCCTATTTAATGTGAATGCAGCTGTCTCTAATGCATAACCCCAAAACGATAGTGGTAGATCGGTAAGAGACATCATAGATTGCACTATATCCAATAAAGTACGGTTATGACGATCGGACACACCATTATGTTGTGGTGTTCCAGGTGGCATGATTTTGTGAAACTATTCCACAATGTTTTAATTGAAGACCAAACTCGTAACTCAAATATTTGTCTCCGCGATCAGATCGTAGAAACCTTATTTTCTTGTCACGATGATTTTCCACTTCACCCTGAAATTATTTGAACTTTTCAAATGTTTCAGACTTATGTTTCATCAAGTAGATATACTCATATCTGCTCAAATCATCTGTCAAGGTCAGAAAATAACGATACCCGCCGTGAGCCTCAACACTCATTGGACTGCATACATCAGTATGTATTATTTCCAATCAAGTTTGTTGCTCGCTCCATTGCTCCGGAGAACGGAGTCTTAGTCATCTTGCCCATGAGGCATGGTTTGCAAGTACCAAGTGATTCATAATCAAGTGGTTCCAAAAGTCCATCAGTATGGAGTTTCTTCATGTGTTTTACACCGATATGACCTAAACGGCAGTGCCACAAATAAGTTGCACTATCATTATTAACTTTGCATCTTTTGGCTTCAATATTATGAATATGTGTAACACTACGATCGAGATCCAATGAACTATTTTCATTGGGTGTATGACCATCGAAGGTTTTATTCATGTAAACAGAACAACAATTATTCTCTGATTTTAATGAATAATCATATTGCAATAAACATGATCAAATCATATTTATGCTCAATGCAAACACCAAATAACACTTATTTAGTTTCAACACTAATCCCGAAAG
The DNA here is from genome assembly GCF_018294505.1 of Triticum aestivum. Lineage (NCBI taxonomy): Eukaryota > Viridiplantae > Streptophyta > Magnoliopsida > Poales > Poaceae > Triticum > Triticum aestivum. Next base: position 5,053,391 of record NC_057797.1, read on the forward strand.
TATAGGGAGTGTGCGATGATGATCATATCAATCTTGGAACTGTTGGAAATATGCCCTAGAGGCAATAATAAATTAGTTATTATTATATTTCCTTGTTCATGATAATCGTTTATTATCCATGCTAGAATTGTATTGATAGGAAACTCAGATACATGTGGGATACATAGACAACACCATGTCCCTAGTAAGCCTCTAGTTGACTAGCTCGTTGATCAATAGATGGTTACGGTTTCCTAACCATGGACATTGGATGTCGTTGATAACGGGATCACCTCATTAGGAGAATGATGTGATGGACAAGACCCAATCCTAAGCCTAGCACAAAGATCATGTAGTTCGTATGCTAAAGCTTTTCTAATGTCAAGTATCATTTCCTTAGACCATGAGATTGTGCAACTCCCGGATACCGTAGGAATACTTTGGGTGTGCCAAACGTCACAACGTAACTGGGTGGCTATAAAGGTACACTACGGGTATCTCCGAAAGTGTCTGTTGGGTTGGCACGAATCGAGACTGGGATTTGTCACTCCGTGTGACGGAGAGGTGTCTCTGGGCCCACTCGGTAGGACATCATCATAATGTGCACAATGTGATCAAGGAGTTGATCACGGGATGATGTGTTACGGGACGAGTAAAGAGACTTGCCGGTAACGAGATTGAACAAGGTATCGGGATACCGACGATCGAATCTCGGGCAAGTATCGTACCGCTAGACAAAGGGAATTGTATACGGGATTGATTAAGTCCTTGACATCGTGGTTCATCCGATGAGATCATCGTGGAACATGTGGGAGCCAACATGGGTATCCAGATCCCGCTGTTGGTTATTGACTGGAGAATGTCTCGGTCATGTCTGCATGGTTCCCGAACCCGTAGGGTCTACACACTTAAGGTTCGGTGACGCTAGGGTTATAGAGATATTAGTATGCGGTAACCCGAAAGTTGTTCAGAGTCCCGGATGAGATCTCGGACGTCACGAGGAGTTCCAGAATGGTCCGGAGATAAAGAATTATATATAGGAAGTGCTGTTTCGGCCATCGGGACAAGTTTCGGGGTCACCGGTATTGTACCGGGACCACCGGAAGGGTCCCGGGGGTCCACCGGGTGGGGCCACCTGCCCCGGGGGGCCACATGGGCTGTAGGGGGTGCGCCTTGGCTTACATGGGCCAAGGGCACCAGCCCCTAGAGGCCCATGCGCCAAAGGGACAAGAGGAGGGGAGAGTCCTAAAGGGGGAAGGCACCTCCGAGGTGCCTTGGGGAGGATGGACTCCTCCCCCCCCCTTGGACGCACCCTTCCTTGGAGGAAGGGGCAAGGCTGCGCCCTCCCCCTCTCCCTTGGCCCTATATATAGTGGGGGGAGGGAGGGCAACCAAACCTAAGCCCTGGCGCCTCCCTCTCCCTCCCATGACACATCTCCCTCCTCCCGCAGCGCTTGGCGAAGCCCTGTTGGAATCCCGCTACTTCCACCATCATGCCGTCGTGCTGCTGGATCTCCATCAACCTCTCCTCCCCCCTTGCTGTATCAAGAAGGAGGAGACGTCGTTGATCCATATGTGTGTTGAACGCGGAGGTGCCGTCCGTTCAGCGCTAGGATCATCGGTGATTTGGATCACGACGAGTACGACTCCATCAACCCCGTTCTCTTGAACGCTTCCGCGCGCGATCTACAAGGGTATGTAGATCCACTCCTCCCTCGTTGCTAGATGACACCATAGATTGATCTTGGTGACACGTAGGAAAATTTTGAATTTATGCTACGTTCCCCAACAGGAACTACTTCCAACACACATCGTCACCTCACCCTTTACTAGTTTCTGTTTATTCTGCAACTCCCGTTTTGAGTTACTACTCTTAGCAACTGAACCAGTATCAAATACTGAGGGGTTGCTATAAACACAAGTAAAGCACACATCAATAACATGTATATTAAATATACTTATGTTCACTTTGCCATCCTTCTTATCCGCCAATCACTTGGGGTAGTTCCGCTTCCAGTGACCAGTCCCTTTGCAGTAGAAGCACTTAGTCTCAGGCTTAGGACCAGACTTGGGCTTCTTCACTTGAGCAGCAACTTGCTTGCCGTTCTTCTTGAAGTTCCCCTTCTTTGTTTTTCCCTTTTCTTGAAACTAGTGGTCTTGTCTACCATCAACACTTGGTGTTTTTCTTGATTTCTACCTTCGTCGATTTTAGCATCACGAAGAGCTTGGGAATCGTTTCCGTTATCCCTTGCATATTATAGTTCATCACGAAGTTCTACTAACTTGGTGATGGTGACTAGAGAATTCTGTCAATCACTATTTTATCTGGAAGATTAACTCCCACTTGATTCAAGCGATTGTAGTACCCAGACAATCTGAACACATGCTCACTAGTTGAGCGATTCTCCTCCATCTTTTAGCTATAGAACTTGTTGGAGACTTCATATCTCTCAACTCGGGTATTTGCTTGAAATATTAACTTCAACTCCTGGAACATCTCATATGGTCCATGACGTTCAAAACGTCTTTGAAGTCCCGATTCTAAGCCATTAAGCATGGTGCACTAAACTATCAAGTAGTCATCATATTGAGCTAGCCAAACGTTCATAACGTCTGCATCTGCTCCTACAATAGGTCTGTCACCTAGCGGTGCATCAAGGACATAATTCTTCTATGCAGCAATGAGGATAAACCTCGGATCATGGATCCAATCCGCATGATTGCTACTAACATCTTTCAACACAATTTTCTCTAGGAACATATCAAAATAAACACAGGGAAGCATCAACGCGAGCTATTGATCTACAACATAATTTGCAAAATACTACCAGGACTAAGTTCATGATAAATTTAAGTTCAATTAATCATATTACTTAAGAACTCCCACTTAGATAGACATCCCTCTAATCCTCTAAGTGATCACGTGATCCAAATCAACTAAACCATGTCCGATCATCACGTGAGATGGAGCAGTTTCATTGGTGAACATCACTATGTTGATCATATCTACTATATGATTCACGCTCGACCTTTCGGTCTCCATATTCCGAGGCCATATTTGTATATGCTTGGCTCGTCAAGTATAACCTGAGTATTCCACGTGTGCAACTGTTTTGCACCCGTTATATTTGAACGTAGAGCCTATCACACCCGATCATCACATGGTGTCTCAGCACGAAGAACTTTAGCAACGGTGCATACTCAGGGAGAACACTTCTTGATAATTAGTGAGAGATCATCTTAAAATGCTACCATCAATCAAAGAAAGATAAGATGCATAAAAGATAAACATCACATGCAATCAATATAAGTGATATGATTTGGCCATCATCATCTTGTGCTTGTGATCTCCATCTTCGAAGCACCGTCGTGATCACCATCGTCACTGGCGCGACACCTTGATCATCATCATAGCATCGTTGTCGTCTCGCTAATCTTATGCTTCCACGACTATTGCTACCGCTTAGTGATAAAGTAAAGCATTACAGCGCAATTGCATTGCATACAATAAAGCGACAACCATATGGCTCCTGCCAGTTGCCGATAACTTGGTTACAAAACATGATCATCTCATACAATAAAATTTTAGCATCATGTCTTGATCATATCACATCACAACATGCCCTGCAAAAACAAGTTAGACGTCCTCTACTTTGTGGTTGCAAGTTTTACGTGGCTGCTATGGGCTTAAGCAAGAACCAATCTTACCTACGCATCAAAACCACAACGATAGTTTGTCAAGTTGGTGATGTTTTAACCTTCGCAAGGACCGGGCGTAGCCACACTCGGTTCAACTAAAGTTGGAGAAACTGTCACCCGCTAGCCACCTTTGTGCAAAGCACGTCAGGAGAACCGGTCTCGCGTAAGCGTACGGGTAATGTCGGTCCGGGCCGCTTCGTCCAACAATACCGCCGAACCAAAGTATGACATGCTGGTAAGCAGTATGACTTATATCGCCCACAACTCACTTGTGTTCTACTCGTGCATATAACATCAACACATAAAACCTAGGCTCTGATGCCACTGTTGGAGAACGTAGTAATTTCAAAAATTTCCTACGCACACGCAAGATCATGGTGATGCATAGCAATGAGAGGGGAGAGTGTTGTCTACGTACCCTCGTAGACCGGAAGCGGAAGCGTTATGACAATGCGGTTGATGTAGTCGTACGTCTTCACGGCCCGACCGATCAAGCACCGAAACTACGGCACCGCCGAGTTCTAGCACACGTTCAGCTCGATGACTATCCCCGGAGTTCGATCCAGCAAAGTGTCGGGGAAGAGTTCCGTCAGCACGACGGCGTGGTGACGATCTTGATGTTCTACCGTCGCAGAGTTTCGCCTAAGCACCGCTACAATATTATCGAGGAGTATGGTGGAGGGGGGCACCGCACACGGCTAAGAAAACGATCACGAGGATCAACTTGTGTGTCTATGGGGTGCCCCCTGCCCCCGTATATAAAGGAGTGGAGGAGGGGAGGGCCGGCCCTCTCAATGGCGCGCCCTAGGGGAGTCCTACTCCCACCGGGAGTAGGATTCCCCCTTTCCTAGTCCAACTAGGAGTCCTTCCATGTAGTAGGAGTAGGAGACAAGGAAGGGGAAGAGGGAAGAGAAGGAAGGAGGGGGCGCAGCCCCTCCCCCTAGTCCAATTCGGACTAGGCCATGGGGTGGCGCGCGGCCTGCCTCTCCCTCTCCCCTAAAGCCCAATAAGGCCCATGTACTTCTTCTCCCGTATTCCCGTAACTCCCCGGTACTCCGAAAAATACCCGAACCACTCGGAACCTTTCCGATGTCCAAATATAGCCATCCAATATATCGATCTTTACGTCTCACCATTTCGAGACTCCTCGTTATGTCCCCGATCTCATCCGGGACTCCGAACTCCTTCGGTACATCAAAACTCATAACTCATAATATAACTATCATCGAAACCTTAAGCGTGCGGACCCTACGGGTTCGAGAACAATGTAGACATGACCGAGACACGTCTTCGGTCAATAACCAATAGCAGAACCTGGATGCTCATATTGGCTCCTACATATTCTACAAAGATATTTATCGGTCAGACCGCATAACAACATACGTTGTTCCTTTTGTCATCGGTATGTTACTTGCCCGAGATTCGATCGTCGGTATCTCAATACCTAGTTCAATCTCGTTACCGGCAAGTCTCTTTACTCGTTCCGTAATACATCATCTCGCAACTAACTCATTAGTTGCAATGCTTGCAAGGCTTATGTGATGTGCATTACCGAGAGGGCCCAGAGATACCTCTCCGACAATCGGAGTGACAAATCCTAATTTCGAAATACGCCAACCCAACATGTACCTTTGGAGACACCTGTAGAGCTCCTTTATAATCACCCAGTTACATTGTGACGTTTGGTAGCACACAAAGTGTTCCTCCGGTAAACGGGAGTTGCATAATCTCATAGTCATAGGAACATGTATAAGTCATGAAGAAAGCAATAGCAACATACTAAACGATCGAGTGCTAAGCTAACGGAATGGGTCAAGTCAATCACATCATTCTCCTGATGATGTGATCCCATTAATCAAATAACAACTCTTTGTCTATGGTTAGGAAACATAACCATCTTTGATTAATGAGCTAGTCAAGTAGAGGCATACTAGTGACACTTTGTTTGTCTATGTATTCACACATGTATTATGTTTCCGGTTAATACAATTCTAGCATGAATAATAAACATTTATTATGAAATAAGGAAATAAATAATAACTTTATTATTGCCTCTAGGGCATATTTCCTTCAGGTGTCGGCGTTTAGCATGGACAGCAGATGGCGGTCGGCATCGTCTAGTTAGCTAAGAGTAAGTTAGTACTTGTACGCTACTAGAGTATTAGTGGGAGTAGATAGTTAACTTGGCTATGATGGTTGTCAACGTGGAAGTTCAGTACTCTATATGTGGATCAGACTTGTTACTTTGTTCTGAATGTTGAACTTTCCATTTGAAAGTATGGGATGGGTTGTTATTTTTTAAATGGGTTGTATTTGTCCTCCACGGTTTAGAGGCTGACTTGTGGGCTAGCAAGTTGACGCATACACAATCAGGAGATGATTGTACATGGGGAGGATGACAGCAGGGACCCGCCAAGGTCATGGCAGTACGCAAGCAAGTGCCTCCTTATGTCAAACCAATAAAAAATGGCTCCTCCTAGTGGATTTCTGACATGTGGGTCTCATGCCATTGTCAACGTAGTCAATAAACGAGAGAATTGCACAACGAGCGGCTGACACCAGGGACCCAGCAGCTCGCCCAATTATTTTTGTTTTTGGTTAATTTGATAAATGTCACTCCAAATCTGGTGTATCCGAGAAATGCCACTGCAATTTACAAACTTTGAAAATGCCATTTCTAGTGGCATTTTTCGAAGTCTGGAGTGGCGTTTTTCAAAGTTTGCAAAAATTTACAAACTTTGAAAATGCCATTTCTAGTGGCATTTTTCGAAGTCTGGAGTGGCGTTTTTCAAAGTTTGCAAAAATTGCAGTGACATTTTTCAAAGTTTGGAAATTGCAGTGGCATTTTTATGAATCACCATAATTGGAGTGGCAGAGACGGAAGCAGGGTATCAACTGGGCTGTGCGGGACACTCTGGCGTGTCTAGAAAGTCTTTTCTTTTATGTTTACCATAGACCAGCCCAGTAGTTTTTTTTTCTTTCTGAAAATGGCTAGCCCGATTCTCTTGTGATTTGTCAAGTAAGTCGCTTTATCAGGCCTGTTGGGCTGCAAATCTTTCAAGACGGGTAGAGCTTCATTCGGCTGGCCGAGAAAATGGCCTATCAGTAATGAAAAATGGGTTGTGTATTTTTAAAACACATCAAACCGGCAATTATTTTCAAATATCTTTTTTTCATTTCAAGATTTTAAATTGCATTGATTTTTATGCATGGACAATTTATTGGATTTTATATTGATATACATTTATTTTTAAAATCAGTTTGAATGTGACTCTAAATTTCAGAATTAAAAACAGTTCAGACCGTACCGATATATGCAAAATTTCGTATAATTTTTTAACCGTGACCACATTATGGGTTGTAATGCTAACATAAAGAATATGGGCTTCAAAAAAAACCGTAAGAATTAGCAAATGGGCAGTAAATTATTTGAAATAATGGCAGATGGGCTATATGTTGTTTTCCATAGATTTGAGGCTTTCCACAAATGGCTTGTATACTGTTGGATGTCCATTCTACGGTCGTCGATCTCTGCTCTTCCTGCTCCAGTCGCTCAAACAAGCACCGGCGGGACTGTCTGCTTCCTCCTCCTCGCGGCCGGCTGTGCTGCCGCGCAGGCCTCACCGCCCCACCGTACTCCCATCGCTGGCCTAGCCATCACTCTACTCACCCACCCCTGCTGTTATTCTCCGACGACGGCAGACGAACTAGTAAACCCTCATACAGTCATACTCCCCTCCGCATGGGAAACAAAAACAACGGCCGAGTCTTCCCTACCTCTGTGTCGTTCCTTTCCTAGGCCTCGCCGTTGTCCACCGCCCTGGTGCTCTCGGCGTGGCGTGGTTAGCATGGTCAACGACCGACATGCATCTGAAGTGGACTGTACGTGGAGAGGCTGACAGCTGCGTCCATGGCCGCACGCAAGGAAATGCCTCCTTATTACGCGCAAAATAATGATTTCCTCCCCCTGATAGCAGGGACCCACCGAAACGGCCTCTGTATTTCGCGAAAAAATGTTACCGCCGCTGATAGCTTGAACCCACCAGCTATATCTTCGCACATAAGGAAGTGCCTCCTTATTACGCACAAAAAAAATGAATACTCCCCCTACTAGCTGGGACCCAGTATAGTGGGCCTACTAAGTTGACGGGGACGAAGGGCTTTGTCAACTTAGTCAATATGCACGATTCTAGCTTGACTGACCGTACGATGTCCATCCAACGGCCGTAGTGCGTCTTCAACCTCTGGTCTTCTTGCTCCAGCCGCCCAAAGCAGCGTCGGTCGTGCCGCCTGCTCCTGCCTCCCGTGGCCGGCTGTGCTGCCGCGGAGGCCTCACCGCCCCCATACTACTTCCACCGCTGGTCAGGCCATCCCTTCACTCCACTCACCCACACCCCCTGTTATACGGCAGCGCAGCCGAACCAGTGAACCCTCGTACTCCTCTCCGCGTGGGCATCCACTACCGCGTCTTTCCCGGCTCCGCGTCATCCCCTTCCTAGGCCTCGCTGTCGTCCACCGCCGTGGTGCTGTCAGCGCGGCGTGGTCAATGTGGTGAACGATCAAATTCCATCGGAAGAATACTGTACGTGGAGAGGCTGGCAGCTGGGTCCACGGCAGCCGCAAGGAAGTGCCTCCTTATTACGCGGAAAATAACTATTCCTCCACCTGACAGCAGGGACCCACCGGACGCCCACCAGTATATCGCAAAAAAATTGTTTGCCCCTGACTGCTGGGACCCACCCGACAGGCCACCGTATTTCACGAAAAAAACGTTCCCCCTGCTGTCAGCTCGGACCCACCGGAAGTGTCTCCTTATTACGCACAAAAAAATGAATACCCCCTGCTAGCTGGGACCCACCTTGGTGGGAGGCTGACTTGTGGGCCTACTAAGTTGACGGGGACGAAGGGCTTTGTCAACTTAGTCAATATGCACGATTCTAGCTCCAGTGACCGTACGATGTCCATCCAACGGCCGTAGTGCTTCTTCAACCTCTGGTCTTCTTGCTCCAGCCGCCCAAACCAGCGCCGGTCATGCCTCGTACTCCTGCCTCCCGTGGCCGGCTGCGATGCAGCGGAGGCCTCACCGCCCCTACTACTCCAACCGCTGGCCAGGCCATCCCTCTACTCACCCACACCCCCTGTTATTCTGCGGCGATGGCAGCCTCACACCGCAGCGAACCAGTGAACCCTCGTACTCCTCTACGCGTGGGCATCCACTGCCGCGTCTTCCCCGTCTCCGCGTCGTCCCCTTCCTAGGCCTCGCCATCGTCCACCGCCCTGGTGCTCTTGGCGCGGCGTGGTCAACGTGGTCAAGGAATGGCTTCCATCGGACGTGGACTGTACGTGGAGAGGCTGACAGCTGGGTCAATAGCCGTAGCAAGGAAGTGCCTCCTTATTACGTGAGAAATAATTATTCCTCCACCTGACAGCGGGGACCCACCGGACGGGCCACCGTATTTCATGAAAAAAACGTTTGCCCCTAACTGCTGGGAGCCACCAGCTACATCTTCGCACGAAAGGAAGTGCATGACAGTCGGGACCCATCTGGTCGAAGCGTACATAGCGTTGTCATTCTGATCGCGAACGTGTACGTGCATATATACTGGTGGATGTAGAGGCACGCACGTGTCATAGTAGAGGCGCCCACGTAGCATGTACACGTACGTACAGCGGCTAGGGTGCAAGAAAGAAAATACGGCCACGTATGTGTACATACGGGCGGGGTCTCGAACGCCTACTCGCGCATACATACGGCCAAGGCTCGTGTACATGGCTGGGACGGAACGGAGAAACAACGTCATCGTCGTGTTCATGGGGAGGCAACGGAATGCGTCGTGTTCATCGGGAGGGCTTGGACGGAACAGGCGATAGAAACTAGGCCTGGTGTACCGCGGAATAGAGGAAACGGCCTTGTGTTCGACCGGCCATGTTCGAAACGGGATCATGTTGATCGGGAGGGGTTTGGCGTACCGCAAAATGGAGAAAACGGACCTCCTACGGTTGAAACAGATCCTGTTCATCGGGAGGGGTGTGGCGTACCGCAAAACGGAGGAAACGGACTTGTGTTGGAGCGCTACGATCGAAACGAGGGTCCTGTTCATCAGGAGAGGTGTGGCGTACCGCAAAACGGGACTCCACGGGATACTATTCATCTCCACCGTTGACGAGGACATGTATTGGGGGTAGGGTAACAGGCCTGACCTAAAGACCCTACCCATGGGCACCATACACTTTGTACTGGGCCCCTGGGCCAGATTGCCGTCCAGATGTACCGCAACTTGAAAGTCACTCGGACGGCATCAACCACACGGAGCACGTCACTCCACTCGACGAACTCATTCCACTCGGCTTAGCTCCGCGGGCGTTCAAGTGCGACTCCAACCGGCGCACGGCTCCGGTCCCTCGAGCAGTGAAACGCGACCACAGCGCTCGCACCGGCCTCGCCCTTGGCTGTGCTGGCCTGCGACTCCCGCGCCTGGACTGTAGCCAGCTGCTTATCCTCCTCATCGCCATCTCTCGACTGCCGTCAGTTCCGACCTGACCGGCAGTTTTCACCGCAGCGAAGCTCTCCGAACTCCGGGCTGCCTTCACAACTCTCCTAATTTCAACCCGCATCACATGCAGAAACTTCCATGTTTTACTTCCGGCTTAATTAGCGCTAATTAATGCCTCTTACATGCAGATTCTACGTGCTCCTACATGGTCAGGACGTGAGCTGTTTCTTCCATCAATTAACGGCATGCAGGAATATTTGGAAACGGAAGGAATCTTCAACGCCGGATTAATTGGCTGCCTCATTAATCAGCCATTCAAATAAGGTGTGTTGATTCATTTTTTTTCCACAGCCACCTGCACCAGCCTCCAGCGCACACGCAGCTTGTGTTGACTTCAAGCTGGCCCACCCGGTCCGCTACTCCGAGTGGGTACTCTGGTACGCTCGGACAAGTGCAAGTCTACACTCGACATATGCTATACTAGGGCATGCATCATTTTCTTCGACACGTTCAGGCGACTAATGTGCAGGCACTTGATCATTCGTGTGTTCCCACTCGGTCGGATGCCTCCTCGACGACATGCTCAACTCGACTGTCACATAAGGTGCCACTCAGTTGGACGCGTCCTCGACACTCAGGCCACCCATGCGTCGTCACTCTGCGGGGACACGTGTCTATTTCACTCGTATGCCCCGCGCATCGTCACTTCGCGGGACTCGTCTATTTCAATCGGACGCCCCGTCCATCGTCACTCCGACAGACGCCTCATCACCACTCGGCCGCCCCGCGCGTCGCCACTCGGTTGGTCACCTCATAACCACTCGGCCGCCCCGCGCGTCGCCATCGGTTGGTCACCTCATAACCACTCGGCCGCCCCGCGCGTCGCCATCGGTTGGTCACCTCATAACCACTCGGCCGCCCCGCGCGTCGCCATCGGTTGGTCACCTCATAACCACTCGGACGCCCCGTGCGTCGCCATCGGTTGGTCACCTCATAACCACTCGGCCGCCCCGCGCGTCGCCACTCGGTTGGTCACCTCATAACCACTCGGCCGCCCCGCGCGTTGCCATCGGTTGGTCACCTCATCACCGCTCGGCTGCCCCGCGCGTCGCCACTCGGTTGGTCACCTCATAACCACTCGGCCGCCCCGCGCGTCGCCATCGGTTGGTCACCTCATAACCACTCGGCCGCCCCGCGCGTCGCCACTCGGTTGGTCACCTCATAACCACTCGGCGCCCCGCGCGTCGCCACTCGGTTGGTCACCTCATAACCACTCGACCGCCCCACGCGTCGCCATCGGTTGGTCACCTCATAACCACTCGGCCGCCCCGCGTGTCGCCACTCGGTTGGTCACCTCATAACCACTCGGCCGCCCCGCGCGTCGCCACTCGGTTGGTCACCTCATAACCACTCGACCGCCCCACGCGTCGCCATCGGTTGGTCACCTCATAACCACTCGGCCGCCCCGCGTGTCGCCACTCGGTTGGTCACCTCATAACCACTCGGCCGCCCCGCGTGTCGCCATCGGTTGGTCACCTCATCACCACTCGGCCGCCCCGTGCGTCGCCACTCATCGGTTGGTCACCTCATCACCACACTAATTTTAATAGTTTTTTCTAAAATAATTGTCGTTGCTTATACTTGTAACCAAAATCCCCCAGTGGGTGACTTAGCTGCGAATCTGTTTCACCTAAGTTCAAGAAATCCTACCGAGTGATGAGTCAGCCTCTCACTCGGGGGCTTAGCTGCGAATCTGTTTCGCCTAAAGTTTGAAAAAATCCTACCGAGTGGAGAGCAAACCTCCCACTCGGGGGCTTAGCTGCAGTTCAGTACTCGCCTAAGTTTGAAAAAAATCCTACCGAGTGGAGAGCAAACCTCCCACTCGGGGGCTTAGCTGCAGTCCAGTACTCGCCTAAGTGTTTGAAATCCTACCGAGTGGAGAGCAAGCCTCCCACTCGGAGGCTTAGCTGCAGTCCAAGGACTCGCCTAAGTAGCCAAAATCCGACTGAGACAAGAGCAAACCTCTAACTCAAGGAGCTGCATCACAAGTATAATGTGCGCTCCATCCCTATCCGCAAGGACACCGAGACAAAGGTTGACTGTCACCATTGCCTCGTCACCACTCGGCCACTCGCGCTCCTTCAGACAGCTAAGTCATTTTACATCCTGTTTTTTCCGTCTTCTCGAGTGTCTCGTAATTCACACATCACGTTCACTCGGAGGCCACGCCACCGAGTGTACCTCAACGCTCGGCTGCTTATTTTCACATACTTGCTTAGTACTGGTTATGTGACTCACGAGTCCAGCTTCCATTTTTTCGCATACATCATTCACGAACACCATGTGTCATTCTTCATTTCGAGTTTGCATCGGTCCTCCGGGGCTGTAACTCAGTTGAAACACTACACTTCCATTTTATTTTGAGACAGTATTCCAATGAGTTTAGTCGGATCCGTCGCTTCAACAAATTCGAACGGATCCTTCGCTCTTTCAGACTCTTGCTGGTTAACCAGCAAGCCCCTTGCACTCCCAGCGGGTGTCTATGGGTGTTATTCACACAAATCATTTCAGCACACATCAAATTTCCTCGAGAAATTATCTCATTGGCTTGTGCCATTTTTACACAAGTTACGCGATCACTCGACGTCCCTATGCGCCAACTTCATCGCGGCTCGGACTCGGTCACTGTACCGGTCCTAGCGCACCACAACACCGGCATTGTCGCTCTGTTGACTTCAAACACATCCAGCCAACCCCTCTGTGGAATCCTCTTCATCGTATCAATGATATAGACCCCGCCAGGCATGAGACAGATAAGTCCCTTTTACAATTAAACTCCACACTTCACTCCTTTGCGAATTTGCCTCTTTCGAGCATCACTCGGAAGCTTCTCCTCATCTTTACCCGAGTCCGACTCGATAAATTACAAATTATCCATTCAACACTATATTTCTCGTATTTTGACATGTCCGTTGTCGAAGCCTGTAGTACGCTCGGGGGCTACGCCACACTCGGGGGCTGCATCTCATTTGGAATGACACTCTCCTGAGTAGTCGAGTACTTCATCACCAGTCAGATCCTTCACTTCAACAAGTGCATTCGATCCGCCACTTTGACAAGCTTTATAATCACCCAGACGTTGTGTGCGCCATCTTCATTCCTACTCAGACTCAGTTGTCACGCCGGTCTTGTTGTGTCGCAACCACACTACATCAATCTCGTCGCTACATTAACTTCGAAAGCATCTGGCTAACTACTTCGAAGACAGTTTCATCCACTCGGCTGGACACGTAGTCCTTCACTCAGCCACCTCACGTATCTTCGCTCGGCCGTCCCGCGCGTCGCCACTTGGTTGTGCACGTCTTCACCGCTTGGTCGCTCCGCGCGTCGCCTCTCGGTTGTGCATGCCTTCACCACACGGCCGCCCCACGCGTCACCCGTTGGCTGGACACATAATCCTTCACTCGGACGCCTCGCGTGTCCTCACTCGGCCACCCCGCGCGTCGCCACTCGGTTGTGCACATCTTCACCACTCGGCCGCCCCGCGCGTTGCCACTCCGTTGTGCCTGTCTTCATCACTCGCCCACCTCGCACATCTTGCCTCGGCCGCTCCGCACGTCGCCACTCGGTTGTGCATGTCTTCACCACTCGATCGCCCCGCGCGTCGTCACTCGGTTGTACATATCATCGCCCCTTAGCCACCTCGCGCGTCACCATCAGTTGGGCATATCTTTACCTCTACACCCCCAGCACGAGAACGACTAAGTTACTCGTATGATCAAACCTCATATCACACTCTGTAGCAAGCTTACCTCTTTCGAGCATCACTCGGGGGCTACGCATAGCTGTTGTCCATGCTGCCCTCAGGGGTTACACCCATTCGATCAACCCATTGACCACATCAGGAATATCTTTCTGACCATACATGCTCGTTCTGCCGAACATCTATAAGGGTAGTACTGTCCACTCGGACGATCGCCCAAATCATTTCTTGAAGTCATCTTAAGGACTGCAAAAGGGTGAAAATGGCGGTCCTCTATGGATACACTTGGCCCTTATCCTAGACTCCAAGGCCTCAGTTTCACAAACTTGGACTCAGAGATGGCATGTGCTAGTGTTCCCCCGAGATAATGAGTGGCGTCTCTCAGGATAGTCAGCCCACACACTAGCCTCGCCACTCGGGTTTCATGGCACGTCCATGTCAGACCACTAGTCTATCTCCTTCGGGAGAAATACGAGTGCCACCGAGTTTTTCCTTGCAGTCAACATACCCTGATCAGCTGGGAAGCACGTCCACTCGGACAAATACCCCTTTCATGCAAAGGGTGAAAATGAAGCTCCTCTGCGGATACAGTGTACTCTTACAAATACCCCTTTCACGCAAAATCTAACGGTAGAAGTACTAATGGAAAGATTACTCCCTGGAGTGTCCAGCTCTTTTCTACAGTCGGCAGTTTCAAAGTCGAATTCATTCACCGTGCCGAGAGCACGAAGATTCACATGCTTGACCGAGTTCCAGGCTGAATTTATTCCGTGCCGAGTGCACGAAGATCATTCCGACTGACTCAGCTCCAGGCTGAGCTTATTTACCATGTCAATCACCTGAAGATGCATCCGATTGATTCAATTTCAGACTAAAAAGATATTTACCGTGTCGACTACGTGGAGGCTTACCAGGAGACTTAAACCCTCTGCCCGACTCATCTAGTCCGTCAGAGGCTCGGGGACTACACCCAGCGGGTGCACTCAGCGTGCCCCCACTGGAAGAGAACTTGGAAAGAAACATTTTGCTCGATGCAAAACAAGCTCCAGAATTACTCGACCTCAGAGTCAGAGAAGAACAAGTTCGATCAGTACCAGCTAAGAAGATTTTTAGTTCTCTCAGACCCCCGCCGACTGCCCGCAGTCGACGGCGGTCTCGGGGACTACACCCAGTGGGTGCACTTAGCGTGCCCCCACTGGAGTAATCTCCACTCGGTACGGCCTGACCAGTCCGAGTGATGAACAACAACAAAAAAGATAGGCTCTAAGACTCCCACCGACTACCCGCAGTCGACGACAGTCTCGGGGACTACACCCAGTGGGTGCACTCAGCGTGCCCCCACTGGAATGGTATCCACTTGGAACGGTCCGCCCGGTCCGAGTGACGGCCAAACAACAAAAAGGACACGTTCCACGAGTGAAGAAATTTCGAGTAATCAGCTACTCAATGCAGGACCAGCTCCAAATCACTCCAAAAAAATTGCTATAAGGTGAGTTTAACGCTCCTCCGCGGACCCATTTGAGCTCATTTCACTCGGACACCATGCAGTCCAGAATCCGTCAAGGCAACATGCGAAGATAAGACCGCCGGGTGACTAAAGGGAGTTCATAAGTGCCTCCGTAGCACTCGACTCATCTAAGAATTCACCTCGACTTGACCCGCTCAACCTCGACCGATTCGGGGGCTAATGACGAGGACATGTATTGGGGGTAGGGTAACAGGCCTGACCTAAAGACCCTACCCATGGGCACCATATACTTTGTACTGGGCCCCTGGGCCAGATTGCCATCCAGATGTACCGCAACTTGAAAGTCACTCGGACGGCATCAACCACACGGAGCACGTCACTCCACTCGACGAACTCATTCCACTCGGCCGTGTAACTCACTCGGATATGCGCAGACCAGCAGTCGACAAGGCACGAGAAGCATCATCTTAGTAGTAGGCTGAGTTATGGCATTAACGCCCCCACTTTGTAACATAGGAGGTGAGGGGGTGGCGCACTCTATATAAGCCACCCCCCACCACTAGACTAAGGGTCCTTCTTCTTCCATCTCTCTCTCTTTCACCATTAGTCTCAGGACTACGGGGATCTGTTCCCCTCTCATTGTAATCTCCGAATACATTCTAAGATAAAACAAAGACTCTCCGGAGCACGAGACGTAGGGTTGTTATCTCCACTGTGAGAGGCCCGAACTCGCTAAAACCACCGTGTCACCCATATGCATCTTGATAGATCATGCTCCTTTATCCTACCCCTCTTTTATTGTCGGAATCGTTACCACGACAACCGTCGACCCCCTCCAGCCTCCACGAGCTACTGTTCATCCACCGTCGACCTCCTCCAGCCTCCACCTGCGACTGTTCATCCACGGACTCTTGTTCATCTAGCCTCCACCGCGCGCTACTCCACCGGCTACTGTTCAACCAGCCCTCTCCACGGGCTCCTGTTCAACCACCCCTCCACGGGCTACTGTTCATCATGCCCTCCACCGTCTAATGTTCATCTTGCCCTCCACGGGGTGGTCCTGTTCATCCAGCCCTCCACGGGGTCCTGTTCATCCAGCCCTAACTGGCTCGATCGATCGGGGTCCTGTTCATCCAGAGGCAACACCATGGGGTCATGTTCATCCACCCCTACCGGGAACTGTTCATCCAAACCCCTCGCAACGCTCACTTTTCATCCAGAGGCAGCATCGATCGGTTTCAATTAGCAACAGTAGCGAAGGAATCGTTCGATCGGGTTCAGTTAACAGCCATCGATCGATCGCTCGGATTCAGTAACGTGTAGCCTACAGTGCAATCGCTCGGGTTTAGTTAGAGCCCAACACCTCACTCGGGTTCAGTTAGAGCCAACGCCTCGCACACACGCGCGTACGTGTACGACAGTAGCGCGCATCGCTCGGCCCCCGACCTCTCACCATAACCGGGAACTCCCCAAAATCCCCCCCCCCCCCCCCCCCGCTTCTACCACGGTTTTTTCCGTCATTGACGGCCCAAAGAATGTCATGCAGCTGCGTCTCCGGCCCGCCCAGGACGAAACGCCCATTTTCTGTCATAATTTTTTGTCATAGAAGTAGGAGCCCACCACATCTATGATGATACCGGGTTTTGTCACAATTATCGTCATAGAAGTGTCATATGTATGACAGGAAAAAAATTCGTTGGGCCCGAAATGTCACGGATGTGTCTTTTTGTTGTAGTGACAGCAGCAGCAGCAACAACAACAACAACAACAACAACAACAACAACAACAACAACAACAACAACAACAACAACAACAACAACAGCACCAACAACAAGAACACCAACAACAGCACCAACAACAAGAACACCAACAACAGCAACAGCAACAACAACAACAGCAGCAACAACAACAGCAGCAACAGCAGCAGCAACAACAACAGCAACACCAACAACAACAGCAGCAGCAGCAGCAGCAGCAGTAACAACAACAACAACAACAACAACTCTCTTCTAAGCGCAATTTGGAGGAGCTGTTGTCAGAATTGATTGCGACCGCTGTAAGTTAGACATCTTAGATTGGGTATAGTGAGGCCGGCCAAATTCTCTCTTCTAAGCGCTCACTGTTTTTCTTTTTCTCTTTGTGCGAAGCAACTTGACTCCATTCAAGGAATGATTTGGCGGCAGTGGATAGATAGCAATAGGAAACATTGTCGCTGCCCTTTGTTAGTTTCTTTCCAATCGTAGCAGAGCAGCCACAGATCCTCTGTCTCGGGAGTCGTCGATCCGAAAGAAGTTTTGATTTGTGGTGTTTGAGTTGGAGCACATTTTGTCGAAATCGGACAGCAGGGTGAAGAAACACACACGGTTGCATGAGCATGATGGTAGCAGCTTCCTCTATTTATCCCCGGTGATAAAACTGATACAGTTGCTAAATACAATGCCTAGAGCTTTCCTGCAGGAGAACTCAACCCACTCGATGCCCAGCCGTGGAGAGGAGCAGCAGCAGCTCAAGGTCCCTTCCACACCTCCCTCCACTCCTTCTCGTTTTGAAATCCACAAACTTTTTCCAATTTTTGTTTTTTTAATCCATATATCCAAATCCTTCTTACAAATTTAGGATGTTTTCTTAATAAATCCACAAACTTTCTTCGAATCCATAAACTTTTTTCAAATGCATGAATATATTCAAACCCACAAACTTCTCCAAAAAATATCCCAAAATCAGCAAACCTTCTTCAAATCTCTGAACTTCTTTGCTGTAACTCTTCTGCGTTCACGAAGCACAGGCAACACCAATGTAGGTCTATATGGAACTTGCAATATAACTCCCTCTATAATAAAGAAATATAAGAGTGTTAGTATAGTGATCTAAACGCTCTTATATTTCTTTACAGACGGAGGAAAAAAATACACATAAATTCAGTCGCCAAGATGCTCGCTAGACAAGCCAATCAGGTCCAGAGCAAAAACTAGATGGCATAACAAAAACTGGATCTGAATCGAAAGAACCACACCAAAGGATTTTAAGTTTCACTCTTTCCTGATTTCAAGTCGATTCA
This sequence comes from Triticum aestivum, assembly GCF_018294505.1. Taxonomy (NCBI): domain Eukaryota; kingdom Viridiplantae; phylum Streptophyta; class Magnoliopsida; order Poales; family Poaceae; genus Triticum; species Triticum aestivum. The sequence continues at coordinate 5,071,851 of NC_057797.1, forward strand.
GCCGAGGATATTATTTTCCACAAGCAAAAAACTAAGGTTCAGCTCCCACATGGGTCTGGGGTTTTTTGGGTTTCAAGACACAAATCACAGAACCGAATGCACATATGGAAGGTACATTGTGAATCTACGGCGTCAACCCGCTGGAGCTACTTGTCCTCAGTGATGAGCTGCTGCCTCCTCCTTGGGCTTGGTCATCTGGAGAGCCAAAAATAAAAACAGCATGCAACTGTAAGAAGATGGATTGATGGTAAAAATAGAGAAGAAATATGATTCAGTGAACAGAAAAACATGTCTTACACTAAGCAGTTGATGGATCAGCTAAACGGAAATAAGATGAACATTACTATCTCTATAATAAGCCTGATATGAAGATAAGTGTTTTTCTTATTGGTGGCTGAAGCAGGAAACGAAACATTATGATTCAGGAGTGATTCTCGATATTTGACAAGTATGGTTTCATCTATCAGTTTTGCTAAAGCACATCTAGATGTGCCATAAGTATTGCACATCTAAGTCCCATGTCATTGATCTTACGTTGAGATTCGTGTGGATATTTTTTTTTCTTTTTTCTTTTTCTCTTTATACTTGATTCACTCACTTAGATGTGCAATAACTAGAGCACATCTAGATGTGCTCTAGACAAACCCTTCATCTATACAAGTTAGTCAGAGCAATGTACAAGATAAATCGTTTTGTACAAAGTGTGTCCAATCAATATCCAAAATGCTATCAAGCAGAGAAGAGAAACAAAGTCCCCAAATCTGTACAGGTCATAGAAAGAAGCCCCTGCGACTTGTGGAGCTAATCAGGCAACTTATGGTACATGCTTCCCTGAGCAAGATCTATCTCCGGCAGCTAAACTTTTACTTAAATACGAAACACATGCGCCATGAGTTATGAGAACTACTCCCTCCGTTCCGAATTACTTGTCTCAGATATGGATGTTTTAGTTCTAGATACATCCATATCTGCGACAAGTAATTCCAAACGGAGGGAGTACAAATTAAGCAGTGCAGTGTTCAACTAGGCCTCGGACTCCAACTGTCAGATAACAAGAGAACAATTCACACGACAGCAAGCAGGTGTAACCAGAAGCAGAGGAGCATGAAGTGACAAGTCTCCATAACTAGTCTATGAATCCATGATGCTGCTACATATTATTAATACTGAAACAAACAGAAAATGCTAACAAGTCTTGAGAACTAGTGCATGATGCTACGTAACCCTATCATCCAGAAACAAACCATCCAATCATGCAAATGTAGTTATAGGCCAACGAAGAGACAAGCAGTTGGTCCAAAAATACGCCTAGCTAGTGGAACACTAGTTGCTAAGGAGTGGCAATAGATACTGAACCACCGGCATAAGAATCAAGTGCTAGTAAGTCACGATTTCTCAATCGTGCCTCTGAACCCAAACCCTTGGTAAAACTCTGGCTCAACAGAGAACACGGCCAAGGCCAAGCGTGACGCAGGCCAAACCAGAAGAATGAATAATCAAGGCGCCCAACCAGCAAATTGGCTGCATTCCCGATCCCATCTCGGAAGACAAGCCCTTGACTAATAATCTCAGATTCGCGGCGGCACACAGAGCACAATCCAATCCTATCAGTCCAGCCCTAGGAGCAAACCATCCTAACCGTAGCAACCACCGGGCGCACCGACCCACATCTGACGCTACCAAAATCGCAACGATCGCGCGGCGGTACCAAGGAAGGAAGGGGGGTTGGGGGATTGGGGGCGCGGTACGGTACCTTGAGGATGCCGAGCTTGATGGAGCCGTAGACGACGCCGACGCCGACCGCGGAGACCCTGGCCACCTGCAAAGCAACGTCCATCGCGAGGACGCCGATCATCGGTCAGTCAGTCATCCAGATCTGATCCGCGAGGCCGCGGAGGAATCGGAGTTCTATGAGGGCGCTTTCGAGTTCTTACGAGGGCGAGGGTGCTCTTGCCGGAGTAGGGTCCCGGGGTGAACGGCATGGCTGCGGCGGCGGCGGCTACGGCGGGATCCGGGACGACGACGAGGGTTTGGTTGGCGCTGCGACGGCGGGGTGGAGGGCTCCTCTTCTCTTCTCTCTCTCTTTCGTGGGTGAGAAGAAGGGGAGGGCTCGGGTGATAAAGAAGACAGGGATGGATCGGGTGGGCCGGGCCTTATACTGGCGGCCCGCGGCGGAGACTTGTTGCGGATGGGGCCCGCGTGGCAGTGGCTGGGGAGCGGGCGGTTACTTCTTGTGCTCCAAGAAGAAGAGTCTCCTCCCTCTTGGAATTTTGTTTTTCTCAACTTGTTTTGGAAGCTTGGTTTAAAAATTTTGTCTTCACCCTCTTGCTAAGAATTTACGAGGGAAATTTGCGATTTCCAACCACTTTCTGGTTATTTTTCGCAGCATCGCCTTTCTCTCGTATGCTTGCACACTACTCCCTCTGTCCGAAAAAGCTTCTTATCCCTCAAATGGACGTCCCCATTTGAGGTTTCCGGACAGAGGGAGTACTATTTTGACAGTTGGTAACGTGATACCGCGAGCACTTTTCCCAACAATGAAATCGCCGCCCTTTTAGTCAGGTTTATTTATATACACAGAAAAGAAATGCCAAACCAGCACCATATGGAGGAAATGCCTGTGTATAAGATATCAAGTGGACACAAAGCATCTGAAATGGGTTACAAATTTCCCCACATTTACATGGACACCGCAACTTGACCATCGAAAACCCTAAACGCAAATTGCTACAAAGCACAAATTCAAATTGCTACACAACAAGCACCAATTTTCCCAAACAGAAACGCAAGCACTCCCTGTAATCATCCACAATGTGCACATTTATGTCCTCTCACACATCCACCACTCAACATTCTATACACCAACGGCAGAAACACACAGCTATTACTGAGGGGAGTTTGTATCACATCTCAAACACCTCGCGAATTCCGGCCCCAGGGCACCACCTGGTTAACACACACATACATACATACACCGGTCAGTGAGCTCTCCCATTCGCGCAGCGCCCACGAATATGTTACAAAAGGGCCTCCAAAATAAGGGAGAGGATGTAGGTTACAAAACACAATCGCCGCCTCCAGTGAGCACGCGGCGCAAGATAAAACTTAAACCTGATCACCAACTCCACACACCTAAACACAGCCATCATGGAGGTCTAACAGCAGCTGCACATGTCAGGATACCATTAGATCAGACTACTACGAGGGGGGAGGGGGAGGAGGGGCGGGGGCCTTCAGCTTTGGGACCTTGAAACTGGAGTGGAAGAGTACCTGCTGAGGCGCAGGTGATGACGACGACGCGGGTCTCAGGTGCGTCATCCTCGAGGAGCAACGCCGGAGCGCCAGTCCCTGCACGCAGCAATGGTGTTCTGTCAGCACACATATTCCTCCACATAGTATCCGTAGATTATACTTTTACCAGCTTAGTTGCACCACAGGAGAACAAGGGTACAAAAGAAACCAGGAAAGAAAAACCAAGGAAGGTCTTGAAGCAAGTAGTATGTTTTCTATGCCATATACCACAATACAAGCTCAGAAAACATTTAATAACAGGTCCAGCTTTCAACATGGTGATACACATTGCACCAAACTACAGCAAAATATCTTGAAGCTACTATTTATAAGAACAAAATAAAACTTCCTAGCACTCAAAACCAAGCACATTAGGTTCAATTAACCTCAATCTGTACATCCGTATTCAAAGCTCACATTGCCAACATTTGTATAAAACTTTGATGCTCAACACTTCTAAGTATGTAAAGGATCGCTCTTGTCCATGATATAGTTAAAACTTTATTGTGATTGCAGAGATATTCGGAAACCGAAAGTTTATCAATAGTCTCGAGGAAACTATGCGACAGTCCCATTGCGAGCATTCAAGACTTAAAGAACAATCTCACCAAGTTTCCATCAGTTTACTGTTCGTCCATATTTACAGCAAGATGCAACTCATGCAGCCCACCAAGAATTAGGACATCATAATATGTGAGGCAGAAAATTCAAAGCAACACAGGCAAAGACGATAGGCCCTCTCATTGTCGTGTAATTTGGACTATGCACGCAGACAAATAAACTAGCCACCTCAGGTGTAGAAATAGTTCAGATGAAATACTGATAATGAAAACAGCATATGTTTGCCATCCTACTACTGGTATCACAAGTGTATCTATGATGGTCCTTTATGAGCACCTACAACTCACATGATGCTCATCTAAATTCCATCAGCATTACTATGTGTCCATATTTACAGCAGGATGCATCTTACGCGGCCTACCAAGAATTAGGACATTGATGTGCAAAAAGGATTACAGTGTATATGTGGTGGTCCTTCATGAGCATCTACAACTCACATGATGCTCACCTAAATTCCAACAACATTATTGTTTGTCCATATTTTACAGCAGGATGCAACTTATGCAGCCTACCAAGAATTAGGACATAGATGAGTCATGTCCTACTACTAGTCTACCAAGTGTATATGTGGTGGTCCTTTATGAGCATCTACAACTCACATGATGCTCATCTAAATTCCACCAACATTATTGTTTGTCCATATTTTACAGCAGGATGCAACTTATGCGGCCTACCAAGAATTAGGACATAGATGAGTCATGTCCTATTACTAGTCTCCACAAGTGTATATGTGGTGGTCCTTTATGAGCATCTACGACTCACATGATGCTCATCTAAATTCCATCAACATTATTATCTGTCCATATTTACGGCAGGATGCAACTTATGCGGCCTACCAAGAATTAGGACATAGACGAGCAAAAAGGTTTACAGTGTCGTGTCCTACTATTAATCAGTCTCCTGGGTGTATATGTGATGGTCCTTTATGAGCATATATGACTCAGTGATGCTCATCTAAATTCCATCAACCTTATTATTTGTCCATATTTACAGCAAGACACAACTCATGCGGCCTACCAAGAATTAGGACATAGATGAGCACTTGGTTAGTGCCATAAGAGTGGTATGTTCGGTCTTGCTTCTGCGTATAGATGAACAAACCAGTAATACAAGGTTACAAGCAAGGTTGACAGTAATATGGTTAAATCAAGGAAAATATTTGGCCACGTTCTTAAGTCTCCTTGAATTCATATCTGATGGTCCTTCATGAGCACGTACCAAGGAACATAATGCTCACCTAAAATCCATCAAGTTAACTCTTTGTCCATATTTACAGCAAGACACAGCTGAGGCGGCTTGCCAAGAATTGGACATTACAATTATTGGTGAAAAGTTGCTACTGACGCAAGTAAATTGCAGATTTTACTATTTATGAACAAAAGCTGATCGCAACTCATAAAAGGGGCAGCCCCAGTGCATGTAGCTCCCGCTTGCGCAGGGTCGCAACTCATGCAACATCAAAGACTTAGGACATTGTAACTGATGAGGAATGGGGTTACAATGCAATAAGATGCATAATATTTCCTCTCTGCGGAGGGTTGTTTACGCATATAGATGAGCAAGCTAGCAGTACAAGGTTACCCATTAGCTGGAAAGTGATAAACTGGTAAGTCAGAGACATATTTTGCCTGGTTCCGACTCCTCTAAGAATGTACTTTAGTATATGTGATGGTACTTTTGCTTTATGAGCACTTGCAACTCAACTAATACTCACTTAAATTACATCAACATTACTCTTTGTCCATATTTACAGCAAAATGCAACTCATGCAGCCTTCCAAGAATTAGACATTGCAACCAGATGTTGCTACACGGTCACAGGAAAAGTTAATTTTTTCTAAAACAGGAACTCAGCGTCTAGGTTATCAGTGGAGCATGTCAGTAGCTCAGTACATGAATGATATACTTGGGAATGGAATACTTACACTTGACAACGAAGAGGCACACTGACGCTTCTGACTGGTCTCAGGTTGATCTTCTTCTGCCATTTGCCTCCGAGGATTACCTTTAGACTTGCCCCGTACAGATGGACCTTCAGACCTAGATCTTCTATGTGTCCCACTGATATCCTTCTTCCGCTTTTGACTAGACTGAAGGTGCCCACTCTTGAGTTTTTGGATTTCATCATCTTTCTCACTGACCAGGGAGTGCATTTTTTGTAGCTTATCCTCAAGAGCCAGTACCTTCTTTTTGGCATCATTAGCTTCTGCTTGCAATCTGCCAACATCGTCATCCTTCTTTTGGGCCACCACTTGCAGTTGCAGCTCCTCCACCTTCTGCTGAAGCTTCTCTGCTGCTTCAGTAGCCTGTGCTGCCTCCATCTTCTTCTTCTTAAGGAGCGTCTCGTAATCCTTCTCCATTGTCTTGTACTGGTTCCACACAAAATCCTTTTCTGCAAGTAACGCGGAAACCTCACTCTCCTTTTGCGAGCTCAGGGCCTTATAGGCTTTCTTTAGCTTCCGTATCTCTGCTCTCAAATCTCTTCCGCTGTGCTCGGGGTCTGTAGTCGGCTCGCTGAGCTCGGCACAACTTTCAGCTTCCTTCAGTTTTATCTAAAGTTAAGAAGAAAACAGGAGGAGCAGATACAAAACAACAGTTAACGAGATGGACAAGTTTACTACATGCTTGTGAGTAAAGCAACTTATGTTTTGGTAAGTACCTTCAGTTCATTGTTTTCTTGAGCCAAAGCAGCCGCATCCCTTTTGAAATCCTCCAGGTCACCATCTTGGTGTTCTACATCAAACACAAAACGCAATGATATCAGCAACCAGTAGCAATATAACTCCTTAGCGAAACGTTATTCCAAATGGAAAAAAGGAAAGCACTAGCTGTCATTATAAGTGGGTCGCAATCGCCAGGAATCCTGGTTCTTGATGAATGTGAACGGAAGCAATATGCTGTGGAAATGACGAAATATCATCGTTGGGCTACCGCTTTGGCGTCCAACGGTGCAACGATGTATGAACTGCCGCCGTGATTAACAACTTTTGAAGCCCAAACAATATTATGACATACACATTTGGTGAATTAGCTTAGAACTTCCGTAAAATGTCTGTAGGGCGAAACATACAGAAATAACTAAACCAGCACAGCAGCATACATACATACAGAGAATCTTGACAAAATTCACATCAGGCATGCCACAGCAAGCACCACAACAATGTCAATCCAAGCATTGCAGAGCGAACGCAAGCAAAGATGGAACATTTGGCGGGTGTGGCAGCGGATAGGCCTCCGGAGACGACCCCTGAGCCGAAAAAGACGCCGGCTTTGGCACCTAGAGCTACCCAAAACCCTCCAGAAGAATCCATGCCCCAGGATTTCTGGATTTCTCCCACCAAATCGACAAGAACGGCACATAGGGGGAGGGGGTTGGGGAATTTGTGGTCTTACCGATGTAGATCCGGTGGCGGCGCACCTCGAGGTCCTTGTCTCCGAGGAGCAGGTCGAGCTTGGCGGCGTCGCCCCGCCGCAGGCAGTCCTCCACCCTCCGCGTCTGCCAGCGAAACCCTAGGGACCGTCAGCCGCCGGCCGGCCGGACCTCGTCGGAAAAGGATGGAATCAGGGAGGAGGGGGGGAGGGGCGGACCTCGTCGAGGCGGTCCCTGAGGACGGCATCGCGGTGGAGCCAGAAGTCGTGCTGGATCTTGAGGACGGCCTCGAGGCGCGTGCGGTCGGCGAGCAGCGCCTCCACGTCCCGGTGGCTCTTCCGCAGGACGGCCACCATCCGGTCGTAGATGCGCAGCCACTCCTCCCGGCCGCCCTCCCGCGCCGGCGACGCGCCGCCGCCGGCCATGGATTGGTTCGAATCAGGGGTGGAGCGGGGGTGGTGGTGGGCGTTTCCGTCTTTTCACCTGAGGATTGCGGGCGGGGTTTGGGGGTCGGAGGGAGAGCCGGAAACGACCGTTGTTGCTTAAATAAAAGAAATCTCACATTTTTTTGAGGGAAAAAACCTCACATTAAATATCTTGCTCCATGGCCATGGAGAAAATAAATTTTCCTTTTGTTTTTACCTCTTCATTGTCATGGAGGTGTCTCCTTCGGCGTGGGCGAGGAGCCAGCGAGGGTGTGATCTCGTGAATCCACCTCCGGGGGTGAGCAGGGGATGCCGCCCCTGGTCTCCGGCGGCGGTGTAGGGCATCTCCCCCTAGCAGCGAACGCAACGCAATCGAGCTCGGTCATCGGTCGTTATCCCGGCAAACCTCAATATCTGGGCCCTTCACTGTCTGCCCGACCGATGTTTGAGCGTGAAGACTTTGTCTCACCACTGAGTGAGAGTTTTCTAATGACGAAAATGACATTGGGGTGTGGCGGCGTGGTTATGGGAGAAGGGTGAACACTTGTCCCTGAACATTGTTTTTGTCTCTTTTTAAAGCACATGTTCATCATTTGGCAAAAAGATGTACTACAACTTTACTTTACTTTGCCATTTGCCAGCAAGAGGCTCATTTATTCTGATCATTGTTGAGAAAATCGTTAACTAGTAGTTGCTCGGTTGGCTGGTGAATAAGAGATTAATAGGCTAATCGGCAAGTTAATCAGCCAATTAATCAATTAATCGCCTAGAACCTACGAGCAGGGATTAATCGGCCATTTAACTGTAAATTTAAACAGTAAACTCACATGAATATGTTAGTTTTCATGTAGTAAAAAATATTAAGATTCTTCTGTGCAGACCTACATTGACACAGTACTGCAAAGTATGCCCAGCAGTGAGTATACACATCAACATTCAGGTGCAGATCATCGGCTTCTTATTTCATTTCCAGGATTGATATGGTCCTTATGTTCATCCCACAAGTAACACACATATTACAATGCTGCCCAACAGGGCGTGTAATTTCCAGCTATAAACTAGTAGTAGTGACCTAAACGCTCTTATATTTATTTACAGAGGGAGTACAATACTTTCGTTTCCTTTCAAAAAATTGGAACGTGGCATGAGCCTCTTGCTAAAAAAAATTGAAGACACATATTACAATGCTGCTGATCACCGAGTGGAACTAGCAATCGAAACTATCATCGAAAACACAAATGGAAAGAATTATGGAAGCTCGGCAAAATGAAGTCATGCTCAGCCATACCAGAAGAGAATTTTCCCATAGTTTGTTTAATGCTCAAGTAACTACGCAATAAATCGGTTACGATTTTGCGGATGCGCCGCAACCATGAAAAAACAAGTATCCATGAGCTTTTCCCCTTCCGAGCCAGCCACCAACACTTCAAAAGCAGCCTCATTTTTATGTTGAGAAAACAGTGGAAAATAGGCAGAGAGTCCTAATAGATAATTTACACGTTACTTTTTCAGCTTCCGGAAACGAATTCACACACGGCAAGACCAGCAAAATGGAAGACTGGAACTTCATCAGTCTACAAAAAAAAGTGGCAGCAGTTATCAGTTCATCTGCTCCTAGCTAGCCGGGACTCATGGCCACATTTCATTAAACCAGCCCTGCCGTCTTTCCTGAGCTCGGTCTGGTATTGAACTACGATGTCATGAACGTATTGAACTGAAGTATGAGTTCAGGGCGCCCGTCGAACAGGACCTTCAAGGCGCTGGCGAAGGCTCGAGCATCGATCCTTCAAATAGAAAAAAAGGACCAAGAGGAAAGTTTACAATCCGTCAAAATTAAAAACAGAGAAAGTTGTGTAGATGTAGCTGCTCATGCATCACGGACCTCTTGCTATAGACTCCGCGCAGGAGCGCCAAGAATTCCCCAAACTTGTCAGGTTTGTCCCTGAAACTATCCTTCACGGCATGGACGTAGAGGATCGCGGCGTTTATCATCGACTCCTCAAACTTGCCAGGTTTGTCCCTCAAACTATCCTTCACGGCACGGATCTTGAGGAGCATGTCGTTCATCGACTGCTGGGCAGGCCTTCAAGGCAAGGTGAACCAAATAGAACACCATCAGAATACAAGACTAGTATAAAACCGAGAATCACAAGAAAAACGAGTATTTACCGATTGCTTTCACCGTTGGCGAGTTTGACCTTACCGTCATCTTGCTCCACTTCCCCTTTCTCTGGTACCCTCTTCTTGTTGAGAGGCTCTAGAACTTGATTACTCTTTTCCTCATCATTTGCATTCTGCTCATTATACTACAAGCCAAATAGCAATTAGTCAACTGACACGCCCATGAAACCAAAACCCTTACTAGACCAAAGACAATCCAAATTCCAACAGGAAGCTTTTCAGAGAATGAGAACAAGACAGAAATGTAGATAAATGACATTCCAAATTTTATTTGTCTACGCATATTAGTACAAGGTGATCAGCTTATTAACATGCAAGCCAGGTCTGCTTAACAGGTGCAAGGGTGTCCATTAACTGTACATGTATGGAAAGACAGGGTCACTATAAATAGTAAAGGAATAACACAATGATAAAAAATGGTATAGTGTGAGTCGTCCATATACATGGAAATGAAATACTTATATTTGGTAATGAGGAAGTGACGCACTTGCGCTTCAGGCTAGTCTGAGGTTGCCCATCTTTTGCTAGCATTTGCTTAGAAGAACAAATTTTCATTTCTTGCCCCCTTAAACCAGGACCTTGTGAACAATTTTTTGTGTGTGTCTCACTCGTATCCTTGTTGCACTTTTCACTAGTCTCAGGCTGCCCATCTTTGCATTTTTCAATTTGCCCATCTGTCTCCTTGGGCATACAGGTCATCTCCTGTCGCTTATCCTTAGGAAGCACCTTCCTTTTGGCTTCAACTGATTTTGCTCGTGCTCGCGGTTTGGGAATCTCATCGTCCTTCTTTTGGGATGCCACTTGCAGCTGCTCAAGCTCTTGCTTTGCTTCAGTAACTTGTGCTGCTTGTTTACTGCTGTAGCTACGAAGGTCAGCATAGTCCCGCTCCAGTGTCGTAAACTGCTCTCGCACGAGGTCCTTTTCTGCAATTAGTGCAGAAATTTCCTTATCCTTGTCTGCAATCAGTGCTGAAATTTCCTTATCCTTGTCTGCAATCAGTGCTGAAGTTTCCTTATCCTTGTCTGCAATCAGTGCCTCATGAGCTTGGTTCAATAGTCTTAGCGCTGCTTCTAGATCTCCTGCAATGTGCTCATGGCCTGCGCCGTTTAGGCAATGCCCTGCACCACCTTCAACTTCCTTCACTCTTATCTAATAACAGTATAAGAAGCAGGCATGGGCACACAAAATATAAGTTACGAAAATTGACGCAGACTGTGCTCCCAAATCCCAAACATCAATATAGAGCAACAGAGATAACGCAGTGCTAGTAGCAGACAGAGTAGTAGGTGAGGAAATGCTCCCCTTACCGGCGAACGTCCGGTCATCGCCGGAGGGCTACTGGGCCATGCACGTTGCCTCCCACATCCTCGTGTTCTCATCCGCCTGACATTTCCGCGAGCACACACCAGTCAGCAGCCGAAAGCCCGAAACCCTAGGTGGGATAAAGAGGAGGGAGCGGAGGGGTCACCTGGAGGAGGCGGCACTGGAGGAGAACGTCGCGCGCCTCCCAGGACTCGTGCTGCAGCGCGTTCACGGCCTCCAGCCGCGCGCGGCCGGCGGCGAGCGCCTCCACCCGCGGCACCATCGCCGCCGCCCGGCCGTACGCGCGCAGCCACTCGCCCTCCCGGCGGTCCGCCCCCGCGCCGACGACGCCACCGCCGGCCATGGAAGGAATCGCGGAGATGGAGCTGGCCGGCCGGCGCCGCAGCTGCTCTGCTTTCTTGTCACGGCGGGCGGATGGCAGTGGAGTGGAGCAGAGGAAGCCGGCGCAGGAGCTTGGGTAGCCGCAGTATAGCTGAGTGGTGGCCCCCTTGAGTCAGCGAGTGGGTGTGTCTGACCGGTGGGCCCTGTGTAACAGGTTTGGGCCGGGTTATAAAACCATATGTCAAAGAAATGAGATGAAAAACAATTTGTGCATTATTTTATTAGTATTTATTCGCAAGAGAAAAGTTTGATTTTTTTTTAACTATCCTTGCATGGAGCACTGAAGGAGATCTTTGATGTAACTATCAACGTGCCGCCAATATTACTTTGTATTTCTCTACCGGTGTCTCGCTTAAATCATAGTTCATGTTAGACCACCAATGATGTCGACTTTTCTACAATTAAGCGAAAAATCAGTGTCAAATTGCTGCCTATGTTATATATCTTTTGAAGTACATTTAGTAGTGTTACATTATTACCTACCTACTCATTTCCTCAATTACTAGTATCCGAAAATCGAAGCATCATGGTGGTCAAGCATAGGCCTATGGTCCAAGAGGCATGCCGCAACTGTAGTACAAATAATTCCACCCAAAGAATAGTCAAGAAGCTTGATCGAGTGTTTGCCGACACAGTGAAGCATCACTAATATGGATGGCGTTGTCGACAAGCTACGTTATCATTGTACATCATAGAATAGAGTACAAACTGTAACAGATTCAAGGCACTGAGCACCGCTATTGTCCAGAAGAAGTAGTCCAAGTGTCCGTTGTCGAGGTCCTCTGGGATCCACATCGTGGCGGACGCGACAACGCCTAGCGCTGCCGAGTTGAGGTAGCTCCCTGCCGCGATGGCAAGCTGCCCAAAGGCGGTGCACAGGCTCCTCATGTTGTCCGGAGCCCAGTCGTAGAAGAGCTCGATCATGCCGATGACCGTAAACACCTCACTAACACCCATCACGGCGTATGCCGGTGCCTGCCACATAATGCTCACCGCTTCCCCGATCGCGGCCTTTGCGAGACGGTTCCTCTCGAGAAGAGCTAGGTAAGCCATGGCGAGAGTGGACAACGTGAGACCGACGCCAAGGCGCTGCGGTTGTGTGAGACCTCGGTCCTCGCCAGTGGCGCGCCGAGCCAGGGGCACTAGCACGACGTCATATATGGGGATCAATACAAGTGTGGTAACCACATTGAAGCTGGCGAGGGAGGCCGGTGGCACGGCGAATGACCCCATGCGGTTGTCCATTGCCATACCCTGCTCGATCACCGTCGACGACATCTGTGCCGTGATCATGAAGAAGACCAGCAAAGACGCCCATGCAGGGCACAGACGTAGCAGCATCTTCACCTCTTCAACATGAGAGAGTGTGCATAGCCTCCATGGGCTCGTCGCCACACCTTTCTTCTCCTGTGTCGATGGTGATACAATGGCAGCCTTGTCCAAAAATCTGCACATGTAACACATATTTTCAGACACAAAATTAAAAACGTATGATGTTTACTCACTAGGATATTCTGTTACCTACCTGAACTGAGTGGTATGCTGAACACTGAATGTAGCCTCCGATGGTGATGAAGGCGGGTAATGCAAGGTTGTGCAATCCTCAGGCAACTTCAGATGGCGATTTCTTGCAGCTGCAACAACAACCTGGGAAGCTGTTGTCATGGGACTTTCTCCTTTTGACTTGTATCTGTACATCCTCCTACTTGCGATGAACACCATGAAACTAAGACTCGTGAGGATCATGGGGATCGCAAAGCCGATCCCCCACCCAACATTGTCTTGCACCCAGATGATCACAGTGGTCGACAAAAGGGAGCCAATAGTGTTCAAGAAGTAGAACCAATTGAAGAATGAGCCCTTCTTCACCCGCTCCATCGTGTCCGTGATGTCAAACTGGTCAGCGCCAAAAGGGGAGGTGCAGGGCTTGATGCCACCGTTGCCAAGGGCTGTAAGATACAGTCCAACATAGACGGTGATACGGTGAATCTCACCGTGGTTGGATGATTGCATCATCCATGGGAGTGTCGTTGAAACCGTCAGCAGAAGCATCCCGTAGCAAAAAAAAAAAACACATGGAAGTTGTTTATGAATGCTCACAACATAATTTCTTTCAAAAAAAGGCGGTGCTTCCTCGGACCTCTGTGTCTATTGGTTCACATCAACAACATATGTTTCACTTACGACGATGTAGACTGAGAGGAAAACCACTAATGTCTTGTACTCCCCCAATACGTGTCGGCCAAGAAAGCTCTGATAAGCGGCGTAAAGAATGTGGTGCCAAACCAAGTCGACACATTTCTGGCCGCGTCGATATTGCTTTCATGGAGCACGCTGGTAAGGTAGGTGACCAAGTTTTTGGAGATCGCGAAGAAGGCCAAGCATTCACTGAATTGGATACCTGGTGCGGGTCAAACAATGAGAATAAGTGTGGAGCATCTTTCAGAAAAGGAAAAGGAAATGCTTAGTTGTGAGTTATGCAGTATACCTAAGACGAAGAAGCATGCTCTCCAGTTCCCTGTGCTCGCCTTAACAGCAGGTTGTCCGTTAACATCAACTGTTCCGTCATTAGTGTATCTTGAATCCCCACCCTACGTGGTACAGTAAAACCTCTGCTATGACCAATGTATTTCCTAGTGGCACTAAGTATCCTCTGCTATGACCAATTTTATTAAAAGGGGCGTATTTCCCTTTTTGAAAAAGAAATACTTCCTCTGATTCATATTGTACAGCGACAAATAATATGGATCAGACAGAGTATCAAACCTCTCGGACTCAGAACCATGCTGAACTTGCTACTTGTACACTGCTACTTTTATCATTGTTACTAGCATGAATCTACTCACCTACAACTAGTACGAAATACCGGACTTCATTGTGCACTTCATTGTGCTACTAACAAACGTGCAATTAGTAGCAGCTTTGACATAGAATCTAATAACTAGATAAAGATTATTTTTAACAATCTCTCGCTAATCTTGATGACCACAACTCTTACTCTTCTGGCAACAATGATCCCAACTTGGTAGTCAACAGGAAACAAATGCTATGGTTTTCTTTGTACTTGCCAGATGGAGGTGAGGAGGTGGGTGATGGATCCCTGCTGCTTCCATGGCTGACTGCTTTTAAGCATCTGCAATGGCAACACCTCCTAGTTCTCCTCCTCAGACCACACTCGAAAAACTACCATCACAGGATCAAGAATGATTCCAGAAAAACTGGAACAGAACACGCACAGAAGAGAGAGAGAGAGAGAGAGAGAGAGAGAGAACCTGGAGGAGGAGGAGGAGGAGAAAGATGGAGGCAGTGAAGGAGGACGTACCGACGTAATGTACTGGTGTTGGGTGGGAGGCACCAAGAAAGAAAGAGAAGCAGATGGGATGTCTCTTTCTTTCTTTCGGTTTGAGTGGACATCGTTTTCGGTTGTTAAGAGGAACCTACAAATCTGTCTGCCAAACAACATGGGAATCGAGCCCGAATTTATACTTTCTTGTCGTTGCGGATGATTGTTGGGGAAACGTTGTTGATTCCCGTCGGTGGGCCGATCGGTAGTCTCGTGTTGTCGCCACGTGACCCTCGGAGCCCTTCTCTTTGTTATCTGCAAGAAGGACGTCATGCCGCCGCTTGTCGGATTTAGATGATGCAGGGGGCGCCGGAGCTGCTCGCATTTTTCTTGATTATTTTAGGCCTTCTGGCGATGTGTGTTCACTGGAAGGAGATGTCCTCATCGACTACGAACGCGTCTGTGATGATTTTATCAATCTCAAGGTGATGTACCACTACTCGAATCAACCTGTACGCCGGGTGCCACGAATACTCGGCAATGACTAATAACCGTCGGCAAAGCCTTTGCCGAGAGTTGCACTCGGCAAAGACCACCCGGCGTACACCTCTCCGGCAAATAGAAATTTACTGAGAGTCAGGACACGGGCACTCGGCAAAGAGTTTACCGAGAGCCAAACAATACCACTTGGTAAAATAAAGTGACTTGACGGGCGACGAACGGAGACGGCACAGCAAGTACTCGGCAAACGGACAAGGCATTGCCGAGTGGATGCACTCGGTAAAACTATCGAGCTGAATTAAAAAAGAGAAAAGTATATTTTTCATCCCTCAACTCTAGACGAAGTCTAAATTTAGTCCCTCAACTATAAAACCGGACAACTTGCATCCCCAGCTCTTAAAACCGGACAAGCTAAGTCCCTCTCCTGATTGCAAGCGGTTTCGGGATGACATGGCGTGGTTTTGACCGGGTCTTCGTCCAGGTGGCAGTCCCCGTGTTGGAAATATGCCCTAGAGGCAATAATAAATTGGTTATTATTATATTTCCTTGTTCATGATAATCGTTTATTATCCATGCTATAATTGTATTGATAGGAAACTCAGATACATGTGTGGATACATAGACAACACCATGTCCCTAGTAAGCCTCTAGTTGACTAGCTCGTTGATCAATAGATGGTTACGGTTTCCTAACCATGGACATTGGATGTCGTTGATAACGGGATCACATCATTAGGAGAATGATGTGATGGACAAGACCCAATCCTAATCCTAGCACAAAGATCGTGTAGTTCGTATGCTAAAGTTTTTCTAATGTCAAGTATTATTTCCTTAGACCATGAGATTGTGCAACTCCTGGATACCGTAGGAATGCTTTGGGTGTATCAAACGTCACAACGTAACTGGGTGACTATAAAGGTGCACTACAGGTATCTCCGAAAGTGTCTGTTGGGTTGGCACGAATCGAGACTGGGATTTGTCACTCCGTGTAAGCGGAGAGGTATCTCTGGGCCCACTCGGTAGGACATCATCATATGCGCAATGTGACCAAGGAGTTGATCACGGGATGATGTGTTACGGAACGAGTAAAGATACTTGCCGGTAACGAGATTGAACAAGGTATAGGGATACCGACGATCGAATCTCGGGCAAGTACAATACCGCTAGACAAAGGGAATTGTATACGGGATTGATTAAGTCCTTGACATCGTGGTTCATCCGATGAGATCATCGTGGAACATGTGGGAGCCAGCATGGGTATCCAGATCCCGCTGTTGGTTATTGACCGGAGAACGTCTCGGTCATGTCTGCATGTCTCCCGAACCCGTAGGGTCTACACACTTAAGGTTCGATGACGCATGGGTTATAAAGGAAGCTTGTATGTGGTTACCGAATGTTGTTAGGAGTCCCGGATGAGATCCCGGACGTCACGAGGAGTTCCGGAATGGTCCGGAGGTAAAGATTTATATATAGGAAGTCCTGTTTCGGCCATCGGGACAAGTTTCGGGGTCATCGGTATTGTACCGGGACCACCGGAAGGGTCCCGGGGGCCCACCGGGTGGGGCCACCTACCCCGGGGGCCACATGGGCTGTAGGGGGTGCGCCTTGGCCTACATGGGCCAAGGGCACCAGCCCCAAGAGGCCCATGCGCCTGGGGAAACCCTAAAGGAAGAGTCCCAGCAGGGGAAGGCACCTCCTAGGTGCCTTGGGGGGGAGGACTCCTCCCCTGGCCGCCGCTGTTGGGGAACGTTGCAGAAAACAAAAAATTTCCTACTCGTTTCACCAAGATCCATCTAGGAGTTCATCTAGCAACAAGTGATCGGATTGCATCTACATACCTTTGTAGATCACGCGCGGAAGCGTTCAAAGAACGGGGATGAGGAAGGCGTACTCGACGTGATGCAAATCACCATGACCAGCGCCGAACGGACGGCACCTCCGCGTTCAACACACGTACGGGACGGGAGACGTCTCCTCCTTCTTGATCCAGCAAGGGGGAAGGAGAGGTTGATGAAGATCCAGCAGAACGACGGCGTGGTGGTGGATGCAGGGCGTCACAGTAGCAGGGCTCCGCCTAGGCTACAAGAGGGAGACGTAACGGGGAGAGAGGGAGGCGCCAGGGGCTGGTGTATGAAGTCCCTCCTCTCCCCCACTATATATAGGAGGGCCAAGGGGGGGGTGCGCAGCCTAGGAGATCCAATCTCCTAGGTGCGGCTACCAAGGGGAGGTTTCCCTCCCCCCCCCCCCCCAAGGCACCTAGAGGTGCCTTCCACCACTTGGACTCTTCCTTTAAGTGGAACCCTAGGCGCATGGGCTTTTGGGGCTGGTGCCCTTGGCCCATCTAGGCCAAGGCGCACCCCCTACAGCCCATGTGCCCCCCCGGGACAGGTGGCCCCACCCGGTGGGCCCGCGGGACCCCTCCGGTGGTCCCGGTACAATACCGATAACCCCGAAACTTGTCCCGATGGCCAAAACAGCACTTCTTATATATAATTCTTTACCTCCGAACCATTCCGGAACTCCTCGTGACGTCCGGGATCTCATCCGAGACTCCGAACAACATTCGGGTTACTGCATATACATATCTTCACAACCCTAGCGTCACCGAACCTTAAGTGTGTAGACCCTACGGGTTCGGGAGACAAGCAGACATGACCGAGACGACTCTCCGGTCAATAACCAACAGCGGGATCTGGATACCCATGTTGGCTCCCACATGCTCCACGATGATCTCATCGGATGAACCACGATGTCGAGGATTCAATCAACCCCGTATGCAATTCCCTTTGTCAATCGATATGTTACTTGCCCGAGATTCGATCGTCGGTATCCCAATACCTCGTCCAATCTCGTTACCGGCAAGTCACTTTACTCGTACCGTAATGCATGATCCCGTGACCAGACACTTGGTCACTTTGAGCTCATTATGATGATGCATTACCGAGTGGGCCCGGTGATACCTCTCCGTCATACGGAGTGACAAATCCCAGTCTTGATCCGTGTCAACCCAACAGACACTTTCGGAGATACCCGTAGTCTACCTTTATAGTCACCCAGTTACGTTGTGACGTTTGGTATACCCAAAGCACTCCTACGGTATCCGGGAGTTACACGATCTCATGGTCTAAGGAAAAGATACTTGACATTGGAAAAACTCTAGCAGACGAACTATACGATCTTGTGCTATGTTTAGGATTGGGTCTTGTCCATCACATCATTCTCCTAATGATGTGATCTCGTTATCAATGACATCCAATGTCCATAGTCAGGAAACCATGACTATCTGTTGATCAACGAGCTAGTCAACTAGAGGCTTACTAGGGACATGTTGGTGTCTGTTATTCACACATGTATTACGATTTCCGGATAACACAATTATAGCATGAATAAAGACAATTATCATGAACAAGGAAATATAATAATAATGCTTTTATTATTGCCTCTAGGGCATATTTCCAACAGCCGCCCCCTTGGAGATTGGATCTCCTAGGGGCTGGCGCACCCCCCCTTGGGATTCCTATATATAGTGGGGTAGGAGGGCCTCTCAAACACACCTTTTGCCTTTGGTGCAGCCCCTCCCTCTCTCCCAAGTCCTTCTCCTCTCCCGTGGTGCTTGGCGAAGCCCTGCAGGATTGCCACGCTCCTCCACCACCACCATGCCGTTGTGCTGCTGCTGGATGGAGTCTTCCTCAACCTCTCCCTCTCTCCTTGCTGGATCAAGGCGTGGGAGACGTCACCGGGATGTACGTGTGTTGAACGCGGAGCTGCCGTCCGTTCGGCACTAGGATCATCGGTGATCTGAATCACGACGAGTACGACTCCATCAACCCCGTTCACTTGAACGCTTCCGCTTAGCGATCTACAAGGGTATGTAGATGCACTCTCCTTCCCCTCGTTGCTGGTCTCTCCATAGATAGATCTTGGTGACACGTAGGAAAATTTTGAATTTCTGCTACGTTCCCCAACAGTGGCATCATGAGCTAGGTCTATTGCGTAGTTTCTATGCACGAGTAGAACACAAAGTAGTTGTGGGCGTTGATTTTGTTCAATATGCTTCCCGTTACTAGTCTTATCTTGATTCGGCGGCATCGTGGGATGAAGCGGCCCGGACCAACCTTACACGTACTCTTACGTGAGACCGGTTCCACCGACTGACATGCACAAGTTGCATTAGGTGGCTGGCGGGTGTCTGTCTCTCCTACTTTAGTCGGATCGGATTCGATGAAAAGGGTCCTTATGAAGGGTAAATAGCAATTGGCATATCACGTTGTGGTTTTGCGTAGGTAAGAAACGTTCTTGCTAGAAACCCATAGCAGCCACGTAAAACATGCAAACAACAATTAGAGGACGTCTAACTTGTTTTTGCAGGGTATGCTATGTGATGTGATATGGCCAAAAGGATGTGATGAATGATATATGTGATGTATGAGATTGATCATGTTCTTGTCAAGGGAATCACGACTTGCATGTCAATGACGAGACAACTTCAAGAAGACACGATGATGGAGATCATGATGATGGAGATCATGGTGTCATACCGGTGACAAGATGATCATGGAGCCCCAAGATGGAGATCAAAGGAGCTATATGATATTGGCCATATCATGTCACTATTTGATTGCATGTGATGTTTATCATGTTTATACATCTTATTTGCTTAGAACGACGGTAGTAAATAAGATGATCCCTCATTAAAATTTCAAGAAGTGTTCTCCCCTAACTGTGCACCGTTGCTACAGTTCGTCGTTTCGAAGCACGCCGTGATGATCGGGTGTGATAGATCCTTACGTTCACATACAACGGGTGTAAGACAGTTTTACACATGCAAAACACTTAGGGTTAACTTGACGAGCCTAGCATGTACAGACATGGCCTCGGAACACAGAAGACCGAAAGGTCGAGCATGAGTCATATAGAAGATACGATCAACATGAAGATGTTCACCGATGATGACTAGTCCGTCTCACGTGATGATCGGACACGGCCTAGTTGACTCGGATCATGTAATCACTTAGATGACTAGAGGGATGTCTATCTGAGTGGGAGTTCATAAGATGAACTTAATTATCCTGAACATAGTCAAAAGGTCTTCGCAAATTATGTCGTAGCTCGCGCTTTAGTTCTACTGTTTAGTTATGTTCCTAGAGAAAAATTAGTTGAAAGTTAATAGTAGCAATTATGCGGACTAGGTCCATAAACTGAGGATTGTCCTCATTGCTTCATAGAAGGCTTATGTCCTTAATGCACCGCTCAGTGTGCTGAACCTCGAACGTTGTCTGTGGATGTTGTGAACATCTGACATACACGTTTTGATAACTACGTGATAGTTCAGTTAAACGGTTTAGAGTTGAGGCACCGAAGACGTTTTTGAAACGTCGCAAAACATATGAGATGTTTTGAGGGCTGAAATTGGGATTTCAGGCTCGTGCCCACGTCAAGAGGTATAAGACCTCCGACGATTTTCTTAGCCTGCAAACTAAGGAGAAAAGCTCAATTGTTGAACTTGTGCTCAGATTGTCTGAGTACAACAATCGCTTGAATCGAGTGGGAGTTGATCTTCCAGATGAAATAGTGATGGTTCTCCGAAGTCATTACCACCAAGCTGCTAGAGCTTCGTGATGAACTATAATATATCAGAGACATATATGATGATCCTTGAGATATTCGCGATGTTTGACACCACAAAAGTAGAAATCAAGAAGGAGCATCAATTGTTGATGGTTGGTGAAACCACTAGTTTCAAGAAGGGCAAGGGCAAGAAGGGATACTTCATGAAACGGCAATTCAGCTGCTGTTCTAGTGAAGAAACCCAAGGTTGAACCCAAACCCGAGACTAAGTGCTTCTGTAATAAGGGGAACAGCCGCTGGAGCAGAATTACCCTAGATACTTGGTAGATTAGAAGGCTGGCAAGGTCGATAGAAGTATATTGGATATACATTGTGTTGATGTGTACTTTACTAGTACTCCTAGTAGCACCAGGGTATTAGATACCGGTTCGGTTGCTAAGTGTTAGTAACTCGAAATAATAGCTACGGAATAAATGGAGACTAGCTAAAGGTGAGATGACGATATGTGTTGGAAGTATTTCCAAGGTTGATCAAATATCGTCCGCTCCCTCTACCATCAAGATTGGTGTTTGCGTTGAGCATAGACATGATTGGATTATGTCTATCGCAATACGGTTATTCATTTAAGGAGAATAATGGTTACTCTGTTTATTTGAATAATACCTTCAATGGTCTTGCACCTAAAATGAATGGTTTATTGAATCTCGATCGTAGTGATACACATGTTCATGCCAAAAGATAGTAATGATAGTACCACCTACTTGTGGCACTGCCACTTAAGTCATATCGGTATAAAACGCATGAAGAAGCTCCATGTAGATGGATCTTTGGACTCACTCATTTTTGAAAAGTTTGAGACATGCGAACCATGTCTGTTGGTGTATATGCATGAAGAAACTCCATGCAAATGGACCGTTCGGACTCACTTGATTTTGAATCACTTGAGACATGCAAATCATACCACATGGGCAAGATGACTGAAAGCCTCGGTTTCAGTAAAATGGAACTAGAAAGCAACTTGTTGGAAGTAATACATTTTGATGTGTGCAGTCCAATGAGTGCTGAGGCATGTAGTGGATATCGTTATGTTCTTACTTCACAGATGATTTGAGTAGATGTTGAGTATATTTACTTGATGAATCACGAGTCTGAATTATTGAAAGGTTCAAGTAATTTCAGGGTGAAGTTGAAAGATCGTCGTGACAAGAGGATAAAATATCTATGATATGATCATAGAGATGAATATCTGAATTACGAGTTTGGCACAGAATTAAGACATTGTGGAAATTGTTTCACAACTAATACAGCCTGGAACACCATAGTGTGATGGTGTGTCCGAACATCATAACTGCACCCTATTGGATATGATGCATACCATGATGTCTCTTATCGAATTACCACAATAGTTTATGGGTTAGGCATTAGAGACAACCACATTCACTTTAAAAGGGGCACCACGTAATTCCGATGAGATGACACCGTATGAACTATGGTTTAGAGAAACCTAAGCTGTCATTTCTTAGAAGTTTGGGGCTGCGACGCTTATGTGAAAAAGTTTCAGGTTGATAAGCTCGAACCCAAAGCGGATAAATGCATCTTCATAGGACACCCAAAACAGTTGGGTATACCTCCTGTCTCAGATCCGAAAGCAATAAGGGATTGTTTCTAAAATCGGGTCCTTTCTCGAGGAAAAGTTTCTCTCGAAAGAATTGAGTGGGAGGATGGTGGAGACTTGATGAGGTTATTGAACCGTCTCTTCAACTAGTGTGTGGCAGGGCATAGGAAGTTGTTCCTGTGGCACCTACACCAATTGAAGTGGAAGCTTATGATGGTGATCATGAAACTTCAGATCAAGTCACTATCAAACCTCGTAGGATGACAAGGATGCGTACTATTTCAGAGTGGTACATAATCCTGTCTTAGAAGTCATGTTGCTAGACAACAATGAACCTACGAGCTATGGAGAAGCGATGGTGGGCCTGGATTCCGATAAATGGCTCGAGGCCATAAAATCCGAGAGAGGATCCATGTATGAAAACAAAGTGTAGACTTTGGCAGAACAGCTCGATGGTCGTAAGGCTGTTGAGTGCAGATGGATTTTAAAAGGAAAACGGACAATGATGGTAAGTATCACCATTAAGAAAGCTCGACCTGTCGTTAAGATGTTTTTTCGACAAGTTCAAGGAGTTGACTACGATGAGACTTTCTCACTCGTAGTGATGCTAAGAGTCTGTTGGAATTATATTAGCGATTACTGCATTATTTATGAAATCTTGCAGATAGGATGTCAAAACATAGTTTCCTTGACTATTTTCTGAGGAAAGGTTGTATGTGATACAACCAGAAGTTTTTGTCAATCCTGAAAGATGCTAATAAGTATGCAAAGCTCCAGCAATCCTTCTGAGGACTAGAGTAATCATCTCGGGGTTGGAATGTATGCTTTGATGATCAAAGATTTTGGTGTATACAAAGTTTATGAGAAACTTGTATTTCCAAAGAAGTGAGTGGGAGCACTATAGAATTTCTGATGAATACATATTATGGATCAGAAATGACGTAGAATTTCTGGAAAGCATATAGGGATATTTGGAAAGTGTTTTTCAATGAAAACCTGGATTAAGCTATTTGAACATTGAGCATCAAGATCTATAAGGATAGATCAAAACGATTAATGGTACTTTCAAATGAGCGCATACCTTGACATGATCTTGAAGGTGTTCAAGATGGATCAGTCAAAGAAGGAGTTCTTGCCTGAGTTGTAAGGTATGAAGTTAAGACTTAAAGCTCGACCACGGCAGAATAGAGAGATAGGACGAAGGTCGTCCCCTATGCTTAAGACATAGGCTCTACAGTATGCTATGCTGTGTACCGCACCTGAAGTGTGCCTTGCCATGAGTCAGTCAAGGGGTACAAGAGTTATCCGAGAATGGATCACAGGACAGCGGTCAAAGTTATCCTTAGTAACTAGTGGACTAAGGAATTTTCTCGATTATGGAGGTGGTAAAAGAGTTCGTCGTAAAGGGTTACGTCGATGCAAGCTTAACACCTATCCGAATAGCTCTGAGTAGAGATACCAGATACATATAATGGAGCAACAATTTAGAATAGCTCCAAGTAGAACAGTTATTTGGATTAGCTCCAAATAGAACGTGGTAGCTACATCTAGGAGATGACATAGAGATTTGTAAAGCACACACGGATCTGAAAGGTTTAGACCCATTGACTAAAACCTCTCTCACAAGCAACATGATCAAACCTAGAACTCATGGAGTGTTAATCACATAGTGATGTGAACTAGACTACTGACTCTAGTAAACTCTTGGGTGTTAGTCACATGGCGATGTGACCTGTGAGTGTTAATCACATGGCGATGTAAACTAGATTATTGACTCTAGTGCAAGTGGGAGACTGTTGGAAATATGCCCTAGAGGCAATAATAAATTGGTTATTATTATATTTCCTTGTTCATGATAATCGTTTATTATCCATGCTATAATTTTATTGATAGGAAACTCAGATACATGTGTGGATACATAGACAACACCATGTCCCTAGTAAGCCTCTAGTTGACTAGCTCGTTGATCAATAGATGGTTACGGTTTCCTAACCATGGACATTGGATGTCGTTGATAACGGGATCACATTATTAGGAGAATGATGTGATGGACAAGACCCAATCCTAAGCCTAGCACAAAGATCGTGTAGTTCGTATGCTAAAGCTTTTCTAATGTCAAGTATCATTTCCTTAGACCATGAGATGGTGCAACTCCCGGATACCGTAGGAATGCTTTGGGTGTATCAAACGTCACAACGTAACTGGGTGACTATAAAGGTGCACTACAGGTATCTCCGAAAGTGTCTGTTGGGTTGGCACGAATCGAGACTAGGATTTGTCACTCCGTGTAACCGGAGAGGTATCTCTGGGCCCACTTGGTAGGACATCATCATATGCGCAATGTGACCAAGGAGTTGATCACGGGATGATGTGTTACGGAACGAGTAAAGAGACTTGCCGGTAACGAGATTGAACAAGGTATAGGGATACCGACGATCGAATCTCGGGCAAGTACAATACCGCTAGACAAAGGAAATTGTATACGGGATTGATTAAGTCCTTGACATCGTGGTTCATCCGATGAGATCATCGTGGAACATGTGGGATCCATCATGGGTATCCAGATCCCACTGTTGGTTATTGACCGAAGAACGTCTCGGTCATGTCTGCATGTCTCCCGAACCCGTAGGGTCTACACACTTAAGGTTCGATGACGCTTGGATGAAGCTTGTATGTGGTTACCGAATGTTGTTCGGAGTCCCGGATGAGATCCCGGACGTCACGAGGAGTTCCGGAATGGTCCGGAGGTAAAGATTTATATACAGGAAGTCCTGTTTCGGCCATCGGGACAAGTTTCGGGGTCATCGGTATTGTACCGGGACCACCGGAAGGGTCCCAGGGGCCCACCGGGTGGGGCCACCTACCCCGGGGGCCACATGGGCTGTAGGGGGTGCGCCTTGGCCTACATGGGCCAAGGGCACCAGCCCCAAGAGGCCCATGCGCCTGGGGAAACCCTAAAGGAAGAGTCCCAGCAGGGGAAGGCACCTCCTAGGTGCCTTGGGGGGGGGGAGGACTCCTCCCCTGGCCGCCGCCCCCTTGGAGATTGGATCTCCTAGGGGCTGGCGCACCCCCCTTGGGATTCCTATATATAGTGGGGTAGGAGGGCCTCTCAAACACACCTTTTGCCTTTGGTGCAGCCCCTCCCTCTCTCCCAAGTCCTTCTCCTCTCCCGTGGTGCTTGGCGAAGCCCTGCAGGATTGCCGCGCTCCTCCACGACCATCATGCCGTTGTGCTGCTGCTGGATGGAGTCTTCCTCAACCTCTCCCTCTCTCCTTGCTGGATCAAGGCGTGGGAGACGTCACCGGGCTGTACGTGTGTTGAACGCGGAGGTGCCGTCCGTTCGGCACTAGGATCATCGGTGATCTGAATCACGACGAGTACGACTCCATCAACCCCGTTCACTTGAACGCTTCCGCTTAGCGATCTACAAGGGTATGTAGATGCACTCTCCTTCCCCTCGTTGCTGGTCTCTCCATAGATAGATCTTGGTGACACGTAGGAAAATTTTGAATTTCTGCTACGTTTCCCAACACCCCGATGGATCTTCTTCTTCCTTCTCGTTTTAACTCAGCTCGGCATTTCGTCGGGCAGTTGGAGTGCGTGGAGCAGCATGAGGAGGACGTGGGTGTGGACAGTGGCGGAGCAACGGGGGGGGGGGGGGGCGAGCAGGGGCCAGGTGACAATAATAGAATGGCCCACGCGAAAGCCCAATGAAGCCCAGCTCATCCCCCGTGAGTATTGCCTCTCTCGAACAAATCTCTCTCTCTACAAAAGCTTCTCTCTAATACTCAAACAAATCCCTCAAAAACAATCTCCCTTGTCTAAATAAAACTCCCATGATCAGCGCCGCCGTCCTGCCGCCTCTGTTTACCTTCCTTGGGGTTACTCTCGACCAGATTCAGATTAGAAAAGCTTTCTGCTAGGGATATAATAGAATTGTTTTCTGCCTCCTCTTGTAAACGTTCCTACAATTTGAGTATTCATCATCCTCCGGAGGCTGCTGCTGATTCGCTGATCTCTTAATCACGCATGTCCGGTGAAATTGTAGCTGGATCAAATTCTCGATGTATATTCCCCGCAAAAAAACTTCTCAATGTAGATACACTTGGGTAATCTGCTCTGTCTGATGTGTTAATGCCTTAAATAGTTACATGTGATCAGATGAGAAATACAGATCTAATTATCTTTTGTCTTCATATTAGTTAGAATTTCGTTTCAAAAAATGAAGTGAAAAAATAATTTGCTTCCTTTCTAACGACTTGCTTCAGTTCTTAACCCTTAGAAATCTTGTAGTTGTACTAGAACTAAATATAAATCGGTAATTGTTGAACATGCGTCTATCACTGTGTTTATATGCGCTACACAAAATATGAATATGTACCACAGTTGCGAGCGTTGTCTCTTTGGCCCCCACTATGCTCAAATCCTAGCTCCGCCCCTGGGTGTGGAAGCCTCTTGCGAAGTGGCTCGTCCCTGGCGACCTCCGTAAGGCAGCGCCGGCGCGCGTCCCCCAGCATGTTGTCTGCGCCGTCGACACCAACGCCTAGATTATGCTCTGATGATACAAACGCATGTGAACTGTGCAGAGCTCGCCTGCATGAGGACGACGGCGGCAATGCGTGTCACTAGAGCCGGAGCTCATGGCCACGCTCGGCTTGCCGGCCATCGTCCGTCGGCTGCACGCAGCACCGCAAGCCAGCGCTCGAGCTGCCGCACCGCTGTTGTGTGTCGTCTGCCCCACGTTGCTGCCAAGTTGCTCGTCGACACCCTATCCACGCCTTGACCAAGCTCACCGTGCCAAGACATCATTGCCCTGCTGGCCGTCGCCATTGTTAGAATAAATTCGAGGCATATTGTTGATCATCCAAGAACCAAGCAATCACACGAACACGACACCGAGATTTGTTAACGAGGTTCACCGATATGGCTACATCCCGGGGCTTGACTACGGACGCTCCTCTCCGTGACACCGTCACAATACCGCACACCAGCCACCCGGGCGCTGGCACACGCCGCTGGCTCCCCCTTACGCGCCTGTGCTATTATGTTGGCATAGGTTACATCGTATGTCTATCCTCAGTATATATGAGAGGCCTAGGATACAAGTGTTCTACTTGGACACGACCACATATCCTATCTAAACACAATACAACTACAAGTCCAACTGTAACCTACCTTGTACACTATATTCGACACAACTCCAACAAACTCCACCTTGGCGAATATACTCCACCACCATGGATTTGTCCATGCGTCGAACTTTCATGTACATTGGACTTGAGCTTATCCCATGAGTACCGCTGTTACTCCAAAGACTCCATATGACTTCACCTGTAACTTCTAGTCCCTTCTTGCCATGGTCAACACTCGAGCAAAATTAAGTTCTTTGTTACTCTAGTTTGTGCTTCCAACTTCCAGAGTATCAGTCCAACGCCATCACACACTGATCATTGACCTGCGTGAAAGTGAACAACTCACATATTGGGTGTCACACATAAGAGTTACCTGAACTCAACATCACCGCTCCTTTCTTGATCGCCTGTCTGAAACTTGAAGGAATTTCACCGTTGCTTGTAGTCATCCCGAGTCAAATTTGCAGTTGTCTCACCACATGTATGACCACCAGAGCCCTGACCCGTCTCCATGTCCGTGCATACCGCACGCCTCGCCACTATTATCGCGTCGAGCCTCCGCTGTCCCGGTCGAGTCTCAAGGGTCGCGAACCCACACCACTCAACCCCCACTGCAGAGTACCACCGATCATCACCGATCGATGACGAGTTTCACGCTTCCATCAGACCACTGGGCTCCAATCCGAATTGCGTGTCACTCGCTTTTCCCGCTGAATAGGCTTCGACTCTCTGAGCTCTTACGCCGTAGCCCCTCAATCAGCACCGAGTGAAGTCTTCCAGACTCCAGCTCCACCTTCAACATGACTCCATGATAGATGATCAGTCCACCCACGCGCCCCGTCAACTTCAAGCTCCGTGTATACACCACCTTGAATCAACCCCGCACCATAGTCTTGTCGAAGCCGCACAAGGCTCGGGCTTGTGCCACGTGTTTCCACGCCCCAGGAAGTCGGTCACCATCAGCATCACGCTCCTATGTCGTCGTCGCCGATTCCACCACCGCCTTCTGTACCAACCGACTTGCGTCGATCCCGTCAGACTATCTAGTCCGACCCAGCCAAACTTGTTCGACTGCAATCATGCTCCACCCTGCACCACGACCGCTTGCACATCCGTGCATGTCTCAGACGCTCTGTGTTTGCATGATCCTCATGACGCGCTTGTCCGCGCGCCTCCGCATCCTATCCACGTGCTCCAAGCCATCTCAGCAAACCGACCCAGAAAAAACTTCCTTTTCATGTCACTGTTTGTTGTTGCTTCTCTGTGTATCCTGTAGCAGAAAATAGATCGAACTTGATCCAACCAAAACTGCTCTTATACACACACGTGATTCCGGTTGCTTCTTTTTTTCCAAACAAAACTCATCAGGTGCCTTCGTTACTTCGTATGCTCTTCCGTGACTCAGCTTCAAGCAACCCGCAGCCATACACACGACAATCAAGCAGTGCAACTGATCCAGGCTTCCAGCGCACACGTGTGCCACCGCGTGGGCTTTAGTGTGCACACGCGCCAGCCCATGAGCTGCGTCTGCCACCCATGCATGCCTCGGACTGGGCCGCCATGTCTCCACGTTCCTTTGATCACTGTATCGATCTCGTCGAGACCGAGTCCAACCTGGAACACCACGACACGACGCCTGCTCAATCCGAGCTCGCCAGGAATTTCGCGTATGTACGCTCGCCCGATCGATCAGCCTGATCGATCGCCGCACGTCTCGTGCTGCCGCCGATGCTTTCGCCTGCCGCCACACGCACACACGTCTGTCTCCGATCTTGGTTTTTCTCGATCTCGCTAAGAACCACCGTTGCCGCTGCATACCCGATCCTTCCTCCAAATCAACAACTGCGGCCTCCTTTGAACCTTGCTCATGATACCACTTGTTAGAATAAATCTGAGGCACTCTGTCGATCATCCGAGGACTAACAATCACACGAGCACGACACCGAGATTTGTTAACGAGGTTCACCGATATGGCTACATCCCCGGGGCCTGACTACGGGCGCTCCTCCCCGTGACACCGTCACAATACCGCACACCGGCCACCCGGGCGCCGGCACATGCCGCCGGCTCCCCCTTGCGCGCCTGTGCTATTATGTTGGCATAGGTTACATCGTGTGTCTACCCTCGCTATATAAGAGAGGCCTAGGATACAAGTGTCCTACTAGGACACGACTCCACATCCTATGTAAACACGATACAACTACAAGTTCAACTGTAACCTACCTTGTACACTATATTCGACACAACTCCAACAAACTCCACCTTGGCGAATATACTCCACCACCCTGGATTTGTCCATGCGTCAAACTTTCATGTACATTGGACTTGAGCTTATCCCATGAGTACCGCTGCTACTCCAAAGACTCCATATGACTCACCTGTAACTTGTAGTCCTTCTTTCTTGACCACAGTCAACACTCGAGCAAAATTAAGTTCCTTGTTACTCTAGTTTGTGCTTCCCAACTTCCAGAGTATCAGTCCAACGCCATCACACACTGATCACTGACCTGCGTGAAAGTGAACAACTCACATATTGGGTGTCACACATAAGAGTTACCTGAACTCAACATCACCGCTCCTTTCTTGACCGCCTGTCTGAAACTTGAAGGAATTTCACCGTTGCTTGTAGTCATCCCGAGTCAAATTTGCAGTTGTCTCACCACATGTATGACCACCAGAGCCCTGGCCCGTCTCCATGTCCCGTGCATACCGCACGCCTCGCCACTATTACTGCGTCGAGCCTCCGCTGTCCCGGTCGAGTATCAAGGGCCGCGGAACCACACCACTCAACCCCCACTGCAGAGTACCGCCGATCATCTCCAATCGATGACGAGTTTCACGCTTCCATCAGACCACTGGGCTCCAGTCCGAATTGCGTGTCACTCGCTTTTCCCGCTGAATAGGTTTCAACTCTCCGAGCTCTTACGCCGTAGCCCCTCAATCAGCACCAAGTGAAGTCTTCCGTCAGACTCCAGCTCCACCTTCAACATGACTCCATGGTGGTTGTACATGCCACCCCGTGCCCCGTCGACTCCAAGCTCTCATGTGCCCCATCTTGAATCAACCCCGCACCATAGTCTTGTTGAAGTCACACAAGCCCTCCGGACCTGCGCCACGTGTTTCCACGCCTCAGAAGTCGATCACCATCAGCATCACGCTCCTATGTTGCTGTCTCCGATTCCACCACCGTCTTCTGTACCAACCAACTCGCGTCGATCCGTCAGATCGTCCAGTCCGACCCAACCGAACTTCTCCGGCTACACGACATGCACCAGACTCCACAAGCCTTGTACGCACATCCGATATGACACGCTTGTCCGCGCGCTCCACCACTTGTCCACGTGTTCCAAGCTGTCCCAGCAAATCAACCCAGAAAGAACTTCCATGCAAACTGCAAAATTCTTCTTCTTTCCTGTCACTATTTGCTGTTGCTTCTCCGTGTACCTTATAGCAGAAAAATGGCCGAACTTGATCCAACCAAACTGCTCCCGTGCACACACACACGTGGTCCTGTAGTCTTTTTTTTCTCAAACAAATCCTCACGATGTCCTTGGTAAGTACTAGCTGGCTTCCTGCCCTATGGGCCGCTGCCATCCGTCACCAGCTTCAGCGATCTCATCACGCACCTTGTACGCTCGCACGATCGACCAGTGATCGACCGCCGCACGACTCGCCTGCCGTTGTTTCCGATCGCGTCGTCGAGACAGAACACCGCCCGCTTGCACGCTTTAAGCCTAGCCGCTTCCATCGATTGCATCGCCTTACAAAAATTCCAATCGCATCCAGAGTTACTTTATTCGCTGCTAACACTACGGCCGCCCTGATCAAACACGGAAACACCATGTGACAACGATCCGCTCCATCGCTGCCGTCTTGCACCACGATATAACTCAACGATCATCTTGCAAAGCACTTTCTCTAGATCAACTTTAACAGCCCCTTCGAACTTTGCTCTGATATTACTTGTTAGAATAAATTCGAGGCATACCGTTGATCATCCGAGGACCAAGCAATCACACGAGCATGACATCGAGATTTGTTAACGAGGTTCACCGATATGGCTACATCCCCGGGGCTTGACTACGGACGCTCCTTCCCGTGACACCGTCACAATACCGCACACCAGTCACCCGAAATACCAAACTTGAATACGGCGCCGGCTCCCCTTTGCGCGCCTGTGCTATTATGTTGGCATAGGTTACATCGTGTGTCTACCCCCAGTATATATGAGAGGCCTAGGATACAAGTGTCCTACTTGGACACGACCCCATATTCTATCTAAACACAATACAACTACAAGTCCAACTGTAACCTACCTTGTACACTATATTCGACACAACTCCAACAAACTCCACCTTGGCGAATATACTCCACCACCATGGATTTGTCCATGCGTCGAACTTTCATGTACATTGGACTTGAGCTTATCCCATGAGTACCGCTGTTACTCCAAAGACTCCATATGACTTCACCTGTAACTTCTAGTCCCTTCTTGCCATGGTCAACACTCGAGCAAAATTAAGTTCTTTGTTACTCTAGTTTGTGCTTCCAACTTCCAGAGTATCAGTCCAACGCCATCACACACTGATCATTGACCTGCGTGAAAGTGAACAACTCACATATTGGGTGTCACACATAAGAGTTACCTGAACTCAACATCACCGCTCCTTTCTTGATCGCCTGTCTGAAACTTGAAGGAATTTCACCGTTGCTTGTAGTCATCCCGAGTCAAATTTGCAGTTGTCTCACCACATGTATGACCACCAGAGCCCTGACCCGTCTCCATGTCCGTGCATACCGCACGCCTCGCCACTATTATCGCGTCGAGCCTCCGCTGTCCCGGTCGAGTCTCAAGGGTCGCGAACCCACACCACTCAACCCCCACTGCAGAGTACCACCGATCATCACCGATCGATGACGAGTTTCACGCTTCCATCAGACCACTGGGCTCCAATCCGAATTGCGTGTCACTCGCTTTTCCCGCTGAATAGGCTTCGACTCTCCGAGCTCTTACGCCGTAGCCCCTCAATCAGCACCAAGTGAAGTCTTCCGTCAGACTCCAGCTCCACCTTCAACATGACTCCATGGTGGTTGTACATGCCACCCCGTGCCCCGTCGACTCCAAGCTCTCATGTGCCCCATCTTGAATCAACCCCGCACCATAGTCTTGTTGAAGTCACACAAGCCCTCCGGACCTGCGCCACGTGTTTCCACGCCTCAGAAGTCGATCACCATCAGCATCACGCTCCTATGTTGCTGTCTCCGATTCCACCACCGTCTTCTGTACCAACCAACTCGCGTCGATCCGTCAGACTGTCCAGTCCGACCCAACCGAACTTCTCCGGCTACACGACATGCACCAGACTCCACAAGCCTTGTACGCACATCCGATATGACACGCTTGTCCGCGCGCCTCCACCACTTGTCCACGTGTTCCAAGCTGTCCCAGCAAATCAACCCAGAAAGAACTTCCATGCAAACTGCAAAATTCTTCTTCTTTCCTGTCACTATTTGCTGTTGCTTCTCCGTGTACCTTATAGCAGAAAAACGGCCGAACTTGATCCAACCAAACTGCTCCCGTGCACACACACACGTGGTCCTGTAGTCTTTTTTTCTCAAACAAATCCTCACGATGTCCTTGGTAAGTACTAGCTGGCTTCCTGCCCTATGGGCCGCTGCCATCCGTCACCAGCTTCAGCGATCTCATCACGCACCTTGTACGCTCGCACGATCGACCAGTGATCGACCGCCGCACGACTCGCCTGCCGTTGTTCCGATCGCGTCGTCGAGACAGAACACCGCCCGCTTGCACGCTTTAAGCCTAGCCGCTTCCATCGATTGCATCGCCTTACAAAAATTCCAATCGCATCCAGAGTTACTTTATTCGCTGCTAACACTACGGCCGCCCTGATCAAACACGGAAACACCATGTGACAACGATCCGCTCCATCGCTGCCGTCTTGCACCACGATATAACTCAACGATCATCTTGCAAAGCACTTTCTCTAGATCAACTTTAACAGCCCCTTCGAACTTTGCTCTGATATTACTTGTTAGAATAAATTCGAGGCATACCGTTGATCATCCGAGGACCAAGCAATCACACGAGCATGACATCGAGATTTGTTAACGAGGTTCACCGATATGGCTACATCCCCAGGGCTTGACTACGGACGCTCCTTCCCGTGACACCGTCACAATACCGCACACCAGTCACCCGAAATACCAAACTTGAATACGGCGCCGGCTCCCCTTTGCGCGCCTGTGCTATTATGTTGGCATAGGTTACATCGTGTGTCTACCCCCAGTATATATGAGAGGCCTAGGATACAAGTGTCCTACTTGGACACGACCCCATATTCTATCTAAACACAATACAACTACAAGTCCAACTGTAACCTACCTTGTACACTATATTCGACACAACTCCAACAAACTCCACCTTGGCGAATATACTCCACCACCATGGATTTGTCCATGCGTCGAACTTTCATGTACATTGGACTTGAGCTTATCCCATGAGTACCGCTGTTACTCCAAAGACTCCATATGACTTCACCTGTAACTTCTAGTCCCTTCTTGCCATGGTCAACACTCGAGCAAAATTAAGTTCTTTGTTACTCTAGTTTGTGCTTCCAACTTCCAGAGTATCAGTCCAACGCCATCACACACTGATCATTGACCTGCGTGAAAGTGAACAACTCACATATTGGGTGTCACACATAAGAGTTACCTGAACTCAACATCACCGCTCCTTTCTTGATCGCCTGTCTGAAACTTGAAGGAATTTCACCGTTGCTTGTAGTCATCCCGAGTCAAATTTGCAGTTGTCTCACCACATGTATGACCACCAGAGCCCTGACCCGTCTCCATGTCCGTGCATACCGCACGCCTCGCCACTATTATCGCGTCGAGCCTCCGCTGTCCCGGTCGAGTCTCAAGGGTCGCGAACCCACACCACTCAACCCCCACTGCAGAGTACCACCGATCATCACCGATCGATGACGAGTTTCACGCTTCCATCAGACCACTGGGCTCCAATCCGAATTGCGTGTCACTCGCTTTTCCCGCTGAATAGGCTTCGACTCTCCGAGCTCTTACGCCGTAGCCCCTCAATCAGCACCAAGTGAAGTCTTCCGTCAGACTCCAGCTCCACCTTCAACATGACTCCATGGTGGTTGTACATGCCACCCCGTGCCCCGTCGACTCCAAGCTCTCATGTGCCCCATCTTGAATCAACCCCGCACCATAGTCTTGTTGAAGTCACACAAGCCCTCCGGACCTGCGCCACGTGTTTCCACGCCTCAGAAGTCGATCACCATCAGCATCACGCTCCTATGTTGCTGTCTCCGATTCCACCACCGTCTTCTGTACCAACCAACTCGCGTCGATCCGTCAGACTGTCCAGTCCGACCCAACCGAACTTCTCCGGCTACACGACATGCACCAGACTCCACAAGCCTTGTACGCACATCCGATATGACACGCTTGTCCGCGCGCCTCCACCACTTGTCCACGTGTTCCAAGCTGTCCCAGCAAATCAACCCAGAAAGAACTTCCATGCAAACTGCAAAATTCTTCTTCTTTCCTGTCACTATTTGCTGTTGCTTCTCCGTGTACCTTATAGCAGAAAAACGGCCGAACTTGATCCAACCAAACTGCTCCCGTGCACACACACACGTGGTCCTGTAGTCTTTTTTTTCTCAAACAAATCCTCACGATGTCCTTGGTAAGTACTAGCTGGCTTCCTGCCCTATGGGCCGCTGCCATCCGTCACCAGCTTCAGCGATCTCATCACGCACCTTGTACGCTCGCACGATCGACCAGTGATCGACCGCCGCACGACTCGCCTGCCGTTGTTTCCGATCGCGTCGTCGAGACAGAACACCGCCCGCTTGCACGCTTTAAGCCTAGCCGCTTCCATCGATTGCATCGCCTTACAAAAATTCCAATCGCATCCAGAGTTACTTTATTCGCTGCTAACACTACGGCCGCCCTGATCAAACACGGAAACACCATGTGACAACGATCCGCTCCATCGCTGCCGTCTTGCACCACGATATAACTCAACGATCATCTTGCAAAGCACTTTCTCTAGATCAACTTTAACAGCCCCTTCGAACTTTGCTCTGATATTACTTGTTAGAATAAATTCGAGGCATACCGTTGATCATCCGAGGACCAAGCAATCACACGAGCATGACATCGAGATTTGTTAACGAGGTTCACCGATATGGCTACATCCCCGGGGCTTGACTACGGACGCTCCTTCCCGTGACACCGTCACAATACCGCACACCAGTCACCCGAAATACCAAACTTGAATACGGCTCCGGCTCCCCTTTGCGCGCCTGTGCTATTATGTTGGCATAGGTTACATCGTGTGTCTACCCCCAGTATATATGAGAGGCCTAGGATACAAGTGTCCTACTTGGACACGACCCCATATTCTATCTAAACACAATACAACTACAAGTCCAACTGTAACCTACCTTGTACACTATATTCGACACAACTCCAACAAACTCCACCTTGGCGAATATACTCCACCACCATGGATTTGTCCATGCGTCGAACTTTCATGTACATTGGACTTGAGCTTATCCCATGAGTACCGCTGTTACTCCAAAGACTCCATATGACTTCACCTGTAACTTCTAGTCCCTTCTTGCCATGGTCAACACTCGAGCAAAATTAAGTTCTTTGTTACTCTAGTTTGTGCTTCCAACTTCCAGAGTATCAGTCCAACGCCATCACACACTGATCATTGACCTGCGTGAAAGTGAACAACTCACATATTGGGTGTCACACATAAGAGTTACCTGAACTCAACATCACCGCTCCTTTCTTGATCGCCTGTCTGAAACTTGAAGGAATTTCACCGTTGCTTGTAGTCATCCCGAGTCAAATTTGCAGTTGTCTCACCACATGTATGACCACCAGAGCCCTGACCCGTCTCCATGTCCGTGCATACCGCACGCCTCGCCACTATTATCGCGTCGAGCCTCCGCTGTCCCGGTCGAGTCTCAAGGGTCGCGAACCCACACCACTCAACCCCCACTGCAGAGTACCACCGATCATCACCGATCGATGACGAGTTTCACGCTTCCATCAGACCACTGGGCTCCAATCCGAATTGCGTGTCACTCGCTTTTCCCGCTGAATAGGCTTCGACTCTCCGAGCTCTTACGCCGTAGCCCCTCAATCAGCACCAAGTGAAGTCTTCCGTCAGACTCCAGCTCCACCTTCAACATGACTCCATGGTGGTTGTACATGCCACCCCGTGCCCCGTCGACTCCAAGCTCTCATGTGCCCCATCTTGAATCAACCCCGCACCATAGTCTTGTTGAAGTCACACAAGCCCTCCGGACCTGCGCCACGTGTTTCCACGCCTCAGAAGTCGATCACCATCAGCATCACGCTCCTATGTTGCTGTCTCCGATTCCACCACCGTCTTCTGTACCAACCAACTCGCGTCGATCCGTCAGACTGTCCAGTCCGACCCAACCGAACTTCTCCGGCTACACGACATGCACCAGACTCCACAAGCCTTGTACGCACATCCGATATGACACGCTTGTCCGCGCGCCTCCACCACTTGTCCACGTGTTCCAAGCTGTCCCAGCAAATCAACCCAGAAAGAACTTCCATGCAAACTGCAAAATTCTTCTTCTTTCCTGTCACTATTTGCTGTTGCTTCTCCGTGTACCTTATAGCAGAAAAACGGCCGAACTTGATCCAACCAAACTGCTCCCGTGCACACACACACGTGGTCCTGTAGTCTTTTTTTTCTCAAACAAATCCTCACGATGTCCTTGGTAAGTACTAGCTGGCTTCCTGCCCTATGGGCCGCTGCCATCCGTCACCAGCTTCAGCGATCTCATCACGCACCTTGTACGCTCGCACGATCGACCAGTGATCGACCGCCGCACGACTCGCCTGCCGTTGTTTCCGATCGCGTCGTCGAGACAGAACACCGCCCGCTTGCACGCTTTAAGCCTAGCCGCTTCCATCGATTGCATCGCCTTACAAAAATTCCAATCGCATCCAGAGTTACTTTATTCGCTGCTAACACTACGGCCGCCCTGATCAAACACGGAAACACCATGTGACAACGATCCGCTCCATCGCTGCCGTCTTGCACCACGATATAACTCAACGATCATCTTGCAAAGCACTTTCTCTAGATCAACTTTAACAGCCCCTTCGAACTTTGCTCTGATATTACTTGTTAGAATAAATTCGAGGCATACCGTTGATCATCCGAGGACCAAGCAATCACACGAGCATGACATCGAGATTTGTTAACGAGGTTCACCGATATGGCTACATCCCCGGGGCTTGACTACGGACGCTCCTTCCCGTGACACCGTCACAATACCGCACACCAGTCACCCGAAATACCAAACTTGAATACGGCGCCGGCTCCCCTTTGCGCGCCTGTGCTATTATGTTGGCATAGGTTACATCGTGTGTCTACCCCCAGTATATATGAGAGGCCTAGGATACAAGTGTCCTACTTGGACACGACCCCATATTCTATCTAAACACAATACAACTACAAGTCCAACTGTAACCTACCTTGTACACTATATTCGACACAACTCCAACAAACTCCACCTTGGCGAATATACTCCACCACCATGGATTTGTCCATGCGTCGAACTTTCATGTACATTGGACTTGAGCTTATCCCATGAGTACCGCTGTTACTCCAAAGACTCCATATGACTTCACCTGTAACTTCTAGTCCCTTCTTGCCATGGTCAACACTCGAGCAAAATTAAGTTCTTTGTTACTCTAGTTTGTGCTTCCAACTTCCAGAGTATCAGTCCAACGCCATCACACACTGATCATTGACCTGCGTGAAAGTGAACAACTCACATATTGGGTGTCACACATAAGAGTTACCTGAACTCAACATCACCGCTCCTTTCTTGATCGCCTGTCTGAAACTTGAAGGAATTTCACCGTTGCTTGTAGTCATCCCGAGTCAAATTTGCAGTTGTCTCACCACATGTATGACCACCAGAGCCCTGACCCGTCTCCATGTCCGTGCATACCGCACGCCTCGCCACTATTATCGCGTCGAGCCTCCGCTGTCCCGGTCGAGTCTCAAGGGTCGCGAACCCACACCACTCAACCCCCACTGCAGAGTACCACCGATCATCACCGATCGATGACGAGTTTCACGCTTCCATCAGACCACTGGGCTCCAATCCGAATTGCGTGTCACTCGCTTTTCCCGCTGAATAGGCTTCGACTCTCCGAGCTCTTACGCCGTAGCCCCTCAATCAGCACCAAGTGAAGTCTTCCGTCAGACTCCAGCTCCACCTTCAACATGACTCCATGGTGGTTGTACATGCCACCCCGTGCCCCGTCGACTCCAAGCTCTCATGTGCCCCATCTTGAATCAACCCCGCACCATAGTCTTGTTGAAGTCACACAAGCCCTCCGGACCTGCGCCACGTGTTTCCACGCCTCAGAAGTCGATCACCATCAGCATCACGCTCCTATGTTGCTGTCTCCGATTCCACCACCGTCTTCTGTACCAACCAACTCGCGTCGATCCGTCAGACTGTCCAGTCCGACCCAACCGAACTTCTCCGGCTACACGACATGCACCAGACTCCACAAGCCTTGTACGCACATCCGATATGACACGCTTGTCCGCGCGCCTCCACCACTTGTCCACGTGTTCCAAGCTGTCCCAGCAAATCAACCCAGAAAGAACTTCCATGCAAAATGCAAAATTCTTCTTCTTTCCTGTCACTATTTGCTGTTGCTTCTCCGTGTACCTTATAGCAGAAAAACGGCCGAACTTGATCCAACCAAACTGCTCCCGTGCACACACACACGTGGTCCTGTAGTCTTTTTTTTTCTCAAACAAATCCTCACGATGTCCTTGGTAAGTACTAGCTGGCTTCCTGCCCTATGGGCCGCTGCCATCCGTCACCAGCTTCAGCGATCTCATCACGCACCTTGTACGCTCGCACGATCGACCAGTGATCGACCGCCGCACGACTCGCCTGCCGTTGTTTCCGATCGCGTCGTCGAGACAGAACACCGCCCGCTTGCACGCTTTAAGCCTAGCCGCTTCCATCGATTGCATCGCCTTACAAAAATTCCAATCGCATCCAGAGTTACTTTATTCGCTGCTAACACTACGGCCGCCCTGATCAAACACGGAAACACCATGTGACAACGATCCGCTCCATCGCTGCCGTCTTGCACCACGATATAACTCAACGATCATCTTGCAAAGCACTTTCTCTAGATCAACTTTAACAGCCCCTTCGAACTTTGCTCTGATATTACTTGTTAGAATAAATTCGAGGCATACCGTTGATCATCCGAGGACCAAGCAATCACACGAGCATGACATCGAGATTTGTTAACGAGGTTCACCGATATGGCTACATCCCCGGGGCTTGACTACGGACGCTCCTTCCCGTGACACCGTCACAATACCGCACACCAGTCACCCGAAATACCAAACTTGAATACGGCGCCGGCTCCCCTTTGCGCGCCTGTGCTATTATGTTGGCATAGGTTACATCGTGTGTCTACCCCCAGTATATATGAGAGGCCTAGGATACAAGTGTCCTACTTGGACACGACCCCATATTCTATCTAAACACAATACAACTACAAGTCCAACTGTAACCTACCTTGTACACTATATTCGACACAACTCCAACAAACTCCACCTTGGCGAATATACTCCACCACCATGGATTTGTCCATGCGTCGAACTTTCATGTACATTGGACTTGAGCTTATCCCATGAGTACCGCTGTTACTCCAAAGACTCCATATGACTTCACCTGTAACTTCTAGTCCCTTCTTGCCATGGTCAACACTCGAGCAAAATTAAGTTCTTTGTTACTCTAGTTTGTGCTTCCAACTTCCAGAGTATCAGTCCAACGCCATCACACACTGATCATTGACCTGCGTGAAAGTGAACAACTCACATATTGGGTGTCACACATAAGAGTTACCTGAACTCAACATCACCGCTCCTTTCTTGATCGCCTGTCTGAAACTTGAAGGAATTTCACCGTTGCTTGTAGTCATCCCGAGTCAAATTTGCAGTTGTCTCACCACATGTATGACCACCAGAGCCCTGACCCGTCTCCATGTCCGTGCATACCGCACGCCTCGCCACTATTATCGCGTCGAGCCTCCGCTGTCCCGGTCGAGTCTCAAGGGTCGCGAACCCACACCACTCAACCCCCACTGCAGAGTACCACCGATCATCACCGATCGATGACGAGTTTCACGCTTCCATCAGACCACTGGGCTCCAATCCGAATTGCGTGTCACTCGCTTTTCCCGCTGAATAGGCTTCGACTCTCCGAGCTCTTACGCCGTAGCCCCTCAATCAGCACCAAGTGAAGTCTTCCGTCAGACTCCAGCTCCACCTTCAACATGACTCCATGGTGGTTGTACATGCCACCCCGTGCCCCGTCGACTCCAAGCTCTCATGTGCCCCATCTTGAATCAACCCCGCACCATAGTCTTGTTGAAGTCACACAAGCCCTCCGGACCTGCGCCACGTGTTTCCACGCCTCAGAAGTCGATCACCATCAGCATCACGCTCCTATGTTGCTGTCTCCGATTCCACCACCGTCTTCTGTACCAACCAACTCGCGTCGATCCGTCAGACTGTCCAGTCCGACCCAACCGAACTTCTCCGGCTACACGACATGCACCAGACTCCACAAGCCTTGTACGCACATCCGATATGACACGCTTGTCCGCGCGCCTCCACCACTTGTCCACGTGTTCCAAGCTGTCCCAGCAAATCAACCCAGAAAGAACTTCCATGCAAACTGCAAAATTCTTCTTCTTTCCTGTCACTATTTGCTGTTGCTTCTCCGTGTACCTTATAGCAGAAAAACGGCCGAACTTGATCCAACCAAACTGCTCCCGTGCACACACACACGTGGTCCTGTAGTCTTTTTTTTTCTCAAACAAATCCTCACGATGTCCTTGGTAAGTACTAGCTGGCTTCCTGCCCTATGGGCCGCTGCCATCCGTCACCAGCTTCAGCGATCTCATCACGCACCTTGTACGCTCGCACGATCGACCAGTGATCGACCGCCGCACGACTCGCCTGCCGTTGTTTCCGATCGCGTCGTCGAGACAGAACACCGCCCGCTTGCACGCTTTAAGCCTAGCCGCTTCCATCGATTGCATCGCCTTACAAAAATTCCAATCGCATCCAGAGTTACTTTATTCGCTGCTAACACTACGGCCGCCCTGATCAAACACGGAAACACCATGTGACAACGATCCGCTCCATCGCTGCCGTCTTGCACCACGATATAACTCAACGATCATCTTGCAAAGCACTTTCTCTAGATCAACTTTAACAGCCCCTTCGAACTTTGCTCTGATATTACTTGTTAGAATAAATTCGAGGCATACCGTTGATCATCCGAGGACCAAGCAATCACACGAGCATGACATAGAGATTTGTTAACGAGGTTCACCGATATGGCTACATCCCCGGGGCTTGACTACGGACGCTCCTTCCCGTGACACCGTCACAATACCGCACACCAGTCACCCGAAATACCAAACTTGAATACGGCGCCGGCTCCCCTTTGCGCGCCTGTGCTATTATGTTGGCATAGGTTACATCGTGTGTCTACCCCCAGTATATATGAGAGGCCTAGGATACAAGTGTCCTACTTGGACACGACCCCATATTCTATCTAAACACAATACAACTACAAGTCCAATTGTAACCTA
Organism: Triticum aestivum; assembly: GCF_018294505.1. Taxonomy (NCBI): domain Eukaryota; kingdom Viridiplantae; phylum Streptophyta; class Magnoliopsida; order Poales; family Poaceae; genus Triticum; species Triticum aestivum. Next base: position 5,114,300 of record NC_057797.1, read on the forward strand.
CCTTGTACACTATATTCGACACAACTCCAACAGCCACCGCATCCGTCCCTTGTCCATGCTCGCTGTGCCGAACCGTCCTCGGCCATACTGGCCACGCTGATGCGTGTAGGGGAAGCCGGAGGTGTGGGAGGAGATCCTTATGGGTGATGTTCGGGAGAGCAGCATGCCAGCATGGCCATGCGAGCGCACGCACAAGACCTGTTCGATGTTTTGTGTCAAAGGAGTTCACATGAGCGATGCATGTGTTTTCATTTTCTTTTCTTTGTACCTAAAAGCTTTGCCACGTCTCACTTTGGACCGGTAAAAACCACGTTGAGTCAGCATGGATACTGCTCGAGGGACAAAACTTGTCCGGTTTCAAGAGTTGGGGCCGCAAGTTATCCGGTTTCGTAGTTGAAGGATCAAATTTAGACTTTGCCAAAAGTTAAGGAATGAAAAGTATACTTTTCTCGTAAAAAAACGATGACAGGGTGCCGCCCGGAGGTCGTCACACTCGGTACTGACAATGGATACTGCTCGCTGGCTCGCTACCTAGCTCTACGTGTTGTTGCTGCTTGTTCTTGAGCTAGCTAGCTCCACGTACGGCTGCTGCTTGTGCTCTGCAAGCTGCTGTCACCGCGTGCGGCTGCTTGTGCTCACCGCCGGCGCATACGTACTGCTGCTCGCGCGTGCGTGTGCCCTTCAGCCTCCCTGCGTCGGAGCTCGCGGGGTCGTCGACTCTCTCGTTGTGCTCGCGCATGGGCTTGGTCAGAGCGGCAGGGAGGACGGCCTCAAGGTGGCGGCCTTGGCGGAGTACTTGGGCATCGGCATGCGGGCGAGCCGAGTCCGGATGGCGCGCATGTGAACCTCGAGTCGTGCCTCGAGGTGGTCGCCCTGGCGGAGTCCGCGGCGGCGTGCTGCGACTGCTCAAGTCCGATGCCGGCGTGCTTCGAGCCCTCCATGGACGCATGTGTGGTGTTAGGGCATCTCCAGCCGCGTCTTTAGGAAGGCCTCCCCAGTCGATTTTTCGCGCCGGCGTTAAAAAACGGCCAAGTCGCGCCTTCAGGAGCCCGATTTTCGCCGGCCTGGGTCGAAAACAGCGCTGGCGAACCCAGACCGAACCCGGCGCGCTGGGGTGCGCCCGGGGGCGCCGGGGCGAACTGTTTTGGCGCGAAACAGCCGCAGGCCCGCCGCGTCAGCGACACGGCGCCTCGTCTTCCCTCAACGGCCTCGGTTCCCGCGGGGAATCAATGGCAAGGCTGCCGCCGGTCAGCCTTACCATTGATTCCTCACGGGCGGCGCGTCACGGGACGACGCACCGACGCCTCCCCTCCCTCGCACGCGTACACACGGGTGCGGCGCGGCTATATAGCCGGTGGCGTGCACTCGCCTGTGCCCACACCAGCCCCGCCCCTCGCCGCCGCCCAGCTCCTCCCTCTCCCTACCTCTCCCGAGCGCCGCCGCCCAGCCCCTCCCTCTATCTCTCTACCTCTCCCGAGCCCGTCGCCATGGCGGAACGCTACCCCGGAGACGAGGCGGCGGCCAATGGCTTCGGCCGCCGTTCGCTCCGCGAACAGGAGTCCTGGCTCCTGTTCCAGGCGAACATCCCGGCGCCGCCGGTCATGGGTGCCGGGCCGACGGGGTGGAGGCTCAGCGCCGGGGGAGTGCCCATTCCCCCGTTGCCCGACCCTGTGGCGAAGCCGAAGTATTTCGCCGAGGAAGTTGAGGTCGTGCGCGCCTCGCTCACCGACGCCCAACTCTCCCTCCCCCAGTACGCCGCCGACAACCACGCGGCTTGGGCGGCGTATTTCGAGCGCCGCCAGCAGCAGTGCTTGGCGTCCATCAACGGCGCGCCGGTGGTTGGCGACCGGCAGAACAGCGAGGGGCGCCACCTGTGGTGGGGCGTCCCCGGCCGCACACTCGAGGGCGTGCTGACGTACCTTGAGGGCGGCAACGACCCGCCGTTGGCGTACCCGGCGAGGGCGGCCGCCTCGACGCAGCACCGACGCGCCGGGGCATGGGCGCCAAGGAGGTTCGGGTCCTCCTCCTCTTCTTCCTCCTCCCGATATTCATCGCACTCCTCCGGCACTCCGGCCCTGCTCGGCGTCAAGGCCGAGCCCGCGGCGGAGACGCCGCTCGGCCGGCGCACTCGCAGCGCCGGCATCATCATCAATGAGGGCGGCCAGCGCGCCTACTCGTAGGCTCCTCCTCCGCGCTTCGTCAAGCCAAAAACGGAGCCGGGGCTCGCGCCGGTGAAGGAGCCGGCCGCGCCGGTGATGACGGAGCTCGACGACGATGGCGCGGCCCTGGAATGGGCGCGCAGGGACTCCATAGCGATGGAGAAGGAGCGCCAGCGCGCCGCCCTGCTTCGCTTCGCGGAGCATCGACGCGGCCGCGACGAAGGCGGAGTCGTCGTCATCTGCGACAGCAACGACGACGACGACGCGCCGCCACCAGTTCGACGCCGGGCAGGGGTCCAGCAGGGGCGCCCGCGTCAAGGAGGAGAAGGCCGCCGACGACGATGGCGGCGACTTCAGCCAGTTTTTCTTTAGATTAGTTTATGCATATATGCTATGTAATGAAAATCCGCGAACTTCGCCGAAATGTGCCGAAATTTATCGTGTTTGGCCGAAATTTATCGTGTTTGGCCGAATTTTATCGTGTTTAAGCCGAACTTCTTTTATTTTAAAACGTGCCTGGGGCGGCCCTGGGGCCGGCGGCTGGGGACCAACTCGCCCCCAGGCCCAATTTTTGCGCCGGCTCACCCCCAGGCGGCGATTTTAGGCGCCCCCTGGGGGGCCAACGGCTGAAGATGCCCTTAGGGCCAGTTCTTTTCAGCGATCCTCTCAGAATCGCCCCCCTCCCCAGCTTCTCCCAAAATCGCCACTTCATATTTTTTTTACAATCCTATCTAGGTGTGAGTGCGAGAGACGAGAGAGAGGATAAGACAGTGTGTGGCTGTGTGCGTGTGAGATGCATATATAGGTGAGTGTGTTCGTGTTTGTTGTGACAACGATGTGTGTGGCTGTGATCTCCAGAGTGATACAAGATGTGTGGTTGTATGTTTGCCACGTCATTGATCCGTGACATTGTCTTCCAACCAATCACAGGCAAGTAAACTTTACCGAGTGTTGCACTCGGTAATACATGTTTTTTCCTTTTTTTTCTTTTCTATTTATTCCATCAAATATGGTCTACTTTCTTTGAAAATTAGAATGGTGCCATTTTGCAGCTTGGTTTTGTCTTCCTTCACAAAAAATACTCATTTGTGACACTTAGAAAATAAAAAAATAATTTGTTTTTTTATAAAAAGTTGAAAACTCTATTTGGCAACATTGTTTTTAATGGCGAGATGCACCTATGTGCCTAGTTTTGGCACATTATCATAAACTACCACACACTTGCAGTTCAAATTTGAATTACATTTGGAAAATTGGCATAAAGTCATTTAAATGTGCGAAAGTAGCTAGAAAACTAGACAGTCTATGAAAATTTAGAATTGTGCATAAAATATGGTCTTCTTACTGTGATAATTGAAGTGGTGCCATTTTGCACCCTGCTTTTTGTACTTGCTTCACAAAAGACACCCATTTTTGACAATTAGAAAATGAAAATTGACTTTTTTGTACAAAAAGTTGGAAACTATATTGGGCAACATTGTTTCTAATGTCAGGACGCACCTATGTCTCTAATTTGGGCACACTATACTAAACAATGCAATGAATATGACTGTCATCTTGGCCCTTTGACTTGAAAGCCATGAATTTTCATACACAATAGCCCATTTTGTGAAGGATTTTTTTTTCAAATTAGTTATATTGAAAGTTTGGTGTTTTTCCTCGCAACTAGTACACATAAAAGGACTCCATGCAAAAGTATTGCATTTTTAAACTTGTATTCTTTTTCTTTCAGTTTTTCCAAAACATGATCAAAATGGTCGGCATGGCTATTCATCACAAGGGGTTGAATCTCTCAAAAATCTAAGTTGTTCTCCCATATAATGACTATTGTGTACCTAAAAATAATTTTTGCCATTTTTTATGACAGAGCTGTCACACACTTGCAGTTCAAATTTGAATTACTTTCAAGAAATTGACCTAAAGTCATTTAAATGTGCGAAAGTAGCTAGAAAACTAGAAAATCCATGAAACTTGGGAATTATGCATAAAATATGCTCTACTTACTGTGATAATTGGAGAGGTATCATTTTGCACCCTGAGTTTTGTACTTGCTTCACAAAAAATACCCATTTTTTATACTTAGAAAATGAAAATTGATTTTTTTAACAAAAAACTAGGAAACTCTATTTGACAACATTGTTTGTAATGTCAAGATGCCCCTATGTGTCTAATTTGGGAACATTATAATAAACTATGCAATGAATATGACTATCAACTTCGTCATTTGACTTGAATTTCATGAATGTTCATACACGATAGTCCGTTTTGTGAAGGATTATTTTTTCAAATTTGTTATTTGAAAGTTTGGTAATTTTCCTTGCAACTAGTACACATAAAAGGACTCCATCTGAAAGGTTGCATTTTTTAAAACTTTTATTCCTTTTTCTTTCATTTTTTCCAAAATGGTAAAAATGATCGACATGACTATTCTTCACAAGGGGTTGAATCTCTCAAAACTCTAAGTGGTTCTCCCATATAATGACTACTTGTGTACCTAAAAATATTTTTTTGCTAATTTTTATGACTGAGCTATCACACACTTGCCGTTCAATTTTGAATTATTTTTGGAAAATTGCTATAAAGTCATTTAAATGTGCGAAAGTAGCTAGAAAACTAGAAAATGTATGAAACTTGGGAATTGGGCATAAAATATGGTATACTTACTGTGATAATTTGAGTGTGCCATTTTGCACCCTGATTTTTGTACTTGTTTCACGAAAAACACCCATTTTTGACACTTGGAATATGAAAATTGATTGTTTTGCACAAAATCTTAGGAAATTTTATTTGGCAACATAGTTTTCAATGTCAAGATGCACCTATGTGTCTTATTTGGGAACATTATAATAAACTATGCAATGAATATGGCCATCACCTTGGTCATTTGAGACTATATTAATATTTGGCATGCCAAAAATTGTAATTAATAAGGCCTCAAATGAAAAGTTCTCAACATGGAAGTTTTCCGTCTCGTCAAAATGAACAACTTTGATTTTTGGATCATCTTCATCCAAGGTCGTATGCAACCTCTACAGCTAAAACCATGCAGTTTAGCGAAGACCCCCTTTTGCCGAGTGTAGCACTCGGCAAAGCCCTGTTTGCCGAGTTTTGTTGTTTTACCGAGTGTTTTGTTCACGACACTCGGCAAAGTACCTGTTTGCCGAGTTTCGCGTTTTGGCCGAGTTAGGTACTCGGCAAAGATACTATTGCCGAGTGCCCGACATAATGCACTCGGCAAAGAGCCTAACACTCGGCAAAGAGAAAAATTCCAGTAGTGCCTCAGCCACTCGGAAGTGCTCATAGGAATAGGGTGTGCGTGCGTTTATAAAGACGAGTGTATGTGCGTATGTATAAGTGTCTACATCTATAGTGTTAACAAAATGGTTTGTTATTAAGTGCTCATGTGTAGTAGCTAAAGTCGAATCATTGTGGTGGTTGAGCACGGATTTCCAATAAACAGAGGGAGTAGCATATTGAACCGTGTGGTTTCAGATTATTTCCAATATTCGGAGAAAATGAATTTTAGAGAAAAAAGAGATGAGAGGAGGTTCGTCATAGTATTTGGGTTGGGGAGATGGCTCCCATATATTCATCATATCATATTTAATTGGGTTGGCGAGATGGCAAACTATTTAATGGACTTTGTGGCGAAGCAGTGGCTTTGCTTATTTTATTTTATTTTTGCGGGGAGGCGAAGCAGTGGCTTTGCTTATTTGTTACCTTTGGATATTTCAGAGAGATGCATGCGCCGGGAGCTTTATTGAGAATAATCCCAAATTTGCAAATGGAACATGGAGAGGAACTCCATATTCTAATTAATCCACCACTACAAATAAGGCACTGGGCATGATGGTGTTCTTAGGATTGAACAGAATACGTTTTAGATAGATGGGATAAATAAACATATAAGTAAGAACCCTACTACAATGATCCTCAAAACATCCCTAAGAACGTCATCAACAAAATGCAGCAGCAATATCAAAACATCGTCCTTTCTCTTCGACGTAGGTTACAATAATCTCTGTTACACATTTAACAGTTTCTATGTAGGACCATGACCTGTTCAATCTATTTCGATGCACCCAAGAGGTTCAATCTATTTCGATGCACCCAAGATTGGGAAGTGCTTGAGAATCCCATGAAAACATACCGGGGAAACGAAGATAACAATGTAGACAAAGTATGATTGAAGTATAATTGGGAGGATCCTGGTAGCAAGTCTCACCCATATGAAGATTCCGAGTCTCTTGTGCAACGTATATGTGCAAATAAGGATTCGTCCGACTTCCCTATTTCTGAAGAGTAGCGTACCCGAAGTGAGAATACAAACACCAACGGCAGTGGTACTAGCTACGGGCGCCAGGACGAGGTATACCCCCAGCGCGAAGGCGGCCAGCAAGCTTCTGGTGGAATTCCACATCCAGCCTAAGGAGTCATTGAAGTAATTGTTTCTGATCTTCCAGTCAACCGTGGCCATACCTGAGTACATGAGACTGAACGTGGCAAGCATGGAGCAGATGAATGCTACCGCGACAGCATACATGAATGCGTCAAAAGCATAAGAACCAGCGAGTGTCGGCGTGCCACCATTTTTTTGCTCACTGGCTATATAACCTCCAGGAATGGTGAAAGCTGCAGCAAATGCCATGGTTGCAACTAGTACAGAGCCAATACCAGTCATCTGGGCCGCCTCCGTCATTTTCTTCGACTCTTTGCTCTCGTCTAGCTTAAGAATGTGCTTTTCCTGGAAGTGATCGCGCCTGTCATTGCCGTTGAGAGCATTTGCTTTTACCAGGGACCAAAGTATCCACATCCGAGCATTCTGAAGAAACCAATATGAACAGAGAGTAATAAGCTACAAAAACGTTCTATATTTAGTTACCGAGGTAGTAGCTTGTAACTTGAGAGAAAGTGATAGATAGCAACAGAAAAACCAAGCTAAATTTGTTTGGTTACCGTCTTGTAGTAAAGCCCAGCTGGAATAGTGCTCCTTGAGAGGTCAGCTGGTGTTTGGCCCTTGTGGTTTGCCAGATTCAAGGATACATGCCTATTCCGTAACAGATTACGGAATATCCTTAGCACCCCAACCTGGACAGCTAAGTGCAGCGCCGTGTCACCACTGTTGTCCTGCATATTCAGGATGGAGGCGAACGTATCGTTCTTGGTGGCGTAGTCCACTATTTTTTCCCACCTCATGTCGATGGCGACATGGAGAAACGTTCGCCCGCGGGCGTCACGCAGACCGGCGCACTCTGGGCACTTGTCAAGAATGAGAGCCACAACCCCAAGTTTGCCCATCGACGCGGCAATGTGTATAGGGTACTGCCCCCTTTTGTCTGGCCGGCATGCTGAACACTGGTCAGCATCCAGTAGCAGACGTATCGATGTAGAATTGTGCATGGGCCGCCGAAAGAGGAATCGAGTGAAGAAACTGCTCGCTTCTTCTAACTCCCTGCCTTCCGCTGAGGCAGCAAAGTGGAGCGCTGTACTCTCAGATTCGTCTGCATGTCCGATGATCGCATTGTTCCCCTCCTTGTTGCTCCATTCCAGTATCTTCTTTGTCATTTCTACAAGTACAGAGCATAGACATTATCAGATGTTGTGGTCTGATGATCAATTCTCTAAATACACACATTTTGTGTCATCGGCACAACCTTTCTCTGCCTCTCAAGTTGTTGCTGCTTATTTAGTCAACATGTACTTTTTTTACGGTTTTCCCCAATCATTGATTCCTGATAGCGACGAGTATTTAGAGCCGATATATTATCATAACTACATCGAAAAATATCTTTACGGTTTGTATCTAAACCACATAAGATCTTAAACAATTTGACTTAGCCATATCGTAACACATAATATTCAATAGATGCCTCTTAACTTGATCTAGCCATTGATGTTGGTTAAATGAAAACAATATCATTATGTTGCCATGAAAAGCATCTCATAATTTCGTAACGATTAATTTTACTTCCTAACACATCCATCTGAAATTTCGTCCTCAAGTCCCACAAAATATTGCAGATTTTGTGGAATACAAATATGAGTTCACCATATACCCCGCAAAAAAAAAATCATACATGCATGCTAACATGAGTAATTAGGGATTGAATGACCAAGTACAAGTCATATCTTTCCCTAACTCCATGGGTTCATCGTCATAATATGCTTCTTCCCGTGATTTTACGCTTTCAGTTTGAATTTAAAACATATGCAAGGTGTTACTAAATGCAATATTATCAACTCGATTGACCACTACGTTCTTTCTTGGTCGCGACAATTTTGCAAAAAAAACCTTGACTTTTATGAAAATCAACCCGCAGTCCAGATAAAACTCATCCCGAACCGGTATGAGCGAAAGAAAAAAAAACCGCGCCCTTGCCTCTGAATTCATGATCCCATCCCACCTCCAGTGCGCTGCCGACCCCCGCCTCGCTGCCAACTCCGCCGGCCCACCTTCACTCTCTGCCACGCTGCCGCGCGCCGCCGGCCCCCGCTTCTCCGCCTACTCAGTCGGCGCGCCAACCAGCTAGCCCTACCCCAAGTGCCCACCCCTTGACCATCCATTGCCGACAACACTCGACGCCGCAGCCGTTGCAGGCTCACGCCGCCCCTGCTACCACGACACCGCCGGGACTCCTCCCCGCTGCTTCGACCTCTGAATTGTTCCCCCAACCCTGCCGGTTTCTTCACCAACAACTTCTTCCCTTATTTGTAGGAGTACAAAAAGAAATATAAGGTCTACTCTTATTTAAATAGCCAGATAGATAAAACACAGTATGTGTTACACTGAATTTTCCTTATAAAGTTCATTTTGTATTCTGCTTATTTCTTCAGTCCATGTTGTTATCTCCAATAATTGGCTTGCTTTTTACACAAGTCTGAATTCCTAAAGGTTCAGGAGGATTTCAATGTTGCTAAAGAAAGATACAAGGATCAGTGCTCTAACATTGCTGAAAGACTCAGAGACATGTATAATGAATCAGACACAATATGCTTTCTACTTGGCATTTCCTTACTGACTAAACCTGAGGACATGACTATTTTCAGTTTTCTCATAGGAGAAGTAGTGGAGGGGACATATATAAGCTGCTGTCCATATGCACAGTGGGTGGTAGATTACAGGGACATTGGCGCCTGCGACGTTGTCTGCTTCTTTTGTTCATCTTAATTCATTTTCTAGCTATTCGTAATGATGCAATTTTGGGCTGTGTGTGCTGCTGCTGCTTAGCTTACATAGAACAAATAATGGAGATAATTTTGCTGCTTATATATTGGTGTGAATTTTAACTTCTTGTACTTGCCAATGATTTTCTTGTTCATGCTCATGTATTGTAGCTCCCACATCTCTCTCTGTCTCCTTTAATTTGTTGCAGATTTCTTCCAAGTATAGTGAGCTGCTTATATATTAATGTTATTTTCTGTTAATTACATTGTGTCATAAAGATTCTCTTGCTTGGTTCTCTTTTTTTAGTGTTTGATTGGTTGAAGGTGCTAAGATGATGATACTGTTACAGTTCGTTTGAGTTGTGCTAATCTACTCACTCCTCGCCCTGATGGAGGGCACCATGTAGCAGCACTGCAACCTGCAGTTCATGTCCTGCTCACCATGACCCGCCTCCTCATCTAGGGTAACGTAGATTGTCTCCTCACCATTGAAGTTCATGTGTCCTCTCGACCCAGTCTATGCATGTGAGCTGGAGAATTGTTTGCATGTTCACAATTGGTGATTGAAGGGTGGCCGATGGTTTCCCTAATTTTCTTGTAGCTGTTTGTTCAATAATCTTTAAAATTAAGATTGTGGAGAACTCTATATTACTGTAAAAATTGGTCTTCTTCGTGTTGCTGCTCACTGATTTCATTATGCCCTCATTTCCCCATTGCGTCTGAAAGCAAAAATGACTGTATTGATTAATTATCTTTACAGGTTTTCACCGAGTCAGTCGTGATTCCATTTTTAAAGCATAGTTGGACTGTTGTAAGTATTTGTTTTCCTCACGTCGGAGACTCAGAAATGTTTGCTTGAAGAGGTAATGCAGTATTGACAGAGGCTCTTTGGCTTAATTTAGGCCATGTTATTGGGCTTGGTTGAAATCACATCCATGCTTAGTGGCTTACCATTTATTTAGTGCTTAGTTATCTATCTGTCTTTTCTATTGTTACTAGCAGACATTCTGACAATTTTTTCCAACCAGCGTTTTGACATTTTCAATACCTTTCGATTGGCTATTTCTTTGAAGTTTAAATTATGAAAGGGATAGAGGAGAAGTAATGTGTAGCATGGTATGGTGTATATACCAGTTTCATGATGCGTGTATCCAAGCATATAGAGAGGGAAAAAATATTCTTTATTTGCTTATTACTCCCCCTTTACACTAATGTAAGACATTTTACAGTTCAAATTGAACTGCAAAAACATCTTATATCAGTCAAAGGTAGTACCATTTTAGCTATATTAACATTTTACGCTTCCCAACTGATATATGTTAGAGTTGTGTCGAATATAGTGTATAAGGTAGGTTACAGTTGGACTTGTAGTTGTATCGTGTTCACATAGGATATGTAGTCGTGTCCTAGTAGGACACTTGTATCCTAGGCCTCTCATATATAGCGGGGATAGACACACGATGTAACCTATGCCAACATAATAGCACCGGAACGCAGGGGAAGCCGGCGGCATGTGCAGGTGTCCAGGGCGACCGGGTGCGGTATTGTAGCGGTGTCATGGGGAGGAGCGCCCATAGTCAAGCCCCGAGGATGTAGCCATATTGGTGAACCTTGTTAATAAATCTCGGTGTCATGCTCGTGTGACTGCTTGGTCCTCGGATGATCAACGGTATGCCTCTGATTTATTCTAACAAGTGGTATCATGAGCTAGGTTATTCGGAGGCTGTGAACTATTAATCTAGAGCAAGTATCAAGTTTGAGATACAGCCGGCTGCGGCGTGGTTCTCGACGAGATTGAAAGAAGCAATCGAAAACAGCTTGCAACGCAGATAACGACGCGGACGCGGGCGTACAGATCGAGTTGACCTCAGCGAGTCAGCGGGCCTAGGCGATGCGTCCTAGGGCACACGCGTGTTCATGGCCAGGAACGCACGGGCAGAGCCCACGTGGGGCTGTCACGGCGCAGTGGCAAGCAGGAAAGAGGCTGAGGACTCGATGGTAGCCAACGTTGGCGTGGCAAAGCGTACGGGATTCGTTTTGGAAAAAAAAGGGGGACCGAGTCCGAGGAGGATTACGCGTCCTCGTGTTTGAGCCGGAGATATGCAGCAGCAAAAGCAACCCATCCATCGGAGGTAGCATGACATTGGCAGAAAACGCAATTGCTAGCATCGGAGATTGAGCCAGGAGCTTTGACGTGAAGACCAACTAGTTGAATTTGCTACTAGTAGTACACACGATTGTGTACTTGGGCATCTATGCGAAGCTTGGTTAATTTTTGAGAGTGTCAGCCGTACAAAGATTTTTGGCATCAACGGGTTATAGGTTTGAGGCGGATAAGTTCGACGGAACTGAAAGTCTTGGGTTATGGCAGGCAAGGGTGAAAAATGTGTTGGCACAACAGAGATGTTTGAAGGTGTTGCAGGAAGTCATGCCAGCTAAGATGGAATTATCACGTGATGGATGGAAATTCTTGGAAGACGATTTGGGAGCCTCGAGTGTGTCATGCAGTCGGATATATTCGGCTGGGTCAGACTGGTCAGCCTAATGGATCGACGCAAGTCGGTTGGTACAGAAGAGGGTGGTGGGATCGGCGACGACGACTTAGAAGCGTGATGCTGATGGTGACCGACTTCTGGGGCGTGGAAACACGTGGCACATGCCCGAAGGCTTGTGTGGCTTCGACAAGAGTATGGCGCGGGGTTGATTCAAGGTGGTGTATACACGGAGCTTGAAGTTGACGGGGCGCGTGGGTGGACTGATCATCTACCATGGAGTCATGTTGAAGGTGGAGCTGGAGTCTGGAAGACTTCACTCAGTGCTGATTGAGGGGCTACGGCGTAAGAGCTCAGAGAGTCGAAGCCTATTCAGCGGGAAAAGCGAGTGACATGCAGTTCGTACTGGAGCCCAGTGGTCTGATGGAAGCATGAAACTCGTCATCGGTCGGCAATGATCGGTGGTACTCTGCGGTGGGGGTTGAGTGGTGTGGGTTCGTGACTCTTGAGATTCGATCAGGACAGCGGAGACTCGACGCAGTAATAGCGCTAGGTGTGCGGTATGCACGGGACATGGAGACGGGCCATGGCTCTGATGGTCATACATGTGGTGAGACAACTGTGAATTTGACTCGGGATGACTACAAGCAACGGTGAAATTTCTTCAAGTCTCAGATAGGTGGTCAAGAAAGGAGCGGTGATGTTGAGTTAAGTTGGGAGCACAAACTAAAGCAATAAGGAACTTAATTTCGCTCGAGCATTGATTGTGGTTAAGAAAAGAAGGGACTACAAGTTGCAGGTGGAGTCATATGAAGTCTTTTAAGTAGTAGCGGTGCTCATGAGATAAACTCAAGTTCAATGTACATGAAAGTTTGACGCATGGACAAATCTAGGGTGGTGGAGTATATTCGCCAAGGTGGAGTTTGTTAGAGTTGTGTCGAATATAGTGTACAAGGTAGGTTACAGTTGGACTTGTAGTTGTATTGTGTTTACATAGGATATGTAGTCGTGTCCTAGTAGGACACTTGTATCCTAGGCCTCTCATATATAGCGGGGATAGACACACGATGTAACATATGCCAACATAATAGCACCGGAACGCAGGGGAAGCCGGCGGCATGTGCCGGTGTCCAGGGCGACCGGGTGCGGTATTGTAGCGGTGTCATCGGGAGGAGCGCCCATAGTCAAGCCCCGAGGATGTAGCCATATCGGTGAATCTCGTTAACAAATCTCGGTGTTGTGCTCGTGTGATTGCTTGGTCCTTGGATAATCAATGGTATGCCTTGGATTTATTCTAACAATATGAAGCACAACTAAACTGATTTAATAGCTTCTACGTTTTCTCTTGGGGAAGGAAAGAGTGTGTGGATTGTGATGGAAAAGCTGGTCCAGAGCAAGTTTGAGTAGTAGCTGCAAATCTGGCACACTGAATTCCCCTGAGCTTCCCTCTGGACTAAGCCATCGTTCTACTTTTGTACTGTCAAATTTAGCAGAAATTGGTCGTTTGTGGAGACACAAGGTGTAGTAATAGATGATTAGAGTACAACAAATAAAAACTATCTGCTAAAACTGTTAGATTTAGCTCCAGGCATTACATTCTTTTGCTGTGTTGTACTGTTCTACCCATGAATTATATGTAGCAGACTGTATGCATATGAATCTTCTGTTGCATTAATCTCACTTCGTTGTTAGTACCTTCTCACAAGAGATTGTGGTAAGTACCCGATCCGTGTTTGGTGTCAAACAATATCCAATCGACTACATGGTGTCTCAGTCTCAAGTTCACAATTTCTGCATCCTTTGAATTGTATACCACAAGATACAGAAGCAGTAGATCTCCAACCGGCACAAAAAGGCAAACTTGATCTATTTCAGTTCGTCAATACATCTATTACAACTTACAAGTGACCCTATCTAAGACAAGAAAATCAAGGACTGATGTACTTCTAACATTATTTCTTATTTATATCAAATTAGAAGAAGATTGATGGAACATATTCTTTTATACACTCCTTGCTTGAGTTAATGGAGTATAGTAGTGCATTTGGCTGAGATGAAGCACGGGAATACTTCAAACTTTTAAGAGCTCGAGGAGCAGAGGCTTGTTCAAGCAGTTCTTGCCTGGTGGAAGAAATTTTGTATTGTTAAATGAAATCTTTTACTTGCAAAGATTGTTGTACAAATTTTCTGTTGTTGTATGGAATTCATTACTTACAATTATTTTATGGGTCCATGGAGTTGCTTCTTTGCATTCTATATAAATGACACTGACATTTTTTTTATGTTCATCTAATAATGGAGAAGATTCAAACCTTCGATTCTGTAGAAACGATTTTATTGCTCGAGTACAATATGTGTTTACCAAAGAATATGAAAATGGCAAGTTTTTCTAGATTGTAACTTTCATTACCCCTAGTAATTTAGTCCTCCTTGCATCTTGCTCCCCGGAATCCTTGAGTGAATAGGTTGTCTCTATTCAAATAGTTTAGGCAGAATACTTATGGTGGTAATAATTGTTTTACCAGTATTTTAATTTCAGCTGTGCAAAATTTTGATTGTGGCTCTAAAGATTCATGTTTGCTTCAAGGTGTTAGCTCACGGTAAACCTTATCAGTGACAACTGGTAAAAGTTGAAAATTGCATCCATTTATGTTATATTCTGCTGAATAATATAACAACTATCCATCTCTTTTAGAGTAGTTTGCTTTATTTGGCATAACATTTCTAACCACATCAAATGTACGCTTTGACAAATCCTAAACATCCAGGTATATATGTACATCTTGATTAGGCCGCCTAATCAAGAGAGCAGACTTTATGCTTCCAGTTCTCAAGTATGCACTAATCAGTTGTCTTTGGGGAAGCTTTATCTATTTATTTCAGTTTCTGCATATATGACAGGTCTAGACTATAAGGAGGATGATTGATGTTGTCGGGCATGTTAAGTTGTGCTTAACAAACGTTATTCTGCTGGAACATAGAACTGGGCTATTAAGACTTGCTTCTAATGGTTATGCGTTAGAACATGAAAACGGAAAGTCGCACCCGGCTACAACGGAAATTGATCACTAGTAGAAAAAGGGTCAAATGTGAAGCACATTAGTGCTGGTTTGAATTTGAGCCGGCACTAATGTGACCATTAGTGCCGGTTCCAACGGCTAGGCGGGCGGACATCATTAGTACCGGTTCGTGGGTAACCTTTAGTACCGGTTCATGCCACGAACCGGTACTAATGAGGCTGTGTCAGGCTATGGTCAGTCTGGGGCCCCCACGAAGACTTTTAGTACCGGTTCATGCCATGAATCGGTACTAGAGTTTCTTTGTAAGCTGATTTTTAGTCACACCTCGCCAAGAGAGGCAGTATGAGCGGTTTATAAGCCGTGAGTGCACAGACAATGACGAAGAGTTACAATGCTCACCTACATGTTGATTAGCTTCAAGCCATGCGGAATAGCATAGATTGCACTGAGCTATGTGCAGTGCAGTCTACACTATTCCGAATGGCTTGAAGCAAATTAACCAGCATTGCACCTCTTTTTTATTTTTAATAACTTATTTAAACTCCGGACTTCTTTTGTGTTCAGTATGCAGCATTCAAAGCGACGTCATCAATTTCCAACATATTCTGACATCATTTGTTGTTTTTCAGTCATTTACCTAATTGTTTTAGAGAGCTAAATGACCGTGAAATTAAAAATCACTACAAAATGAATCCCGAAAATGTTAAAACTTGGCATGGTATCATCATATCACCCGCATAGCATGCGCGAAAGAGTAGAGAGGGTCACGGCAAAAACTGGACGCACTTCGTGTACAAACTGGACATACTCTTTCGGAGTATCAGTGTTTCGGACGAGAACTCATCTGTTACACGGCCACTTCAATGTTTTTTAAACTTATTTGAACTCCAGACTTCTTTTGTGTTCAGTATGCAGCATTCAAAGCGACGTCATCAATTTCCAACATGTTCTGACATCATTTGTTGTTTTTCGGTCATTTACCTAATTGTTTAGAGAGCTAAATGACTATGAAATTGAAAATCACTACAAAATGAATCCTGAAAATGTTGAAACTTGGCATGCTATCATCATATCACCCGCATAGCATGCGCGAAAGAGTAGAGAGGGTCACGGTAAAAACTGGACGCACTTCGTGTACAAACTGGACAAAATCTTTCAGAGTATCAGGGTTTCGGACGAGAACTCATCTGTTACACGACCACTTCAATATTTTTTAAACTTATTTGAACTCCGGACTTTTTTTGTGTTCAGTATGCAACATTCAAAGCGACGTCATCAATTTCCAACATGTTCTGACATCATTTGTTATTTTTCGGTCATTTACCTAATTGTTTTAGAGAGCTAAATGACCGTGAAATTGAAAGTCACTACAAAATGAATCCTGAAAATGTTGAAACTTGGCATGGTATCATCATATCACCCGCATAGCATGCGCGAAAGAGTAGAGAGGGTCACGGCAAAAACTGGACGCACTTCGTGTACAAACTGGACAAACTCTTTCGGAGTATCAGGGTTTCGGACGAGAACTCATCTGTTACACGGCCAACTTCAATGTTTTTTAAACTTATTTGAACTCCGGACTTCTTTTGTGTTCAGTATGCAGCATTCAAAGCGACGTCATCAATTTCCAACATGTTCTGACATCATTTGTTGTTTTTCGGTCATTTACCTAATTGTTTAGTATGCAGCATTCAATTTCCAGAACAAAAGAAATAAAAGAAAAGAAATAATGCAGAAAATAAAAAACTATACAAAAAATTACTCAAAAATAAATAGAAGAAAATAAATAATGCAGAAAAGAAAAAACTATATAAAAAACTACTCAAAAATAAATAAAAGAAAATAAATAATTCAAAAAAAGAAAAAACTATATAAAAAATTTGTTGGCGCGCTGCCCAGTGGGCCTGCCAGACCTAGGGTGTGCAAATGCAGGCCCAGAAGGGCCAGCAGGCTCACAGGGCACAGCGCCCTAATTAATTAGGCCCAGAAGCCTGCTATATAGAGGAGTTCGAAGAGGTAGCCGCGGCTGGGTTTATAAACCAGTGCGGCTGCCCTTCGCCCAGCGAGGTAGGACTAAACTTTAGGGTGGCAGCGCGAGGCCTTTACTACCGGTTGGTGGCTCCAACCGGTACTAAAGACCACCCTTTAGTATCGGTTGGAACCACCAACCGGTACTAAAGGCCTGCTCTTCCCGCCTCTCGGCCTAGCCAAAGTTGGCCTTTAGTCCCGGTTGGTGGCTCCAGCCGGTACTAAAGGCCTCTCCTATATATATAACACTTACGAAAATTCAGTTAGATCTCCCCACTTCTTTCGTCTCCAACCTCTCGCGCACCGCTCGAACCTGTCCTCGCCGCCCGTCGCCCGTCGTCCGTCGTCGTCGTCGCTGCCCCCGCCGCCGCCCGTCGTCGTCGCCGTCTCGCGCCGCCGCCCCGAACGCCGCGCGCCGCTGTCCGTCGTCGTCCCGCCGTGGTCCCGTACGTCTCTCGCTCTCGCGTATACCCGCCGCGCCACCGTCCGTCGTCGTCGCACCCGGCCCGTATGGCGGCGCCCCCGCCCGTACGTACACCGCCGCCCCCGCCCCGTACGCCGGCGCCCCCGCTCGTACGTACGGCGCGGCGGCGTATGGGGCCACACACATACACACACATGCATATATACATACACACACATACACACACATATATACACACACACACACACATTTTTTTACTTATTTTCTGTTTTTTAGAAAAGTTAATTAGATGATCGAATGTTTGATTAATGTCAAATGTTAGATGAATTAGCTAGATAGAAAATTGTCGAACTAGAGATTTGAACTAGTTGAATAATTAATATAACTAGTTTATTTTTAGTAAAAAAATTATCGAACTAGTTTATTTAGGTATATGAGATTTGAACTAGTTGAATAATTAATATAACTAGTTTATTTTTAGTAAGAAAATTGTCGAACTAGTTTATTTAGGTATATAAGATTTGAACTAGTTCAATAATTAATATAACTAGTTTATTTAGGTATATGAGATTTGAACTAGTTCAATAATTAATATAACTAGTTTATTTTTAGTAAGAAAATTTAGGTATCTGAGATTTGATGATCTAATTAAAATACTATTTGTTAATGAGTTTTTCTGTTTATTTAATTTTTTATATATTTTGAGTTTATATAAATGTTAGATTAATGTCGAATGTTAGATGAATTAGATAGAAAAGTTAAATATATAATAATGTAAATTGTTAGAGATGAATATAGTTAGATATATTAATGTCAAATGTTAGATGAATATATATTTGGCTAGATATTAATTAATGTTAGATAGTAATAGGTGTTTAATGTTTCACCTATATGAACATAGGAAATGTCATCTGACAACAAAAAAGATTTCATTATGTGCGAACACTGTGAAGACCAGCGCGGCCTGTGTGACATAAATTTCCTTATTGATGGTAGGCGCTTCAGCATCAAGCTGGATGAGACATTCGAAGTTGATACAATAAGTCACTTTGGCAATTATTATTTGAATGTAAAACTTATGCTTCATTTGCTTCAACTTATAAATTTGAATTTTCACTATTCTACTAGCGCATCCCCTGCCATGCAAGAATTTTTGTCTTGGATAAGATAGGTTTTAGTGCTATAGATGATATGGAGGTAAAGAGAGTTTACTTGAAGACGGAGCATGCGTATACTTTCAACGTCAAATTATATAATGGAGACACATACACCCATTTTGAATGCAAAACTTGGCAAGCACTATGCAAGTCTTATGCATTTGAGCCTGGTATGGTTGTCACCTTTGATATTCGTCCGGAAGATGATATTGAAGGTAATATAGACATCTGGGTCGATGCGCAAACACCTCCAGTTCTACCATTATGTGAGTTTTTCTCAACCATGCATGCATATGTTTATGTCTTTGATACAGTTTATTCAAAAATAGTTGACAACTAATATGTATTGTCAGCTTATTTCGGTTCAAGCAAATATGTCCGGTGCTTGGTAGACAGGACCTACTACTGCCCCGGGGCTCAACTAAACTGCGAGAAGATAAGTCATTATGTTTCATGGCTTGAGGATCTTAATACTGTCAAGACAATTTTTTTTTCCGAACTTAGAAATGTTAGTACTCAAAACGTGCGACAATGGTGATCGTATTGAACTACGGTCACATCTATAATCGAAAGATGGTAAGATTTTAACTATTTGTCCTTAATTAGTGCATCTTTTGCATACATTATTTTTGAAGCTAAACTTTCATTGCTTAGTATATTAATTACTATACGATGTTCTTCAACAGGGACTTCCGATGACAGTTGTGCCTCAGTGGATCGAGACTAAAGGTGACATGTCAATGGTTAGCTTACGGCCAAGATATCCTACATTGCACATGAGTGCATTCAGGATTTCTGAAAGCGAAGAATGCTTAATAGTAAAAGATTGGAGCAAAATTGTTAACGATCGCAGAGAAGTACTAGGGGGCAGCAAGGAGAAGCGCAACCCAAGATTAGGAGACAGATTCATCTGCATACTTCAGTATGATGAATCAGGAGAGCTATACATGTTCTATGCTATTCTACCTGAGAGGGAGCAGCACTAGTTCATGCTCTTAATTAGTGTCTCATGTCCGTGTCCTGAACTTCGATGTTGGTGATGATTATGTTGAACTCGATGATATCTTTGCTTCTGTTAGAAAGTGAACGTTTCCTATTTAAGCTAGCCAGTGTTGGTGATGATTAGATAGCTAGCGGTAATGACTATGATGATTAAAGAGTGGTAATTAGACGACTACGATGATTTTTAGCTAGCTAGAGTTTATTTATTTATTAATATGCGATGATGATGATGATGATGATGATGATGATGATGATGATGACGATGATGACGACTACAACTCATTATAACGTAAAACAATCCTAAATTAAATTGATAACACAAATTTAATTAAAAAATACAAAATAAAATAAAAACCAACAAACATTTAGTACCAGTTGGTGTTACCAACCGGTACTAAAGGGCTCCCGGCCCCCGGAGCTGGCTCGTGCCACGTGGTTTCCCTTTAGCACCGGTTCGTGCTGAACCGGTACTAAAGGGGGGGGGGCTTTAGTGACCACACTTTAGTGCCGGTTATGGAACCGGCACTAAAGGGCCTTACGAACCGGCGCTATTGCCCGGTTCTGCACTAGTGGATGGAAGTCGTTTTTTTAAATGTTACCGATTATGTTATGTATGGGAACTTGCAGTCTGCCTCAAAGATCATACTATAAAGAAGATTGGGATGATTTTCAAAATATACAATGATATAGCAAGCGTTTAGGATTAGAAATAGGCTCCCTTCCTAAGTTAAGGCAACAAATGCATGCATTCTCTCTCTTTATCGTCTTGTCCTTTTTATTGAAGATAGGTAGAAAAAAAATATTGCTGAAGATTGGGTGTAAAAAGTATCAAGTCATCAAACACCATTTGAGTATAATTGTCTTGGCTAAAGATTAATATGATATGTAATGCTGGTGACCATAGCAAGGGGCGATGATTAGACAAACAAAGGGATGATGAAGATTTATATTTTGAAGCGGAGCTCGGTTGAAAACAGACCCATGTGTAGATGAACAAAACAAGATGGAAAATCATGTCTTATTATGTACGGTAATTGTAAGATTTAGTTAAGCTGAGTATCAATTGTTTTCCACGGAAGGGGTGCGAGGGTTGTTTCTCCCGTAGCAACGCACGGGCACATTTACTAGTCTATTACATAATATTAAAGGGAGGAATATTTCATAGTTCTCCATAGGTCGATTTTTTTGCGGGACCATATGTCAATCGTTGATAATTCTTTGTTCATAAGTCTTGGCTTTGTCTGTCGTGATACGCTTGGACTACCAAAACTGAATTGGAAACAAACATGCACGCAAACCGATTATACCACTTGGGATGTCTCTTCTACTTCTTCTTATGCAGAGAGAGAACCCACAAACCCGATTCCACCGCTTGAGATTTCTCTTATGTTTCTTCATATATGCGGAGAGAGGGAAGGGTTAACATTTGAGAAAGCATAGGCTTTCCTACATCCCCTTATCTAGCCATTCATTTTTGCATCATGATTCGTGCAAGTAACTTTTGTTTTTTTGTTTCTTCTAAATAGAACAACATATGAACTTGACCCTTTGTAGTACAACAAAACATTCTAACTAGAATGTGGAAAAAAGAAACTTTCAGATTTTCTATGGATCATATATACAAAAAAACAATGTTTTTACACAAAAAATATCTCATTTTGTATATTTATGTAAGACAAAAAAATCTAAAAGTTTTTTCCCACATTGTAGTAAGAATGTTTTGTTGTCCTTCAAAGTTTGAAGTTCATATGTTGTTTTGTTTTGAAGGAACAAAAAAGAGAAAAATTCGTGTTGTAATTTAGTTGTGTAGCACGGATCTCAAAGCAATATTGAAGGATAAGGATAAGAGGTGTCCAAAAACCCGTGCTTTATAAATCCACTTTCGGAAGGGATGAGAGAGAGAGAGAGATGACCGATGCTGAATGTCTGGGCCAAATACCAAACAAATATCGCACAAAAGCCTAACATCTAACACTAGTTGCCCCATCCAAAGCCACATAGGCGGGACTGGATAACACTCCGGTCCGGCGCACTCTCAGTGAGTACCACACGCACACGCTGCAAAGGGCCGTCACGTCTGTCTTCTCTCGATCCATCCTCAAAGCATGTACTGACGTATCGACCTTGTCAGGCCTCTCTGCCATCAATGCCACCACTACGCCAGACAACATCGACCTCCTGCGCGTGTCCATCTCCACACATCTGACGCCAAGCCTCCACTTCTCCATGCCGCCGAGAACCGCCACCATGAATATGTAGAAATAAACACCGCTCCACCGAAGAAGCCATCAGCTGGTCCCTCAAGCCCGAGTGCAACTCCAAGAATGCCGCCCCCAAGGGGGTAACGACACATGAATGCCGCCGTCATCCGATCAGCTGATCTAGGGTTTCCCCCGGAGGTATTGGATGGGGTTGGGAGCTTCACCTTGATGATGCCTTCATGAAGGAAACGATGATAAGGGCATCGCCATCACCGGCTCCGGCCAACAACCGAAGACCAAGTTTTCACCCGGATCCGTCCCAAGAAATCCACCCGACAACCTGTGCATTGTCTCGACCGCCTTCAAAGCCCCAGATCTAGCCTCCTAGATCCGGTGACCAACCGCAACAGCAATGCCACCGTAGGAGCCCTGGCGCACCGGCCGCTGCCTGAATGCGCCGTCACTGGAGCCTGGGAGGAGGGCTCCCACCCCACCTCGCCAAACCGTGAGAGCCGCCGAGATGGATCCCGCATGCTCATCACCATCTCTAATCTGAACCAATCCGCGACAAAACCACGAGATCGGCGATGCAGATCCGCCTTGGATAGGGACAACACCACGCCATGCTGCCGCGGGAAGGCCGAGCTTCACCCGCCGCCACCTTCCTGGGTCGCCGCCCCGGGATACAGCCGCCGCCGACAGGCCGAGCCGCCGGCCACCACGACCAAGGCCGCCATGACCCCGCGAGCCCATCGAGCGACCGGCGCCACCAGATCTTCCTTGGAGCCTAACAGCTCCGCCGCCCCCACCCAGCACCACGTCGCCGCCTTGCGCCGTCGCCCCGTACGCCGCACCGTCGCGACACAGATCGGGGGAAAGCGCCCCGGTGCCATGGGTAACCCGCCTCACCGATCTGGTGCGGGAGGGAAGAGAAGAGAGCCTCCACCGCCGCCATCAGCCGCCTAGGGCTTCGCCCGGCGGACCTCCTCTTGCGGCGGCAGAGGGGAGGGGGAGGATGGATGTGCCCGGCAGCGGCGGCTAGGGTTTCCACCCGAGCCGCCCTGGCGGGAGGGCGACGCGGGGGCGATAGTATCAAACGGATCACTACGTACTAGTCAACGTGCATGGATGGATGCTATCGAGTATGCTCGTGTGTGTGCATGTCGGCATGCGATGGCGCATCTTTAAAAATGGGAGAGAATTTCACTTCCTAGCATCTGCACCAACTAGGGATGCATATGATCATTTTAGTATGAGTATCAAGATAAACATGGTTCTCAGAATTTTTTAAATGAGTATCAAGATATTTCTTGATGCGTGGTTCCACCAAACACCAAATTTGATTCTCAATAAACGGGGAAAAACCCTGTGCATCACCTGCCAATTCTAAAAATTAAACTCGGGTCGTTAGGCTGCACAACCGCATACCCAATCACTGAGCCAAGGCTCTCTTTGCCATCATTCCCAAGGTCCACATCGCACTCGCTACCACTCTAGAAGTGTAACGCTCATGGTGTCAGCAACAGCAACCGTAGCTTGCTGTCACCGTGGTATTCCAAAATCCAAATACTGGCGAATAACCTGATGACGATGAAGCTCACCGTCGAGTCTTGAGTAACTTGGTGTCCTGCACCATCCAAAATAACCTCCATCTTCCTTATCATTTTATTGTTAAATGGTATTTTCCGGCAGTTTTTTTTCTAATGTGTTTTTTGTTTTCCTTGTGTGATCCCACGAAAATATTCCATGCAGCATCCCAGCCAAGTAACACGATGTGTACCCTGGCAGGGCTTGTCTATCACCTTCTATATGGCAGCAATAGCGATTAATGCCAAAGTAGCGTTAGGAGGAGCAAGCACTTACACGACTTATGGTGTCAAAGCCATCTATTCCCATAATTTTAGTGATTGTGATTCATGTTCTTCGCACATGCTTAAACATTGGAGGACGATCTCAAGTTAGGTACACGGGCTTGGGTATATAAGATGGATATAAGCTAATCAACAACATAAATTTTGGTGATGAGGAAATTAAAACAGAGATGCTGATTATTAACTATTGTTGACCCAAAATCATTGACCCTTTGTTTGCTCTCTAGCAAAGGATTAGATGTTAGGAAGAAAGAGAGATGATGTGAGTTTCTGAAGTTCACCACATACAATCCAAGCATCACGAAAGGTAAGCATTGCTATTCAAAGCGATGAAGAATTAACATCTTAATTTCTTTTTATAAGAATTAACCAGTTAGAATCTGATTGAATAACATTGGCTACTACTTTGAAAACAAGGCGCCGTGTTGAAATAGAAATCATGGACCTATATATGGGGGTTCTTCAGCCATGTTCATTGGGCTAGGGCCGTATCATTTTTTTCTTCTACCGTTGCAACGCATGGGCATGTTTTGCTAGTTGTTTTAATGGTTGATGAGGGATAATTTGTGTTTTTGAGTAGGAGTAATTCAAACTTAATTTTATGTTTTGATATATTGAGGGATACCATTGTTTCCTGTTAGGCGTAATAGAACAAAACAAACATTTTCCCTGTAATTCTAACTCCTATATTTATATATTGGAAACACTTAAAATATATAAGTAACTAAATTCTAAAATACTAGGCCATGAAACATAATGAATATGTAGCACTACGTGGATATGTATACACCTTCTAACATTTGGAAATATATATGAAATTCAATTGTTTATTTTTAGGTTGGTCACCATATATGCTATGTTGTATACACCTTCTATAAAATAGTACTCATCACTATATACTACTCTATCCGTTTTAAATTACTCGTCGTGGTTTTAGTTCAACCCTCCGTTCCAAATTACTTGTCGTGGTTTTAGTTCAAAACCACGATAAGTAATTTGGAACGAAGGGAGTAGTACTCACCGTTCCATATTATAGCGAGTACCGATTTTTATTTAAAGTCAAGCTTCCTAAACTTGGACTAAGTTTGCAGGGAAACGTATATCCACATATACAGCACCAAATAAATATCATTAGGTAAATCATGATAAGAATTTTTATTATTTGTTTGGTATTATTGATGTTGATATTTTTTCAATAAATTTATTCTGGGAAAACAAATCTATACATGGATGCTACATTACGGAACAGAGATAGAACATTGCAAATTATTTTGGGGGGGGGGGGGGGGGGGGTGGTAAAGAGTAACCGTAGATTTATGTGTATACTATATTTTACCTAACTATAAATTTGGGCTGTTGATTTTGGAAAGCAATATGCTAAAGTCAGAAAAAAAAGTTGACGGGGACCATGATTTATAGTAAAACAAAATGCTTACGTCCATGCTGTGAGTAAATGTGACCATGCCGTAGCATGCCAATTTTAATTTTTAAATGCATCCGTTCCACCCACCTAGACAGCAGGCGATATTTAAATACGGTTGCAACACTTGCAAGTTGAATACGAATCGAAGCGGCAAAGATGTGGCTGAGCTGGTTTGCAGGTGCACGCACTATGTATGCACGTGTCGATCGAGGCCAGCAATGCGTCGGAGGTTAGAGCATCTCTAGTGGCTTATGTAAATTTGGTAGTCTATATCTTCACATACACAATGATGTAAAAAATTTCATTTTAGACAACCTCAGTTTTTCAGTGGATTGTCTAAATTTGGTAGTCTATATTTCCAACGGCTACATTTTGGACGTGGCGCGGGTGTCCTTCTCGTCTCCAGCAGCTCCGGATTGGCACGGGAGAGAGCTCACGAGGAGCATCTCTCGTTTGGACATCCTCGCTCGGTAGTCCAAATATAGACGATGTGTAGCTAGTCTGATGGATTTACACCAGCCACTGGAGACGTTTTTTGGCCTCTGGTGGTCTATATCTGGCTTAGACTATGGGATACACTAGCCACTAGAGATGCTCTTAGGGTCTCTGCAGTTGTTAACGCCGACCCGCAAAAGATATAGATTTAACTAGGGAAAATCGTTTTCCCTTCGATCTTTGCCAACAAACCTGTGGATTCGCTTCCTCTCATGCTGCCGCTCCATCGGCCGATGGTGGGGAGGGTATTCCTAGTGCCTCGGCTTAGATATATTGGGTTCTGGTTTTCACAAGGACGGCGCCCAGATGGATGGCGCCACTTCTTTTTCGAGTTAGTCTTTCGGGTTTCGATCCTTCTCAACTTCGTTCATTGGAACAGATTAGATGATGCTCTGGCGTAGATTTCTACCAGCTCCTCGGAGCGGCGAGGTTAAGGTTTCTCGTTGTGCATACGCAAGGCCGAGATTTGGTGTGAGGTTCTTCAGACCGATTCAAGCATTCAATGGCGACGATTGCGGCTCCAGAACGCTAGTCCTTTAGGGCACATGCACGAAGACTTTCCTGCTATCATCGACAAGGTCAGGCCGGCTCCGGTATGGGAGCGGCGACAGCGACGCGTCTACGGCGACAATGGTCGTTCTGTTTGTCCATGAACCTCGATGTAATTTTTATTATGTTTGAGGTGTACCGTACTTTCGGTAAATCTTATAATAGATCTGATATTTTTGCAAAAAAAGAAAAGCGTAGGAGGTTAGCAGTGGGTTTATTCAAAAATGTGGATTTCACGCTGTGCATATTTGACAAAAGGTTGGAGGAAAAAAATCATGTGATATGGTTTTCAGTTTGATTTTGATGGGTTCTGTTCACAGAGAGAAGATGTAAAAACAGGCCGCAAGAGATCTAGATATGGAAAAGAACTTATGGCACACATACATACCTCTGCCATGTAGGGAAGCCGCATGCAAGGCATTTTGCCCCGCAGGTCCTGAATATGACAGCTCCGGGTCCTCGGAGTGCAGCAGGTCCACAATGCGGTCGTGTCCCAACGAGATGGCCAGGTACAACGCCGACGTGCCGTCCCCGGGGAACCGGGCCAGGGACGGGCATGCTGACATCAACTCGCAAACGAGCTTCTCGTCGGCAAGCCTGACGGCGTCATGCAAGACCGTCTCCCGGCGTCCGTTGAGTCTCGTCAGGACGTCCTTGGCCCTCTCGTCTCCGCCCTCCTGTTCTGCCAGAGCAATGAGGCTAGAGAGGACCTCTCTGTGCCCTGCCCTGGCAGCACAATGCAGCGGCGTGTCGCCATTCTTGTTGAGGCCGTGCAGGAGGTGCTTGTCCTCCTGGTAGATCAAGCCCGCGCACTTTACGAAACCTGGGCCATCCCCGGTCGCGGCCACCACATGGAGAGCGGAATCCCCCTGGAACGTCACTCCGGCTAGGAGGGTCGAAGACGAGGAGGGAACAGGCAGAGGCTGATCTGCCACCGCCACCACCCTGGTGGACGGTACACTGTCACGAACCTCGACGACGATCTGTTCTCTCGTCGCCGCCACAGCTCCATTTTCTCGGTGCAGCAGAACCTTGAGCCCCTCATAGTCGCCACGGCGCGCGGCTCTGAGCAGCTCGGGTTGAATCACCACCGTGGGCCGGGAAGCTACGACGCCCTCAACTGCGACGGAAGTGGGATCCCGGGGATGATCTGAGCTCGAAGCCATGACTCTTATGGTACCGCAATTATGATTTATGTGCGTGGCTACCTAGCTAGCCCAATTACTGCTACTTGTATAGATGATGCGACCACGGCGAAAATATAAGCCACTCCACCATTTGATACTCCACCAACCGTTTACTATAGTTTCCCCCATTCCCCTTGTCTTTGCAGACTAAAATTATTTGCAACACCCACTACCCCCCCCCCCTCCCCTTCTCTCTCTCTCTGCTTAAGGGTCACAATAGACAAGACCTAATCCCAGCGAAAAGGCAGAATAAATGGGGTTCGTAAGTACTACTACTCCTAGACCCACTAGTAGAAGAACAAATTCCTCACATAGCATATAAGAATCTCATGTATTGGTCCAGGTAAATCCATTATGGATTTTTTTTCATGAATTGACTAAAATTAAAGGATTCAAAGAAGGAAAAAGGGACTACGTTAGGCTATATTTTTGTGCTAGGGATGAAAACGAAGTGGAAACGAACGAAACTAGGTGCTATCACATTTGTTTTCATTTTTTCGCGGAAGAGAAAACGAACACAGAAATCCCGGCAAACAAATATGGAAACGAATACTACCAGACATGAAAATAAAGCGAATACTACCTACGTCCCTCTCCTCATGGTTGGCCGGTGTCTATGTTGGCGCGCCTCTAGACCGGACGTGCTCCGGGAGCTGCGTCTCCTTCCAGCTCTTGGGCTTGCCGGCGGCCCAGATCTGCGTTCCTCTCCGGATCTTGTTCCGTCCGCGTTGCTGACCACCGTTGCATCCTCTCTGCAGCCGCATCCCCCTACGCCTAGCCGCCCAACCCTGCTTACCTCTGCGCCTTGCTATTCCTCCTGCCCGATCTGTACTCGCTCTTCCGGTTTCATACGATGCCCCCGCATTGGTGGTTTCGGCCGGTGTCTTGACTTCCTTCTCTCCGATGATTACCCTGGCGGCTTGGAATTGCCCAAACAAAGGTCAGGTCGAAATCTCTGCTCGGCTTGCCGGTGTTGACAGTGGCGACACCTGTGGGCGCTATTCGCTTCTTGGAGGCATTGCCACGGTCTTCGTCTTTTGCCCTCTTCGAGCAGCAGAGGAGACCTTAAGTCCAGTTCTTGGACCGGACGACAACAACGTCTTTGACGTCGTTCCCCTTCATGAAGGCGTCGTCTTGATCGCCCGTGGCGCCCTGATGGTGGAGTTAGATGTGTTGGTTGTCTTCATTTGGTCCGAATTGCTTCTCAGGGCTAGGAGCCTTTTGCCGTATTGTTTTCTTTGTTTGGACCGAGTATCCTATGTCTCTGCTCCGGACACCATGCCATGCCTTCTTGCGTCCGTGCATGTGTTGTTCCTACCTGTATTCATTCTTCTTTTTCTATTAATGAGACGATACGCAAGCTTCGTGTATTCGCAAAAAAGAAAAAAAAACAAGAAAACCAATAAACTTGTTCAATTGATAAGATGTGGAAGCGGAAAGTTTCTGCTGGAAAAGCGGAAAGTTTCTGCATTCTTCTTTTTCTATTAATGAGACGATACGCAAGCTTCGTGTATTCGCAAAAAAGAAAGAAAACAAAAAAACCAATAAACTTGTTCAATTGATAAGATGTGGAAAGCGGAAAGTTTCTGCTGGAAAAGCGGAAAGTTTCTGCTCTGCTGGGCGACAAAGTTGTGGCAGCCCTCTTTCTTTTAAGATAGGCCGACGCAGTTTTTTGTGGTTGTTACGAGCTACGATGCACATCCGCCTCTGCCTTGTCCGTCAAGATGGCCGTCGGCTGCCAGCTCTGTCCCGTTCGCCTCCATAGTCATTGTCACTGATGGAGCTCACGTGCGGTTTGGTATTAAACTTAAACTAATACGGTTAAAAAAATTGTCCAACTCCAATGATAGAAAAATCTTTATCTTTATCTTTATCTTTATCTTTACCTATATATATATATATATATATATATATATATATATATATATATATATATATATATATACTAATAAAGCACGCATTGCTTCCGTCGGGTTCACCGTCACAATACGCTTCTTCCCTTGAATTTACGCTTTCAGTTTGAATTTAAACATATAAGCGAGGTGGTACTAATGAAACGTTATTTTTAACCCGTACGTTTCTTGTAGGTTAATTTTCTATCTCCATCGCACGTTATTTTGATTGGGCCATCAGCGCACGTTATTTCTAATTGGGCCCGGAGATGCATGGCGACCAGAAAATGATTCGTATGGGCCTTTATAGTGGAGGCGAAGGAAAAATGACATGCATGGCGACCAGAAAACGAGTGTTCGTGGGCGTGCTCGGCGTTTTCACCACCGTGTCGCTGTTGGTGTCCAACATGGCGCCTCCCCGCCGCTGGCCCGGCCGTGCCGTCCTCCACGCACAGTGGTCTGCCTCCTCTCCGCCGCGCCCTCCTTCCCGCACCGTCCGAGTCCTCCGTACTCCGTGCCCGCACAGGCCGACTCAAGCGTGCGCCGCCGACCGCGAGGAGCTGCTCAGCAGGCTCCTCGCCGCCACGGGCAACAACCGGGAGGAGGAGGAGGATGTGGGAGGTGGGGTAGTGTCAGAATCGGTGTGCGTCAGACCCGGCCAAGGGTTACGGCGACATGGATGCGGAGGCTCTGGCCGCGGCCGCCGCGCTCGCTCGCTTTCTGCACGGAAACACGGGAATCTCCTGAATACCTATGACCCCGACTCCCTCCAGCACCACCGGTGCCGTTGGAGGGCTCGCCGTTGCGATGCTGGAGGTGGCCGCCGCCGTTGCCATGGACACCCGCCTCCGGAGTCCCACGTCGCTTCTCGGCCATCATGCGTTGCTGCCGTTGAGACTTCAGCCGTCGACCTCGCTGCACCACGCTCGACCACATGGCTGACCTCGTCTGTTCGTTGGGGCTCACCTGGAGGATGTCGTAGCCTTCGTTGGGACTGCTAGGAGCTCGCCGTCGTCAATGCGGCCTCCACTAACAAGTGCCCTGCCGCCCCTGTCCGTGCCGATGGAAGGACGTCTTCATGCTCTGCAGCCTCACCAGCGACTCCTATGTCACGGCCTTCTCCATCCCAGTTATAGGTTACGCACACCACCACAATGTCTGCTATGTGCTTCAGAGAATTTCTCAGAGGAGTCACAGGCTCAAGCCTTTTATCAGAAGCAAGTGAGAGGACGAGCAGGACCACGAATGTGGAGGACAGAGACCACCTGTCCACCTCACAGGAGGGAGACTTGGCTGGTGCGGTGGGGAGGTGGCATCAAGTTAAACATCGATTGAAGATTCTGTCATGTGTTCCTCACAGAATATGACACAACTAAATATGGAGATCCTGCTGTTGATGACGTTCAGCCACACGAAGATTCAGAAGTTTCTTACCTCATGAATTGATGAGGACAAGTTAGCTGTTTTCTTTGGCACAAGATAACACATTCAGAAGTTGTTTGCCTCATGGATTGACGAGGACAAGAACAAACAACGACAGGGCTGGAATATCTTCATAGTTAGGAGCCAGCGATTAAACTTAACATAGATGTGACGTTCTGATTTTCCAACGGCTACAAATCCGTGAAAATATACCTTTTCTGTTTACAGTAGAAATACTTGCAAGGATAAGACACACGCACATCTTACTTTTCTTTTAAATTTTCAGGGAGTCATGTACTAACAACCATTGTGTCAAAATGCATGCACGTTAGAGTTTATGGCACCAAGAATCTTCACTGCCCATTATCATTAGTTTGTGGACGTATATTCATTTGTGATGTGCATGCCTAAAATAATGTCACATGAATATTTGTACAGTAAACGCCAAGGCAAACCATTGTTATTATACAAGAAAATTCTCAAGTGCTTGGTAGTCCACAAAGTACCATCTTCGTCCAATGGTTCTTTTTTATCAGGTATAAAACCAGCTGTTCTTTCCAAAGTTGAAGATGCCGAAGTAAGATTTCATAGAAATTTATCTAGCTCCAGTAGATGAAAGACTTTCTGCAATATATTTTGGTGAGTATCTTAACATTATTAATTGTTAGTGTGTTAACGATGGAAGATATTTTGGTGCTATATTTTCTCCAAGTTAACGACAGAAGAAAATTGTATGAACATTTACTTGCTCTTTTTATTGATCAGTGAAATTCTTCTGAATTTTCGGAAGCTCCATAACTCTGCAACCAAAAGAGGCTCTCCGACCTTGCCGCTGATTCGCCTAACTGCTCCTACTGCTCTTGGCTGCCTTCGGATGAAGCTACTGCTTGTGTGTTAGATTGGATGGATAAGCCAGAAAGCATTATTGACAACTAGGTGATGCCTTTGTGTTTTAAAGCAAGACTTCTCAAATATTATTTTGTGAATGTATAAAATTTGTATCTAATAAAATTGAGTAGGTTGACTTTTTCACTGATTGTGTAATATGACATATTGTTATTAGTAGTTTTTCAAGCTTTTCTATAATAACTAATGTGTTACAATGAGTACTCAGAGTGCAAGAAAAACTGAAGCTTTTGGATGCCGTCAGCCATGGAGGGCACTGGGCACCTATAGGGGGGCCGGGGAATCCGGAGGAGGAGAGACCGAGAGGGCTGGAGGCGGAGGGGAGGGCCAAAGGCAGAGGGCAGGGGAGGGAGAGGCCGAGAGAGCCGACCGGAGGGGAGGGGAGGGATGCTTGCTGCCGTCGCCTTCAACAGATTGGGGAATGGGGATACGTTTTCACGAGACGAGGAGCTCGGTTGGCGTGGCTACAGTTTGGGCTGGACTCAGTACATGGGCCAAATGGCAATGGACCAAGCCCAAAAAATAGTGCAAAACAATTAGAAATAAAATTTAATATTTAAAAAACATCGCCATAAAATTGATTGATAAAAATTCATGTTTTTCGGATGAAATGAAAGTGCGGAGCTGAAATAGGTAATGGCAAATATTGTTAGGATACGTCTAAATTTCATCTTAGAAAAAGAAATACTTACTGTAATCTTATTGTTTAGAAAAACAGGGGCACATGGAACAAGTTATATTTCATTTTTCGCCCGGTGCAACGCACGGGCATTTGTACTAGTCTCTAAATAATGAAAACTTACAACACTAACACACCGCCCACAAGGCCCTATGTATATCGATCAAGGTTTTTGTTTATTGACCTATAATCCTTTATTTCTGAATAATTACAATTAATCATCTATTTTCTTCTATCCATATCCATTATACCACTTCAACAAGTCATGCATGCAAGTCATATGTTATACTCCCTCCGTTCCTAAATATATGTCCCTCCGTTCCTAATTTTGAGTTCCTCGCCACATCTATCTTCTTCCACCTCCTCCCCCAGGTTCAGCCTCCACCTCTGCCCCCAGATCCACCCTCCACCTCCGCCCCTCCTCCACACACCTCCTCCCAGCTCCCCATCCTCTTCCTTTGGCAGGATCACAGTCAATCCAGGCTCCTAATCCAGAGCCAGCAACAGCTCCATATCCAGCAGTAGGCAACAACTCGACCCAGAGCCAGGAGCAGGCGGTCTCGCCCTCCAACTCCAGTTTCAACGCCCTCGATCTCCAAGCTCCTCCGCCATCCATCTCTAGCCAGCAACTCGACCCAAGGCAGGAGCAACTCGACCCCAGCAGCAGCCCCACCCTAGGCAAGCAGCTCCGACACGGCACGACTCCGTGCAAGAGGATGAAAATCACGGTCAAGATGGAATTTTACCTCAATTGTACTCCACCCGAAGAAGATATATTGGTCAAGATAATATCAACATGGAGGACATACTTGGAGGCATCGATCCCAATCAAGATGATATCAGTGAGCACGATCTTCCCTATCAAGATGGCAATGTGTATTCAAATACTCCATGTGATCATTTGTACTCATATCTATGAACAATTAGCATGACCTAGTAGTGATCCTTTGCACTCCTATGTACGAAAATTTAGCTTGATCAAGTCCAGTTCCTGTGTACTCCTGTGTATGAACAAGCACTGAGCATTTGTAAACAATTTCAGAATATTAACTCAAAATGTGAAAAATTTGGAAAAAAAACTATTGTTATGAGATCCATGGTTATCGGCTAGTTATAGGCCCAGTTTGTTGTAGGTTGGTCCCTGCGTCCGCCACAGATTCATCGATTCAGTGGGTGCAGGACTAGGTTTGTTCAGCTTGTCAAATTGGAACTGAACTACGACAGTTAGTTAGCATGCTGTGATAGAGTGTTAGTTGATACGTCTCCAACGTATCTACTTTTCCTAACGCTTTTCCTCTTGCTTTGGACTCTAATTTGCATGATTTAAATGAAACTAACCCCGGACTGATGATGTTTTCAGCAAAACTACCATGGTGTTGTTTTTGTGCAGAAATAAAAGTTCTCTGAATGGAACGGAACTTTGCAAGGACTTTTTATACAATAAATAAGAATTTCTGGAGCCAAGATCCACCGGAGAGGGGCACCTGGGTGGGCACAACCCACCAGGGTGCGGCCCCTCCTGGCGCGCCCAGGTGGGTTGTCCCCACCTGGTGGCCCTACAGACCCTGAAACCAACGCTATATAATCCTATTTTTGGAGAAAAAAATCAGGAAGAAAGAATTATCGCGATCCACGAGACGGAGCCGCCGCCAAGCCCCGTCCTTCCTCGGGAGGGCAGATCTGGAGTCCATTTGGGGCTCCGGAGAGGGCGATATTCGTTCTTCGTTATCATCAACCCTTCTTCATCGCCAATTCCATGATGCTCCCCACCGGGAGTGAGTAATTCCTTAGTAGGCTCGCTCGTCGGTGAGGAGTTCGATGAGATTCATCATGTAATCGAGCTAGTTTTGTTAGGGCTTGATCCCTAGTATCCACTATGTTCTTAGATTGATGTTGCTATGACTTTGCCATGCTTAATGCTTGTCACTTTGGGCCCGGGTGCCATGATTTCAGATCTGAACCGTTTATGTTATCACCATTATATTCATGTTCTAGATACGATCTTGCAAGTTATAGTCACCTACTACGTGTTATGATCCGGTAACCCCGGAGTGACAATAACCCGGACTTCTCCGGTGATTACCGTAGTTTGAGGAGTTCATGTATTCACTGTGTGTTAATGCTTTGTTCCGGTGATCTACTACCTCCGTTTCAGTTTATAAGTCCTACGCGTATACCTAGGTTGTCAATTTTATCACCTTAATATAAACTATATAACACAGAAATTATACGGTTTGAAAATAGAGCATCTGAAGTTTATATTGGTATATTTTTTATAATATATAACTTGTATTAAGTTGGTCAAATTAACGACCTAGGGGCACGCGCACGTCCTGTAAACTGAGAGAGAGAGGTAGTATTAAAAGTAGGCCTTAATATTCCTTAATTAGTTTCCAATATGGACCCCGCTGCCACGGAAGGGTAGGACAAAAGATGTCATGCAAGTTCTTTTAATAAAGCACATATGACTATTTACGAAATACATGCCCACATTATATCGATGAACTGGAGCTAGTGCCATATCACCCTAGGTTATAACTATCTCATCACTACAGAATCAGGGACTTTGCCATCAGCCATAGCGGATGACAAAGGCACGCATGGCGGACGGCAAGACATTCGGCTGAACAGGCTATGGAAAAGGTTTCTTTGCCGTCTGCTGGCGGACCACAATGATACAAAGGTCTTTGCCATCCGCCAGCCGACGGCAAAGAGCCTAGACAGCGCACGTGTCAGCTTAGGTCCGTTAAGGGGTTAACGGCGTGCATTGCCGTCGGCCGGCGAACGGCAAAGACCTTTGCCAATTTGCTGTCCGCCAGCGGACGACAAATAGCATTGAATCATCTTGCCACGTGGCAGCACATGGGGGGCTGGCTTATTTGGTAGCTTTGCCGTGAGCTGGCTGCCGACAAATATTAAACGTTCTTTGCGGTCCGTTGGCCGACGACAAAGCATCCAAATAGCCAGCCTACTACCTCAGGTTGCACAGGTAGCTGACACATGGCATGTGATACGTCTCCGTCGTATATATAATTTTTGATGGTTCCATGTCAATATTCTACAACTTTTACATACTTTTGGAAACTTTTTATACTATTTTTGGGACTAACATATTGATCCAGTGCTCAGTGCCAGTTCCTGTTTGTTGCATATTTTTTGTTTCGCAGAAAATCCATAACAAACAGAGTCTAAACGGGATAAAAACTTATGGAGATTTTTTTTGGAATATATCTGAATTTTGGGAAGTGGAATCAACGCGAGACGATGCCCGAGGGGCCCACGATGGCGAGGGGCGCGCTCTAGGGGGTAGGGCGCGCCCTGGGCCCTCATGGCCACTCCGTAAGGCGATTGGTGCCCTTCTTTCGCCGTAAGAAAGCCAATATCCGAATAAAAATCGTGTGTAAATTTCAGCCCAATCGGAGTTACGGATCTCCGGGAATTTAAGAAACGGTGAAAGGGCAGAATTGGGGAGCGCAGAAACAGAAGGAAACAGAGAGTGATCCAATCTCGGAGGGGCTCTTGCCCCTCTGCTGCCATGGAGGCCATGGACCAGAGGAAAAACCCTTCTCCCATCTAGGGGAAGGTCAAGGAAGAAGAAGAAGGGGGGGGGGGGGGGTTCTCTCCCCCTCTCTCCCGGTGGCGCCGGAACACCGCCCGGGCCATCATCGCGACAACGATCTACACCAAGAGCTTCACCGCCGTCATCACCAACTCTTCCCCCCTCTATGCAGCGGTGTAACCCCTTTTTTACCCGCTGTAATCTCTATTTAAAGATGGTGCTCAACGCTATATATTATTTCTCAATGATGTATGGCTATCCTATGATGTTTGAGTAGATCCGTTTTGTCCTATGGGTTAATTGATGATCGTGATTGGTTTGAGTTGCATGTTTTATTATTGGTGCTATTCTATGGTGCTCTTCCTGTCATGCAAGCGTGAGGGATCCCTGCTGTAGGGTTTGCAACATGTTCATGATTTTCTTATGGTGGGTGGCGTGAGTGACAGAAGCACAGACCCGAGTAAGTAGTTTGTTTGCATATGGGAGTAAAGAGGACTTGATGCCTTATAATGCTATGGTTGGGTTTTACCTTAATGATCTTTAGTAGTTGCGGATGCTTTCTAGAGTTCCAATCATAAGTGCATATGATTCAAAAAGAAAAAGTATGTTAGCTTATACCTCTCCCTCAAATAAAATTGCAATAATGATTACCGGTCTAGTTATTGATTGTCTAGGGACAAATAACTTTCTCGTGACAAAATGCTCTCTACTGAAACTAATTTAGTTGTGTCTTTATCTAAAAATCCCTTAGCTTTTATTTAAATGCTCTTTATTATCTAACAAACCTAGCCTACAACACCTACAAAGTACTTCTAGTTTCATACTTGTTCTAGGTAAGGCGAACTTTAAGCGTGCGTAGAGTTGTATCGGTGGTCGATAGAACTTGAGGAAATATTTGTTCTACCTTTAGCTCCTCGTTGCATTCGACACTCTTACTTATCAAAGAGGCTACAATTGATCCCCTATACTTATGGGTTATCAATACCTTTTTCTGGCGCCGTTGCCAGGGAGCAATAGCGTGGGGTGAATATTCTCGTGTGTGCTTATTTGCTTTATCACTAAGAGGATTTTATTTGCTGTTCTAAGTTGTTCTCTATCTTTAGTTATGGATATGGAATACGAAATACCAAAAAAATTAGGTTTACTTGCTACTCATGGAGATGGGGAACCTCCTAAAACCCTCGATGCTCATTATGTGAAAGATATTATGCACTACTTTAATAATTCTGAGAAACCCCATTCAATTATATAAAAGGAGACATGTTGGATCAACGTGAATACTTTGGGATTATCGCTTGACTTAAAAAGGGAAAGTATTATGGGATCAAATTTATATGTTGCATTGGTATGCTCGGCAACTATGCTTGAGATATGATTATGCTTGTTGCTGTAGGATGAAGGCTCCACACCTTTCCTTTTCATGTAAATTTAATGATAATGAAACCTTAGCTTCTTATGCTAATGGTATATATGATTACTATGATGTGGAACGAATAGAAGAATTTGTTGCTTTTAAGGGTGCTTGTGAAATTGAATCTTTGTTTAAAGAGTTTGAAGATTTTGATGGTTCAGTTTATAGATCTGAAAATTTAGCTATCCTTAAATATTGCTATGAGAATTATAAATACAATTATGATATTGATGAATTTATTGAGAAAGTCTTCGTTGTTCGATAAGAGACTAATATTTTGTAGGAGTCTATAGGAGAAGAAATTGATAAAACTGTGAGCTCATTGGATGAAAAAGATGATGAGGAGAGCGAAGAACAAAAGGAGGAAGATCAGATTAGTTACCCATGCCCACCTTCTAATGAGAGTAACTCTCCAACTCATAAATTATTTAATGTCCATTCGTTCTTACCGAAGGATGAATGCCATGATAATTGCTATGATTCCGTTGATTCGTTTGAAATATCCCTTTTTGATGAACTTGATGCTTGCTATTATTATGGCCAATATGCTAATATGAATGATGCTTATAGAGATGAATTTGCTATTGTTCCTTATGTTAAACATGAAATTGTTGCTATTTCACCCACACATGATAGTCTTATTATCTTTTCGAATTCTCCAAACTACATTATATCGGAGAAGTTTGCACTTATTAAAGATTATATTCATGGGTGGCCTTTTACCGTTGCACTATATCGGAAAAGTGATGCGCTCTCAGCCCATCCCAATGACGTTGCGGCGACTCCCAAAGGAGTACTCTTCGATTAGAAGCACACTTGTTTTCCAAGCATTTCCTAAACAGCACCCTCAACGCCCGTTATAGGCTGATTCACAAACGGGCGCACAACCCCTCCGGTCATGGGCCAGGCCCGTTTTATTCTTTTGTTTCATTCCTTTAATGATCCAAAAAATACGTGCCTGCCACACGAGTCAAACTCCATAGGTGCGGCCTTTGTTCGAGTGCAACGTGCGAACTCCAACCGGCACAACTTATGGCTGTGATCACATTTTCTACTTTTACGATTTTGTCTAGTAAATATAACGCTAAGAAAAGCACCCAAGTTCCCAGTTTGGTTTTCTTTTTTGTCTGGCTGGTTTTTCTTTGCATTTTCTTCGTTTCGTTTTTTCCTTTTCTTAAATGCGCAAACTTTTTTCAAATTCTTAAATAAAAAATCAAACTCGTGGAACTTTTCTCCAAAATTGATGAACTTTTTTTTTCCCTAAATCCGTGAACTTTTTTCAAGATCGTTGAACCTTTTCAAACTCATGGAACTTTTTCTCCAAACTTGATAAATGTTTTTCCTCACCAAATTCGTGTTTTGTTTTTCAAAATCGATGAACTTTTTATCTAATTTTCTGAACTTTTCTTCAAAATTGATGGATTTTTCCAGGTTTTCTGATCATTTCTTGAAAATTGATGAACTTTTTTCTTCAAAAACAATGAACTTTCTTAAAATTTGATGAACCTTTTTCATAGTTTTTGATTTTTTTTGAAAAATGATGAACTTTTTTAGAATCAATGAACTGCTTTTTCAAAATCGATGATTTTTTCTAGATTTAGTGAACTTTTTTGAAAATCAGTGAGCTTTTTCGAAAATGGATGAATATTTTTTTAGAATCGATGAAATTTTTGTAAGTCAATGAACTATTTTTCAAAATCGATGAACTTTTTTGAATTTTCATGAAATTTTTTGAATAAGTGAAATTTATTCTAATTTGTGATTATTTTGAAAATATATGTACTTTCAAATTGTATTCACATTTATTTCAAAAGAAGTCACGTTTTTCTAAAATATTTTCAAATAATTCAAAGATCTACGTGTACGTGCAATAAATAGCGTGGCTATGCTGTCTCGCGCTGAACTAATTCACAAGTGCGTAGTAAGTACATTACTTTCGGGGGTTCTTTCGCGCTATAAGTACATTGCACTGTTTGCAGTTCGTGGCCCAGCCCACCAGGGTGCTCCTGTGAGCGCCCGTTGCGTCAAGAGGTGCATAGGGGCATGTACAATGGTTGATAAGATAAGATTATCTTAGATCTTGCATGTAATTTAGAGATGACAAAAATAAATAAATATACAATGGGTCACTTCTTAGCCTTATCTTCATAACTAGCAGTTCCTAAAAATATGGTGAGACATATTCTGCTAAGATATTATCTCATGTCTTCTCTTAAATAAGACAAGTCTTTTCTTATGAGTTCTCTCTTCTCCACCTCATTATTTATCCTACATGGCACTCCTAAGATAGCACCATTGTTTTATGGATGCTTTGCTCCATGGATGGAATATTGTTTAGAGCTTTATTCCCTTCATACCCCCTCCGATCATTTTTACACTTCATATAAGATTCTAAAGTCAAACTTTGTTAAGTTTGACCAACTTTATAAAAAAATTCAACATTCATAATACAAAATCAATATCATTAGTTGCGTCATGAATTTAATCTTCATATTGTACAACTTTGGTATTGTAGATGTTGATATTTTTCATATAAATATGATCAAGTGAATTTTCTTTCCACTAAGCTGCAACCCGTTTGACCAGTTACCTAGTACGCATATGACTTCCAGAAACGTGTTCCACACGTACGACGAGACCAACAAAACAGAAAATCAATCGACAAAAGGCGACACGAAGTACATATTTCAATTCGTCTTCGGGTTTTACTTAGGCTTTGACCTTTCTCAGATGCACTTGTAAAGTTACTCGCCGACTGCATTATACATTTGATAGATGTTAATCTGACGCCATCATTTTTCCTTTTTCTTTTCTAGATTTGATATAGAACCTCTGAAAGAAAGAAATATACAGTGAGTGGTGCATCAAACCAAACCATTTGGTCGCCAACATACCTGCTCTCTCGCCTACTACATGTCCTGCGTATCCACCATTGCCTAGCCACCAACGCTTCAGAAGCAGCCTCATGTTATGTTAACACGTTACTTCTTGGGCTTTCAGAAACTAATTCACACAATGAGACCAACAAAAAGGAACACTGGAACTGCATCAATCGCCAAAAAAAGGGGCAGAAATTTGAGCTTATCTGCTCCTAGCTAGCCGGGAGGGATCGATGGCCACATGTCATCAGAACGGGCCTGTTGTCTTTTTCGAGCTCGGTCTGGTACTAGCGCGCCAATAGCATGCTATCGGACCGATGCCATGAACGTGTTGAACTGACGGATGAGTTCCGGGCGCCCGTCGAACAGGACCTCCAAGGCGCTGGTGAAGGCTCGAGCATCGATCCTTCAAAAAGAAAAGGACCAACAGGAATGTTTACAATCCGTCAAAATTCAAAACAGAGAAATTTGTGTAGATGTAGCTGCTCATGCACCACGGACCTCTTGCTACTGACTCCGTGCAGGAGCGCCAAGAACTCCTCAAACTTGTCAGGTTTGTCCCTGAAACTATCCTTGACGGCACGGATGTAGAGGAGCGCCTCGTTCCTCGACCTCTGGGCAGGCCTTCAGGGCAAGGGGATCAAACACAACACCATCAGAATACAACACTATGATAAAACCAAGAATCATAGCAAAAACGAGTATTTACCGATTGTTTTCACCGTTGCTTTTACCGTTGGCGAGCTTAAACGGGACGTGCGCGTACCCCTAGGTCCTCAATTTGACCAACCTAATACAAGTCATATATTACAAAAAATATACCAACATAAACTTCGGAGTTTCTACTTTCAAAAAATATAATTTTTGTGTTATATAGTTTATATTAGGGTGATAAAAGTGGCGTCAGTGTTTAATTTGTATGAACCCGGAGCAGGTTTGACCCAGCTAGGCTTCGCTGGGGTAGCCGATTGCTTGATTACAGAGTTGGACGTGATTCCGTGGATTGCAAAAGCAATACTGTTTGGGTTTTTTAATGTCTCTCCTTTGCGTGTTTCCCAGCGTTCCCACCA
Source organism: Triticum aestivum (assembly GCF_018294505.1). NCBI lineage: Eukaryota > Viridiplantae > Streptophyta > Magnoliopsida > Poales > Poaceae > Triticum > Triticum aestivum. The sequence continues at coordinate 5,155,290 of NC_057797.1, forward strand.
AATGTACCATGAAGCAACTGCCACTGTTTCGTGGAGACCAATCTGACCCAGAACCGGAGACGAGCCTTTTGGTCGTCGTAAGATTTCCTCGAGTACCACTGAACCAGAACGATCAACTTTCGCTGCTTCTTCAATGGTGGTGTCCAGTCCAAGAGCACGCCAAACCTGGGCTGCTCGCGAACAAGTGAAGAGCAGGTGCTTAATATCCTCCAGACATTTGTTACAAACCGGACACGCCGGGGAGATCTTTATGTGCCTACTCGCGAGGACGGCCATACCCGGGATCAAACCATGAAGTTCCCTCCATAAAAATATCTTAATCTTGCTTGGGACTTCTAATTTCCATAGTATTTCCCACACCGGATTTGTTGCAGAAGGACCTTGGGCACTTGTAGTTCTCAGGCCAAACTGGTGTTCCCACTCTACATGATACGCCTATTAGATTTGATGAAGCGTCTCAAACTCCCATACATGGGAGCCCGCGTATTTGTATTGATCGTGACTTGTGTTACAAGGAGGATGCCTCGGTTGTTATAGAGATCAACCATAAGGAGATTTACAAGGGAGAGATAGATAGAGATAAGGTACAAAGTTAAACAAACAGAACATATCTATCTCCTAACTATATGCGCCATCAGCAGCCCAATATCACGTGTTTAACACCCTCCCATAATCATAACTTCACTAAGTTAAGATTACGCTTGAACTCCTCAAATGGTCTTGTAGCCAATGCTTTTGTGAAGCCATCTGCAACTTGATCTTTGGAATGCACAAACCGTATATCCAATTCTTTGTTGGCAACTCTTTCTCTGACAAAGTGATAATCAATCTCAATGTGCTTGGTTCGTGCATGAAAGACAGGATTCACTGACAGATAGGTGGCACCAAGATTATTACACCATAGACACGGAGTTTGGATATGTTTTATTCCAAGTACCTTAAGCATAGCCTTTACCCAAATAACCTCGGCTGTAGCATTTGCTAAAGCCTTGTACTCTGCCTCAGTACTGGATCTTGAAACTGTGGCTTGTTTCCGTGCACACCAAGATATCAAGTTTGGTCCAAAAAATACCGCAAAGCCACCTGTTGATCGTCGATCATCCAAACATCCTGCCCAGTCAGAGTCAGAGAAGGCACTAACAAGAGTGGAGGCAGACTTATTAAAGGTTAGACCAACACTCAAGGTACCATGTATATATCTGAGTATACGTTTTGCCGCTGTCCAGTGTGATGAGGTAGGTGCATGAAGGAAGTGACATACTTTGTTTACAGCAAAGGAAATATCAGGACTAGTGAGTGTCAAGTACTGTAGAGCACCTACCAAACTCATGTATTTAGTGCCATCTTCTTGACTCAAGACTTCACCTTCTGCAAGAGATAATTTTTCTGTGCTAGACAATGGTGTTGGTGAGGATTTACAACCCTTCAATCCAACTCCGTTCAAAAGATCAGTGGCATATTTTTCCTAAGAAAGATGAATACTGCCCTCCCTCAATTTCTTGACCTCAATACCAAGAAAGAAATGCAAATCCCCTAAATCTTTGAGGGCAAACTCTGAATTCAAATCTTTTAACAAGGCTGTGATTGCATCATTGGAGGAACTGGTGACAATAATATCATCAACGTATATAAGGACAAATATGGACGTATTTGACTTATTATAGATGAACAACGATGTATCAGACTTAGATGGAGTGAAACCAAGGGCTTGAAGCTTTAAGTTCAAACGAGAATACCATGCCCGTGGAGCCTGCTTTAGTCCATACAAGGATTTGTCAAGTCTGCATACATGAAAGGGTTTATTTTTGTCCTCAAAGCTAGGAGGTTGTTTCATATATACTTCCTCTTCCAGAACACCATGAAGAAACGCGTTCTGAACATCTAATTGCCTGAGACTCCATCCTCTAGCGACAACAATAGATAAAACGAGACGAATAGTAGCAGCGTTGACAACAGGACTGAAGGTGTCATCATAATCAATGCCATACCTTTGCTTAAATCCTTTTGCAACAAGTCTGGCTTTGTAGCGATCGATCGTACCATCTGCCTTTTTCTTTATCCTGAACACCCATTTGCAATCAATCAAATTTTTACCGTAATGGGCAGGGACCAAGTGCCATGTTTTATTTCTCTTAAGAGCTTGAAACTCTTCTTCCATAGCCTGTCTCCACCTTGAATCGGTACATGCTTCACGAAAGGTGGTTGGTTCTCCTGTTGAGCAAGCTAAACCAAATTTAACTTTATAATTAACAGGCTGGATTACCCCTGCTCGAAGACGTGTATGCGGAGGAGAAACGGGCTGCTGAGTCGCTGCGGAAGACCCAACCGCAGAGGATCCAGGCTGCTGCTCCGGGGCAGAAGATCCCGGCGATCCCAAGGAGATCCTGCCGCATGTAGGGTCGACCGGATCAGGTGTGGCCGAGGGTGCAGCTGAAGGCGATGGGCTCGGCGCAGAAGATCCGAGCGGTCCGAGCGGACCAGATGGATCAGGATGGGCACCCGTGTCCCCAGCCGCCGATGGACGCGGGCCCCACCTGACAAAAACCCGCGGCTCGGTGGAAAACCGCGTGGGCGCATCCCCGTGAGATGATTGGCCCGTTACAGGCGCGGACTGCTGCTGCGTGTCGGTCACGGGTGGAGACGGTGCGGCAGACGCGGACCCAGACACCGATCCACTGCCCCTGCCCGCCTGGCAGGGCGATGGATCCGAGGAGGATCGCGCCAGGTCTGGTGGTACCGATCCCGAGGGGGATTCGGCAGCAGAGCTGCCACCACCCAGGGGACACATAAAATATGGCCCATGTGTGACGTTTTCTTGATGATTTTCTGCCAGATTTTTTTCTGCTGCTGCATGGTCTTGCCCTGTAACATGATTCTCAGATGCATGGTTAGAAGGATTAGTCACATGATCATTCAAATTATCATCCCCACTATCTGTACCGAAGAGATGAGAAGGAAGAAGAAGAATCTCCTTGCGTAAGAGAGCACCAACATTAGGATGAATGTGCGCAAAAGGAAAAACAGTCTCATCAAAAACGACATAACGAGATATATAGACTTTACCAGAGGATACATCAAGACACTTGACACCCTTGTGTTGTGCACTGTAGCCCAGAAAAACACATTGTTTAGATCGAAACATGAGTTTTCTAGTGTTATAAGGACGAAGATTAGGCCAACAGGCACAACCGAACACACGGAGGGAATGATAATTAGGACGAGTATGAAGAAGACGTTGCATGGGTGTCTCATTGTTAATAACGCGACTAGGCAGCATGTTGATGAGATGAACGGCGGTGAGGAACGCCTCATCCCAAAACTTGAGAGGCATGGAGGCACCCGCCAAAAGAGCAAGCCCGACATCAACAATGTGGCGATGCTTGCGTTCTGTGGAACCGTTTTGTTGGTGCGCGTGCGGGCATGAGACATGATGAGAAATACCAAGGGTCTGAAAAAATGTATTGAGTTTCTCATATTAACCGCCACAGTCAGACTGGACGGCAAGGATTTTGCTATCGAATTGTCGTTCAACAAGTGCTTGAAATTTTTTAAAAACTTGGAAAACGTTGGAGCGTTTTTTAAGGAGATAGATCCAAGTGAATTTGCTGAAATCATCAGTGAAACTAACGTAGTAGGTGTGTCTACCAACAAAAGAGGGGGCCGGACCCCAAACATCGGAAAAAATGAGTTGCAAAGCTTTGGTAGAAACACTAGTGGAAACAGGGTATGGTAATTGATGAGATTTTGCTTGCTAACAAGAATCACAAATAGTTTCAGGACTACGCTCACCAACACACGGGAGCTGATTATTTCTAAGCACTTGTTGAACAATAAAAAACGAAGGGTGTCCTAAGCGTGCATGCCACCGTTCCGACGATAGTTTGATGACACCGCACACTTTTTTATTGAAGCTTCTAAACTGTGGGATCAACGGATATAGCCCATGCACACATCTACCTCGGTAGAGAACCCTCCTCGTGACCTGATCCTTGATCAAAAAGAAATAGGGGTGAAATTATAAGAACACATGATTGTCAAGAGCAATGCGATGAACAGAAAGAAGATTCTTAGAAGTGTCAGGAACATGCAAGATATTTCTAAGATGGATATCACGATGAGGGGTTTTGATAATTGAATGACCAACATGATCTATATCCATACCTTCTCCATTTGCATTGTGGATCTGATCATGACCATTGTATTTCTCGTGCATCGTCACCTTCTCGAGTTCATGAGTGATGTGGTTTGTGGCGCCGGAGTCTGCATACCAATTTGTATCAACACCATAGGAGTTGTCCATAGTAGCTGCAACTTTCTTGCGTTGGGAGTTGTCGTCGGCATAGCGCCAGTCACAATCCTTAGCAATGTGGTTATTTTTTTTACAAATCTGACACTTATTTTCATAACCATCATACCCCTGAAAAACGCGCCCCCTGTTGTTGTTGGAGAAGGGACGCTGCCGAGGATTGTTGCCCCCACCAGAGTTGTGGTAGCGACCACCGCCGCCGCCGGAGTTCTGGTAGTGGCCGCCGCCACCACCACCACCGCTGTTGTTGTATTGGCCGCCGCCGCCACCACCATTGTGGTAGCCGCCGCCGCCACCCTGATTGCCACCACCACGAGATCCACCGCCGCCGTTCTTGGGGGGGGGGGGGGTAGCGGGAGCCCTTGGAGAAGCCGCCACGCCCCCTAGTGGCAACGTTTGCAGAGGATTTGAAGGCGCCTGCACCGGTGCCCTGGAACATCTCCATGCGCTGATCGAAGTTGGCCACCATACCAAACAGATCGTCAATGGAGACGGGATCGGTTCGAACATCGAGCGCAGAGATGAGGGGCTGATAATCCATATCGAGCCCGGCTATGATGAAGGAGATGAGGTCTTGCTCAGTGATTGGTTTTCCGGCTGCTGCTAGTTCGTCAGAGAGAGATCGCATATGACCGAAGAAGGTGGCTGCAGATTGGGTTCCCTTCTGGGCGTTGGAGAGGGCAATGCGGCAGTTGTCTTCGCGAGACCGTGATTGTGCTGCAAACATGTTTGCGAGAGCCGGCCATATGGCAGAGGAGGTTTCTAAGGAAGCAACCTGAACCAAGAACTCCTTGGAGAGATTTCGGAGCAAGTAGGCTACTATCTGTTGATCTTGGATTAACCAAGGGTTGTAGGCAGGGTTGGGACCGATCTGGTCTTTCCCGTCGGAAGTTTTGGTGGTGATGGTCTTTGATGGCTCGGGGATCGTTTTGTCGACATACCCATATAGCCCCGTCCCCATGATTTGGGAACAAGCTTGGGCTCGCCAAAGGATGTAGTTGTTCCTGGTAAGAGGTTCAGAGATGGTGTAGTTGAGACTGGAGGAGACGAGCTGGTTGGATGTGGACATGGTGGTGCGATGAGGAAGGTGGTGGTCGAAGGTTGAGGATGTTTGCGGCGAGGAGGATGGAGGATCTAGATGCTGGGGAAGAGGTGTGCTCTGAATACTATATTAGATTTGATGAAGCGTCTCAAACTCCCATATATGGGAGCCCGCGTATTTGTATTGATCGTGACTTGTGTTACAAGGAGGATGCCTCGGTTGTTATAGAGATCAACCGTAAGGAGATTTACAAGGGAGAGATAGATAGAGATAAGGTACAAAGTTAAACAAACAGAACATATCTATCTCCTAACTATATGCGCCATCAGCAGCCTAATATCACGTGTTTAACAACGCCGATTTTACTGAGAATGAGAACGATTTTGTTCTGTTCCAGGCAACAAAATCGTCAAGAAGGTGCTTCGAAAGTGGGATTCTAAGAATGTTCTTTGCATCCACCGGAAGAAAGATACTCCTGATGAGCTCTTCATCCCATATTTTCATGTCTGGGATTATCAACTCATTTACTGTTCTTACCAAAGTGTTTCCTCTTCTTGTGAATACCATCCTTGTTGGGTTAGAAGGAATCCAATGATCCTCCCAGATGTTTATTTTCTCCCCAGTTCCAACTCTCCAAATGTGACCCCTCCTGAAGGTTTGGAGTCCAACAAAGATACTTTGCCACGTGTACGAGGAGCCTTTTTTGGGACCTGCTTTGAGTATGTTGCCATCCGGGAAGTATTTTGCTCTAAGCACACGAGCACATAAAGTTTCAGGGTGTGAGATCATTCTTCGACTTTTTTTTGCCAACATTGCTAAATTAAAAGCATGGAGATCCCTGAATCCTATACCTCCTCTATCCTTAGGTAGGCACATTCGCCACCAAGCCACCCAATGCATTTTCTTCTCTTCCTCTATATCTCCCCACCAGAAAGCAGCCATAGCATCTGCAATCTCTTTACAAACCTTCTTTGGTATCTTAAAACAGCCATAGAAAACACAGGAATTGATTGAATAATAGCTTTCAGTAAAATCTACTTACCCCCGAAAGACAACAATTTCTCCTTCCATCCTTTGAGACAGTTCACTACCCTCTCAACTAAATGCGTGAAGCTGTCACTCTTGTCCAATCCAATCATTGATGGAAGGCCAAGATAAGTATCAGATAAAGCCTCTGTCATGATGTTAAGTTCTGCACATACTTGGGCTTTGACATCTACATCCACATTGGGACTAAAAAGATACTGCTTTTCCCTTCACTCACCATCTGCCCGGAGCTCATGCAATAATCCTGTAGTACCTGTCTCAATGAGGTTGCATTATTCATATCCGCTTTCATAATGATCAGGGAATCATCAACAAAAAGTAAATGTGAGTCTGATGGTGCATTCCTACACACCCTGACACCTTCAATGCCATGAACCTCCTCCGCTTGAGCCACAGCAATAGATAGACCTTATGCACACATAAGAAAAAGATATGGTGATAGGGGATCTCCTTTATGGAGTCCCTAGTAGGGGTAAAACCTTCCGTTTCTTGATCATTGTACCTCACTTTATAATTGACAGAAGTAACACAAGCCATTATGAGATCAATGAACTCTCCACGAAAGCCTAGCTTCTCCATCATTCTTTTTAGAAATCTCCATTAAACCCTATCATAGGCTTTATGCATATCTAGCTTGATAGCACAATATCCCACTTTTCCCTTCTTATTTTTTATTGTATGCAGACATTCGTAAGCAAGAAGGATATTGTCTGTTATTAGGCGCCCTGGAACAAAAGCACTTTGTACCGAAGATATAATATCATCTAGGAAAATTTTCAGCCGAAAAGTTATCATTTTAGAGATCACCTTATAGAGCACATTACAGAGACTAATGGATCTATATTGGGCAATATTCTCAGGGCCTTCCACCTTAGGGATTAAGATAATGAAAGTATCATTCCAGCCTTCCTGTATAACTTTATTGTTAATAGCATCCAGAACCTCCACAGTTAAAGTATCACCAAGGATGTGCCAACATTTCTTAAAGAAAATAGCATGGAGACCATCCGTACCTGGAGCTTTCATATCACTAATGGAGAATAGGGCTTTTTTCACGTCGTCAGCAGTAAACGGTTTTAAAAGCGCTTCATTCATCTCATTTGTCACTCTAGACTGAACCTTTTCCATAAAATCCAGGTCTGGTTCCTCTATTTCAGTAGAGAAGAGCCCCACAAAGTACTGTGAGATGTGTGGGTTCAGATAAGCTGTGCCCTCCAGCCAGTCCCCTTGATCGTCTTTCAGTTTTGTTATCCTGTTGCGCATCCTACGAGCTGAAGCAAAGTTATGAAAATATTGTGTATTTTTATCTCCAAACAGGACCCAATTCAACCAGCTCTTCTGAGCCCAGTGGATTCGTCCATTTCGAGCATACGCTCAAGCTCAGCCGCCAATTCCTTCTGTCTCGTTCTCCTGAGAAAGTGTGCCCCTCGCCACTTGCTCCAACTCACGCTCAATCATCTTTATTTTCTTTGTGGGCTTCTTCAGAACAATTTTGTCCCACTTGTGAAGCTGCTCATGTACTACAGCAAGCCGAGATGCAAGATCAGCATTCCCTTCAAGGTGTTCTGATGACGACCAAGCTTGTTCAACAACTTCACGAAAGCTCTCTACCTTTAACCAGCGGGCTTCGAATCGAAGCACAGCCCTACCCACAGTCTCCTGCATTACAGTTTCATTCAGTGACATTATGATCGGCCTGTGATCTGACTTGTAGTAGTCCAAGTGCTCAAGGATAGCCCCTGGGAACATTAAATTCCACCCCTCATAGCATCTCCAGCAGCGCCCCCAGAAAGGCCTCCCCAAATGTTTTTTCGTGCCGGCGCTGAAAAATCGGCCCAGTCGCGCCCCCACGAGCCCGATTTTTGCTGGCCTGAGCCAAATTTAGCGCCGGCGGACCCAGGCCGAACCTGGCACGCTGGGGGGCGCTCGGGGGCGCCGGGGTAAGCGGTTTTGGAGCGAAAGAGCCGCGGGCCCGCCGCGTCACCGACACCGCGCGTCTTCTTCCCCGAACGCCTCGGTTTCCCGCGGGGAATCAATGGCAAGGCTGCCGCCGGTCAGCCTTACCAGTGATTCCTCATGGGCGGCGCGTTCATTGGGCGGCGCGCCGACGCCTCCCCTCCCTCGCACGCGTACACACGGGGCGGCGCCGCTATATAAGCCGGTGGCCTCCCTCGCCTTTGGCTACACCAGCCACACCAGCCCTAGCCCGCCCTCTACCTCTCCCGAGCGCCGCCGCCGAGCCCTGCCTCTCCTGAGCGCCGCCGCCGAGCCCTCCCTCCCTCTCCCGATGGCCGAGCGATTCCCCGGCGATGAGGCCGTGGCCAACGGCTTCGGCCGCCGATCGCTCCGCGAACAGGAGTCTTGGCTCCTGTTCCAGGCGAACATCCCGGCGCCGCCGGACATGCGCGCCGAGCCGACGGGGTGGAGACTCAGCAACGGGGGAGTGCCCATTCCCCCGTTGCCCGACGCCGTGGCAAAACCGAGCTACTTCGCCGACGAGGTCGACGTCGTGCGCGCCTCCCTCACCGCCGCCCAGCTCGCCCTCCCCAAGTACGCCGCCGACAACACAACGGCGTGGATGGCGTACTTCCAGCGCCGGCAGCAGCAGAGGCTGGCGTCCACCAACGGCACCCGATGGTGGCCGGACCGAAGAACAGCGACGGACGCCGCCTGTGGTGGGGTGTTCCCGGCCGGACCCTCGAGGGCGGCAACGACCCGCCGTTGGCATACCCCCCGGCGAGGGCGGTTTCCACCCCCGCAGCTCACCGCCGACGCGACGGGCAATGGTTGCCCAGGAGGTTCTGCGCCTCCTCTTCTTCCTCCTCCTCCCGCTCTTCCTCACACTCGTCCGGTGCTCCGGCGCTGCTCGGCGTCAAGGCCGAGCCCGCGGCGGAGACGCCGCTCGGCCGGCGCACTCGCAGCGCCGGCGTCGTCATCAATGAGGGCGGCCGGCGCGCCCCCTCGTCGGCTCCTCCGCGCTTCGTCAAGCCCAAGACGGAGCCGGGCCTGGCGCCGGTGAAGACAAAGCCGGGCCTCCCTGCGGTGAAGATGGAGCACGGAGCCGACGTTGAGCTCGACGACGACGCGGCCCTAGAATGGGCGCGCGCGGACTCCCTGAAGATGGCGAGGGAGCGCCAGTGCGCCGCCCTGCGGCGATTCGTGCAGCGTCACCGGGGCCGACGAGGGAGGAATCGTCGTCATCGAGGACAGCGACGACGACGACGCGCCGCCGCCACCAGCCCGCATAGGCGATACCGGTCAGGGGTCCACCAGGGACGGCCGCGTAAAGGAGGAGAAGCCGGACGACGACGACGACGACGGCGGCTACTCGGCTTTTAGCCAGTTCTTTTTTTAATTATATATGTAATAAAAACCCGCTTTTTAAATGTAATATATGCCGAACTTCGCCGAACTTTGAACTTTGCAACATATTTAAATTTTTTGACTGCGCCTGGGGACGGCCCTGGGACCGGCGGCTGGGGACCAACTCGGCCCCAGGCCGAGTTTTTACGCCGGCTCACCCCCAGGGGGCGATTTTAGGCGCCCCTGGGGAGCCAATGGCTGGAGATGCTCTCACTAACCAAAGCACGGTCCAGCCTCTCTCGGATCAGTGCTCGATGCCATGTAAATTTATCTCCAATAAAACAGTGATCAGAAAGGTTGCAATCTGTCAAAGCATCTCGAAAGGCCTGCATAAAGTGTGCTGGTCTATCATTTCCTCCCTCCATTTCAAACGAGAACATGATCTCGTTCAGATCGCTGATAACCATCCTGGGCATAGCGGCAGCAGATTTGAGCTGTCTCAAACGACTCTAGGTAAGATGTTTATCAGCCCATTTCGGTTCACCATAGTAACCTGTTAGTCTCCAATAATTCTCAACACCACTACCAATGAAAACGTCAATGAAACTATCAGATTTATCCCTCAAAGTAACATCAACCTCCTTCTTCCACATCATTATTAAACCACCCTTCCGGCCATCACTTCGAACAACAATTTTATGATCCATTTTTGTCCGCCGACGAAGACACTCAGCGGGGAAATCGTCCAGGTGTGTCTCCATGAGGAACATCACATCTGGACTTCTACACTTCCGAACATTCAGAAGCGCGCGAATTGCCGCGGCTTGCTGCAAGCCACGGCAATTCCAGCTTAAGATTTTCATTGCTACCGGACACGAGTGACGTATTCTTTTGAAGTATATTTGGTAGTGTTATGTTATTACCTGCTCATTTACTCGTTTTGTAGTAGCTGGAAATCAAAACATCATGGTGGTTAAGCATAGGCTTATGGTCCAAGAGGGTGCCGCAACGCAACTGATAGTAGAAATAATTCCATCCCCAAGAATAGTCAAGAAGCTTGATCGGGTGTTTGCTGACAAAGTGAAGCATCGCTAATATGGATGGCGTTGTCGACAAGCTACGTTATCGTTGTACCTCATAGAGTAGAGTACAAACTGCAGCAGATTCAAAGCACTGAGCACCGCTATCATCCAAAAGAAGTAGTCCAAGTGTCCGTTGTCGAGGTCCTCTGGGATCCACATCGTGGCGGACGCGACAACGCCCAGCGCTGCCGAGTTGAGGTAGCTCCCTGCCGCGATGGCAAGCTGCCCAAAGGCGGTGCACAGGCTCCTCATGTTGTCCGGAGCCCGGTCGTAGAAGAGCTCGATCATGCCGATGACCGTAAACACCTCACTAACACCCATCACGGCGTATGCCGGTGCCTGCCACATAATGCTCACCGCTTCCCTGATCGCGGCCTTTGTGAGACGGTTCCTCTCGAGAAGAGCTAGGTAAGCCATGACGAGAGTGGACAACTGTGACGCCCCCGATTCAATCGTACACTAATCATGCACGCAAATGTGTACGATCAAAATCAGGGACTCACGAGAAGATATCACAACACAACTCTACAAATAAAATAAGTCATACAAGCATCATAATACAAGCCAGGGGCCTCGAGGGCTCGAATACAAGTGCTCGATCATAGACGAGTCAGCGGAAGCAACAATATCTGAGTACAGACATAAGTTAAACAAGTTTGCCTTAAGAAGGCTAGCACAAACTGGGATACAGATCGAAAGAGGCGCAGGCCTCCTGCCTGGGATCCTCCTAACTACTCCAGGTCGTCGTCGGCGGGCAGCACGTAGTAGTAGGCACCTCCGGTGTAGTAGGGGTCGTCGACGGTGGCGTCTGGCTTCTGGGCTCCAGCATCTGGTTGCGACAACCAGAAAGAAGGAAAGGGGAAAAAAGGGGGGAGAAAGCAACCGTGAGTACTCATCCAAAGTACTCGCAAGCAAGGAACTACACTACATATGCATGGGTATATGTGTAAGGAGGCCATATCAGTGGACTGAACTGCAGAATGCCAGAATAAGAGGGGGATAGCTAATCCTGTCGAAGACTACGCTTGCAGCATGTAGGAGAGAGTAGATTGAAGTCCTCCAAGTAGCATCTCCAAGTAACATCTCATAGCATAATCCTACCCGGCGATCCCCTCCTCATATCCCTGAGGTAGAGCGACCACCGGTTGTATCTGGCACTTGGAAGGGTGTGTTTTATTAAGTATCCGGTTCTAGTTGTCATAAGGTCAAGGTACAACTCCAAGTCGTCCTGTTACCGAAGATCACGGCTATTCGAATAGATTAACTTCCCTGCAGGGGTGCACCACATAGCCCAACACGCTTGATCCCATTTGGCCGGACACACTTTCCTGAGTCATGCCCGGCCGCGGAAGATCAACACGTCGCAGCCCCACCTAGGCACAACAGAGAGGCCAGCACGCCGGTCTAAACCTAAGCGCGCAGGGGTCTGGGCCCATCGCCCTGAGCACACCTGCACGTTGCGAGGGCGGCCGAAAGCAGACCTAGCCTAGTGGCGTTCCAGTCCAATTCGGCGCGCGCCGCTCCGTCGCTGACGTCTGAAGTGCTTCGGCTGATACCACGACGTCGGGATACCCATAACTACTCCCGCGTAGATGGTTAGTGCGTATAGGCTCGTAGCCAGACTCAGATCAAATACCAAGATCTCGTTAAGCGTGTTAAGTATCCGCGAACGCCGAACAAGGCCAGGCCCACCTGTCTCCTAGGTGGTCTCAACCTGCCCTGTCGCTCCGCCACAAAGTAACAGTCGGGGGCCGTCGGGAACTCAGGCCCACCACTACCTGGATGGAGCCACCTGCCCCTTCAGCCCCCATCTCCAAGCAGTATCACCAGTAATGTAACAGTGTAAAGTATATAGTATATGCCCGTGATCACCTCCCGAAGTGATCACAGCCCAGTAGTATAGCATGGCAGACGGACAAGAGTGTAGGGCCACTGATGGAACACTAGCATCCTATACTAAGCATTTAGGATTGCGGGTAAGGTATCAATGACTGTAGCAGCAATGACAGGCTATGCATCAGAATAGGATTAACGGAAAGCAGTAACATGCTACACTACTCTAATGCAAGCAGTATAGAAAGAGTAGGCGATATCTGGTGATCAAAGGGGGGGGCTTGCCTGGTTGCTCTGGCAAGAGAGAGGGGTCGTCAACTCCGTAGTCGAACTGGGCAGCAGCAGCGTCGGTCTCGTAGTCTACCGAAGAGAAGAGGGGGAAGAAACAATAAATACAGTGCAAACAAGGCATCACAAAATATAACAAGGCAATACGCGGTGTTCGGTGTGCCCTAACGCGGTAGTAGGTGATACCGGTGAAGGGGGGAAAACATCCGGGAAAATATCCCCGGTGTTTCGAGTTTCCGGGCAGAGGAGCCGGAGGGGGAAAGTTGCGGGTTCGATAGGTTAGAGGGGTGTGGCGGACGAACGGACTGCGTATCCGGAATCGTCTCGTCGTTCTGAGCAACTTTCATGTTGAAAATATTTTCATCCGAGTTACGGATTAAAAGATATGATTTTCTAAAGATTTAAATCATTTTCTGATTTTAATTATTTATTTAAATTCAACATTATCCAAAACAGTATTTGCTGACGTCAGCATGATGTCAGCATGACGTCAGCAGTTGACTTGGTCAACCTGACAGGTGGGTCCCACCTGTTAGGGATTGTTTAGCTAATTAACAATTAGGGTAACTATTTATTAGGTTAATTAATCTTAATTAGTTAAACTAAACAAGATTAGATAAGTTAATTAATTAGTTAATTAATTAGTTAATTAATTAATTAATTAATTAATTTTATTATTAATTAATTATTTATTATATATATATTTTTAATTCTTTTTTTTTCTATAATCGTTCTGGGGCTGGGGCCCCTGTGTCATTGGGCCAAAGGGGCCACAGCGGTTCGGGCTAACGGGTGCTGGGGTGGAGATGGGCGTCGGGCGCCAGCCCGAGCGGGCGCTCGCCCAAGGGCGCACGGGGCGACGACAGGCACGACAGCCCGGGGCGGGGGCCGACGAGGTCGGGGGAGGACCGGCCCGTACCGGCGAGCGGCGGTGTCGAGCAGGCAAGGGCGGCGGCGTGCTCGCCGGCGAGCGGCTCGGGCGAGGAGAGGAGAGAGGGAGGCCGGGAACGGCATGGCCGCGGACGGCGCACCGCGGGACCGCGAGGGGGCGGCCGGAGCCGGCGACGGGGAGGCCAGGGGCGTCGACGGCGTTCGGGAGGGGACTAGGGGGAGAGAGGGGACCGATGGGGGGAGGGGAGTGCTCACGGGGGGGGGAGCGTGGGGTCTATGCGAGCTGCTCGGGGCGGTCGGGGTCGACCGTTGAGGAGGAGGGCGGGGAGGCGGCCGACGGCGACGGGATCCGTCGAGGTGGTGGGGGGGGGGGGGTCGGGGACGACCCCGCGGCGGCGAGGGGGCCTTGCGCCCAGCGCGGCAGGTCGGGGAGGTGCGGACGGGGCGGCGGGGCGCGGATCGATCCGGCGGCTTCGGGGTTGGTGGCAGGGGCGAGGCGACGGCGGCGATGCGAGGCGGCGCCGAGGACGCGCGCCAGTGTCGAGGAGTGGGGGGGGGGCGCGGTCGCCGGGGAGAGGCGGCGGGGTCGGCGATGGTGGTCGACGCGGGCGTCGGGGTCGAGGGGTGAGCGCCCCCGATCCAGAACGTGGGGAGGGAGTGGGAAACGGGGGAAGTGGGGGTGGGATTGGGCTAGGGTTTCGGTGAGGGGGATAAGGGGAGTGGGGTGGGCCGCCGTCGGTGGGCCGGCTGGGCCGGCGTGGTCGGCTGAGCCAACTGGGCCAAGGGGCCCAGTGGTGGGGGGGGGGGCTTGTGGCCTGCTGGGCCGAAGCCCAGGGGGCAAGGGGGGGTTCTCCTTTTCCTTTTTTTGTCTTGTTTTCTGTTTTCTTTATTATATCTTTATTTCTTTATTTTAGTTGCATTTTAATTAGTAAAATATACACTTAGTATCTAATTCAGTATTTTGACTTAGTCCAGTCACAAAAAGTCTAGACCCCAAATAACTTAGTTTGACATTTTATTTATCATAAAAGTTATTCAAATAATCATTTTTTACTACTGTTTTATTCATCTCATAGTATTTAAACATTTTATAAATGTGTGGTTTTTCCCCAATAATTATCTATGCAATATTTGGTTCACTCCGAACATTTTAGTTTTAATATTTGAAAACTTTTATTGTTTGCCTAATTTTGAATTTGAATTTGAATCGGTTTCGAACTAACTGGAGATTAGCAGCTATAAACGAGGTCACGTGGCATCATTAGCAGATGATCACTGTAGCTTAATTACCCGGACGTCACAATTCTCCTCCACTACAAGAAATCTCGTCCCGAGATTTAAGCGGTGGAGTAAGGGGCGAAGGTGTTGGTAGCGAAAAACCTAACGAGTCTTCTCGGTCTTGGCTGCCCTTACTAAGAGGTTGATCCCTTTCGTTGATGTCTTCATTTCACTGCTTCAAGTCACCATGATCAATTTGTCATCCTTTCTTCGGGATCTCCATCGTACTTACGAATAGGTAAGGGGCAGCTCTACAACGATAGGATGTTACAAGGGAAATCTTTTAGGGTTTACCCAAGTATGAACATACGAGTATCTCTCGAGTTGAACAAATGAAACACATCGAGAGCAAAGTAAGACGGTGCAATAAGAAGTTTCAAGCGGATAGGCAATCGTTCATTGCCTGAAACAGAGTGTGAATGGGGTTCAGAGCAACGGGAATAAGTATTGTGTCCGATACCAGAATAGAGCATTAGGAAGGTGGCCCGTGAATTAAATATGAAGCCAAGCGTGGGAAATAACCATTAGTAACAGGGCTGTACAGGAGAGTCAGGTTTCGATCCTGTGGAACTGTGGGTTATGGGCCCACCATGTGGATTAAAAGTAGGAAGGACAGTGACATCTTGCACGATCATGTAAGCAAGGCATGCCAGAGGATAATCTGTTGGTTATGTCGGCAACAACATCGGTACCAAGGGCGAGGGACGAAGAGAACCATTATCCTGCTCGTTGAACGAGGCGGGCCAATAGGCAAGGTTCTCGTCCATCGGTGGCTACCGAAATGTCATCAACAATAGATTACTGCTTAGATCATATAGACCTCAAGAAAGGTTAAACCAAACAATGGAAAGGACATATGATTATCAGATTAATCGGGCGATGGAAAGGAAAAATGTGTCTTAGTCAATAATTCAGGGATATATCCTTCCCAAGGATAAGCAGAGCATGGTATCCGTGGCAGGATATCATGTAGAAAACCCTTTAGGTAAGGGGAGAGAAATTTCATGACACTACCCATACAAAGGTGTTTGGGTAATTGATAAGAAAAATTTAGCATTTGCTTTAAATGTTCTTGTTGAAAATCGGAGTATCACAGACATGCTTCGAGATAGCATTGACATGGTCTTCCAGCAAAGGTCGGACTTGGATATACAAAGGATTCACCAGGAACAACTTATAGAATAAGCATTACAATTTCCTTATGGAACAATGGAAAACCTTACTGGAAAGGAACCCTTAACACTAGGTCCTCCGACCAGGTGTGCTAGGCATGACATCACCTTACCGATATATAAGGACCAATGTTATAACTCTTGGGAAAAATGTCCCAACCATCATATCTGACCGAGATTCAGATCCGATTGGTGTCAGGATACCTGAGACTCAGGATGTCCGAGAAGAAAAGGCGCAACACAAATCGTTGAAATGGCATTGCAAGCTTCTCGGGAAATGAACTATGGGAGCGGTTTTCTGAAGCAATAGTTCACCATTAAACCAGGGAGAGGACAAGGAGGTGTCTGGTGAACTCAACGGCAGTTCACCGAGATTCCCAAAAGATGGATTTCCACCATTAAGTGAACAAGGAGATAACATTTGTCAGATCAACTGATATAAGGAAGTATGCTCGAGGAAAACATACACAATTAAACATTGGTTGAAATGTGCGCCCGAAATATGGGTTGGGTTGCACGACCAATGTCAGAATGGTGATTCAATCAGCGAAGGACTTAGAATGAACTATCGCCCATTCACTTCAAAGCAATAGGGTTGTTAGAAGTTTTGATTTCACACGTCATAGCTCCATTGTCGGTATTCCGGTTGAAAACAATACGGGGACCAAGGAATGAACGAAGATGGCAAGAAGTATTATGATATCAAGAATTATTAAGAGGTGGTGAAATTCTCACCACATTCTTGACAAAAAGAGATGGTAATACTTCCGAGGTAAGGAAGATCAACTGCTGGGTAGCAGTGATCTCAAGGTTTACACCAAACACGAACAAGTTGTGTTGAATGAAAGGCAATAAAGTGGTCGATGAGAACAGGAATCATCGAGGGGCAAGGATGGTATTACCCATCATGAATTCAATTGAATTCCTGGAAGAGCTCATAAGGTTGATGATGATCACGACACAATTGTCGAGAGATTTCATGCAGATGTAGTCAATCAGCGACGACATCCAGTCAAAGGAATGATGAAGCAAGAGGTTATTGGAACCACAGTTACGACACGAACTCGAACTCAAGCTTGTTGTTTAGGGCGAAATGATATGACGATGAGGATCGACGTAAGGTTAGTTCATCGTCGAAAATTGTGCTCCGAGAAGAAGGGCCGGGTAACACAGTTAAAATCATCACGATAAAGATATAGCCAAACAGGCTAGGAATGATGGGAAGGAATATTAAACTCATAAGCAACGAAAATTACTTAGGGTTATCGAACCGAAATGTGGAATCGGTGTTCTCGATTGACGACAACCCAGAACCCGAGAAAATTGGAATCAGTGAGAATTAATAGTTGATGAAGAACCCATAATAAGTTATGCAGTTCCATGATATTCTTAATATACCAGAGCTTAATACTCAACAGTAGAGCAAAGTAAAGGTTGGACAGGTGCAATGATCTGCAGAAGACAAGTACTTCAACTTGTCCAAGAAACGGTATTAAAAAGGAGAACATGGCCGGAACCACGATTCCAAAAGGCCGAATCCTAGATATAAGAACTTATACCAAAGAGGGTTTAAGAGGAGCACCCATGATAAGATTAGCATCGTGTCCATGGGCATGAACGCAAGGTTCAAGGTCGACTCCCACTTCTCCAATACACAACTTCTCATTTACTACTCTAAGTTAAGAATGTTTAGAGTTTGAAAGTTTAACTTGCAGAATACCGGAACGTTATGACCCATGAAAACTCTTGGGTTCACACAAATTAAGGAAGGTATACGTTCAACCCATCGGGGCATCTTAGAATCCTATACCAGAATCTTTTAGAAGTAATTAACTCAAGCTCGAAGGCAGAGCATGGTTGAGAAAGCAGACGATACAATTTACCAAAGGCATTATGTATCCGAGAAAAGGCTCACAAGTTTATTGAATATGAAGGGCGTTGTCAGATAAAATCCAACAAAGGATCTGGTGGTCCACAAGGGATCTGACATGAGCATCGGTACTCAATTAGTGGAAGAAGAATGCAAGAAGATCAAATTATAGAAACAACTGACTAACTCAATTGTCAAATGCAAAGGAATATGATTTCCAAGTCAAGGGAGCAGAAGCAATGCTCTGATTAGGGATGGATAAGTTGAACAGCCTTAGGGTACAATCAACGACAATTGGATTGGTCGAGAACCAATTCCAGTTAAAAGAATGGAAGCTCAGCCGGAAAGGTAATTTATAAGGATCAATGATGATTGCGTGTATTCGTACACATGCTGAATCAATAGGATCAAAATGACGATGCCTAAGGATACTAACGAATATTGTCAATGGAAAGCATCCATAATGCAAGCAGACAAGTATTGCAGAGCAATAAGCTATTAAGGATTTTTGGAGGATCAAATAGTATTTCGAAGACCATTGTGAAACACATGAACAACTGGGGATGAGCGGATACTCGACAAGTGCAAGGATTTATTTGAAGGGGTATTCAGGTGGCAAAGAACTGCTAGGCAGAAGGCACAAAGTATTTCGGAACACTAGAGAAAACTTCGGGGTATCTTGTAATAACAAGATCAATGGGGGATGATCGTATGAATGGCAAGTGTAAGTAGTTATCCATACGAATTTATCGGTGGTCGGGAATAGCAAAAGTGATGGGCACAAATTCTCGAGAGAACATCAGAGAGTATCTTCGGAACCTTCTGATGTAGCAGCCGATCCTCTGCAGTAAGGGGCTCTCCGGGTGGATGCGATCACGAGATCCTAATCTTAGAGTTAGCAAATTCATTTAACCCGAATAGTAGAGAGATCAGAGTCCCAGAGTATTGGTCGAGGAGTAAAAGATCCTACTACCACCCGATGGCGACGTGGGCCCATGGGCCACACAGCCATGTTAGTAAAAGTTTTTCAACGACTAGACTCGACTTCGGCCAAGGAGTTGGAAAGGGGGATTCCTACAGGCAGTCGGCTCTGATACCAACTTGTGACGCCCCCGATTCAATCGTACACTAATCATGCACGCAAATGTGTACGATCAAAATCAGGGACTCACGGGAAGATATCACAACACAACTCTACAAATAAAATAAGTCATACAAGCATCATAATACAAGCCAGGGGCCTCGAGGGCTCGAATACAAGTGCTCGATCATAGACGAGTCAGCGGAAGCAACAATATCTGAGTACAGACATAAGTTAAACAAGTTTGCCTTAAGAAGGCTAGCACAAACTGGGATACAGATCGAAAGAGGCGCAGGCCTCCTGCCTGGGATCCTCCTAACTACTCCAGGTCGTCGTCGGCGGGCAGCACGTAGTAGTAGGCACCTCCGGTGTAGTAGGGGTCGTCGACGGTGGCGTCTGGCTTCTGGGCTCCAGCATCTGGTTGCGACAACCAGAAAGAAGGAAAGGGGAAAAAAGGGGGGAGAAAGCAACCGTGAGTACTCATCCAAAGTACTCGCAAGCAAGGAACTACACTACATATGCATGGGTATATGTGTAAGGAGGCCATATCAGTGGACTGAACTGCAGAATGCCAGAATAAGAGGGGGATAGCTAATCCTGTCGAAGACTACGCTTCTGGCAGCCTCCGTCTTGCAGCATGTAGGAGAGAGTAGATTGAAGTCCTCCAAGTAGCATCTCCAAGTAACATCTCATAGCATAATCCTACCCGGCGATCCCCTCCTCATATCCCTGAGGTAGAGCGACCACCGGTTGTATCTGGCACTTGGAAGGGTGTGTTTTATTAAGTATCCGGTTCTAGTTGTCATAAGGTCAAGGTACAACTCCAAGTCGTCCTGTTACCGAAGATCACGGCTATTCGAATAGATTAACTTCCCTGCAGGGGTGCACCACATAGCCCAACACGCTTGATCCCATTTGGCCGGACACACTTTCCTGAGTCATGCCCGGCCGCGGAAGATCAACACGTCGCAGCCCCACCTAGGCACAACAGAGAGGCCAGCACGCCGGTCTAAACCTAAGCGCGCAGGGGTCTGGGCCCATCGCCCTGAGCACACCTGCATGTTGCGAGGGCGGCCGAAAGCAGACCTAGCCTAGTGGCGTTCCAGTCCAATTCGGCGCGCGCCGCTCCGTCGCTGACGTCTGAAGTGCTTCGGCTGATACCACGACGTCGGGATACCCATAACTACTCCCGCGTAGATGGTTAGTGCGTATAGGCTCGTAGCCAGACTCAGATCAAATACCAAGATCTCGTTAAGCGTGTTAAGTATCCGCGAACGCCGAACAAGGCCAGGCCCACCTGTCTCCTAGGTGGTCTCAACCTGCCCTGTCGCTCCGCCACAAAGTAACAGTCGGGGGCCGTCGGGAACTCAGGCCCACCACTACCTGGATGGAGCCACCTGCCCCTTCAGCCCCCATCTCCAAGCAGTATCACCAGTAATGTAACAGTGTAAAGTATATAGTATATGCCCGTGATCACCTCCCGAAGTGATCACAGCCCAGTAGTATAGCATGGCAGACGGACAAGAGTGTAGGGCCACTGATGGAACACTAGCATCCTATACTAAGCATTTAGGATTGCGGGTAAGGTAGCAATGACAGGCTATGCATCAGAATAGGATTAACGGAAAGCAGTAACATGCTACACTACTCTAATGCAAGCAGTATAGAAAAGAGTAGGCGATATCTGGTGATCAAAGGGGGGGGCTTGCCTGGTTGCTCTGGCAAGAGAGAGGGGTCGTCAACTCCGTAGTCGAACTGGGCAGCAGCAGCGTCGGTCTCGTAGTCTACCGAAGAGAAGAGGGGGAAGAAACAATAAATACAGTGCAAACAAGGCATCACAAAATATAACAAGGCAATACGCGGTGTTCGGTGTGCCCTAACGCGGTAGTAGGTGATACCGGTGAAGGGGGGAAACATCCGGGAAAATATCCCCGGTGTTTCGAGTTTCCGGGCAGAGGAGCCGGAGGGGGAAAGTTGCGGGTTCGATAGGTTAGAGGGGTGTGGCGGACGAACGGACTGCGTATCCGGAATCGTCTCGTCGTTCTGAGCAACTTTCATGTTGAAAATATTTTCATCCGAGTTACGGATTAAAAGATATGATTTTCTAAAGATTTAAATCATTTTCTGATTTTAATTATTTATTTAAATTCAACATTATCCAAAACAGTATTTGCTGACGTCAGCATGATGTCAGCATGACGTCAGCAGTTGACTTGGTCAACCTGACAGGTGGGTCCCACCTGTTAGGGATTGTTTAGCTAATTAACAATTAGGGTAACTATTTATTAGGTTAATTAATCTTAATTAGTTAAACTAAACAAGATTAGATAAGTTAATTAATTAGTTAATTAATTAGTTAATTAATTAATTAATTAATTAATTTTATTATTAATTAATTATTTATTATATATATATTTTTAATTCTTTTTTTTCTATAATCGTTCTGGGGCTGGGGCCCCTGTGTCATTGGGCCAAAGGGGCCACAGCGGTTCGGGCTAACGGGTGCTGGGGTGGAGATGGGCGTCGGGCGCCAGCCCGAGCGGGCGCTCGCCCAAGGGCGCACGGGGCGACGACAGGCACGACAGCCCGGGGCGGGGGCCGACGAGGTCGGGGGAGGACCGGCCCGTACCGGCGAGCGGCGGTGTCGAGCAGGCAAGGGCGGCGGCGTGCTCGCCGGCGAGCGGCTCGGGCGAGGAGAGGAGAGAGGGAGGCCGGGAACGGCATGGCCGCGGACGGCGCACCGCGGGACCGCGAGGGGGCGGCCGGAGCCGGCGACGGGGAGGCCAGGGGCGTCGACGACGTTCGGGAGGGGACTAGGGGGAGAGAGGGGACCGATGGGGGGAGGGGAGTGCTCACGGGGGGGGGGAGCGTGGGGTCTACGCGAGCTGCTCGGGGCGGTCGGGGTCGACCGTTGAGGAGGAGGGCGGGGAGGCGGCCGACGGCGACGGGATCCGTCGAGGTGGTGGTGGTGGGGGGGGGGTCGGGGACGACCCCGCGGCGGCGAGGGGGGCCTTGCGCCCAGCGCGGCAGGTCGGGGAGGTGCGGACGGGGCGGCGGGGCGCGGATCGATCCGGCGGCTTCGGGGTTGGTGGCGGGGCGAGGCGACGGCGGCGATGCGAGGCGGCGCCGAGGACGCGCGCCAGCGTCGAGGAGTGGGGGGGGGCGCGGTCGCCGGGGAGAGGCGGCGGGGTCGGCGATGGTGGTCGACGCGGGCGTCGGGGTCGAGGGGTGAGCGCCCCCGATCCAGAACGTAGGGAGGGAGTGGGAAACGGGGGAAGTGGGGGGTGGGATTGGGCTAGGGTTTCGGTGAGGGGGATAAGGGGAGTGGGGTGGGCCGCCGTCGGTGGGCCGGCTGGGCCGGCGTGGTCGGCTGAGCCAACTGGGCCAAGGGGCCCAGTGGTGGGGGGGGGGGGGCTTGTGGCCTGCTGGGCCGAAGCCCAGGGGGCAAGGGGGGGTTCTCCTTTTCCTTTTTTTGTCTTGTTTTCTGTTTTCTTTATTATATCTTTATTTCTTTATTTTAGTTGCATTTTAAATTAGTAAAATATACACTTAGTATCTAATTCAGTATTTTGACTTAGTCCAGTCACAAAAAGTCTAGACCCCAAATAACTTAGTTTGACATTTTATTTATCATAAAAGTTATTCAAATAATCATTTTTTTACTACTGTTTTATTCATCTCATAGTATTTAAACATTTTATAAATGTGTGGTTTTTTCCCCAATAATTATCTATGCAATATTTGGTTCACTCCGAACATTTTAGTTTTAATATTTGAAAACTTTTATTGTTTGCCTAATTTTGAATTTGAATTTGAATCGGTTTCGAACTAACTGGAGATTAGCAGCTATAAACGAGGTCACGTGGCATCATTAGCAGAGGATCACTGTAGCTTAATTACCCGGACGTCACAACAACGTGAGACCGACGCCAAGGCGCTGCGGTTGTGTGAGACCTCGGTCCTCGCCAGTGGCGCGCCGAGCCAGGGGCACTAGCACGACTTCATATATGGGGATCAATACAAGTGTGGTAACCACATTGAAGCTGGCGAGGGAGGCCGGTGGCACGGCGAATGACCCCACGCGGTTGTCCATTGCCATACCCTGCTCAATCACCGTCGACGACATCTGTGCCGTGATCATGAAGAAGACCAGCAAAGACGCCCATGCAGGGCACAGACGTAGCAGCATCTTCACCTCTTCAACATGAGAGAGTGTGCATAGCCTCCATGGGCTCGTCGCCACACCTTTCTTCTCCTGTGTCGATGGTGATACAATGGCAGCCTTGTCCAAAAATCTGCACATGTAACACATATTTTCAGACACAAAATTAAAAACGTATGATGTTTACTCACTAGGATATTCTATTACCTACCTGAACTGAGTGGTATGCTGAACACTGAATGTAGCCTCCGATGGTGATGAAGGCGGGTAATGCAAGGTTGTGCAATCCTCAGGCAACTTCAGATGGCGATTTCTTGCAGCTGCAACAACAACCTGGGAAGCTGTTGTCATGGGACTTTCTCCTTTTGACTTGTATCTGTACATCCTCCTACTTGCGATGAACACCATGAAACTAAGACTCGTGAGGATCATGGGGATCGCAAAGCCGATCCCCACCCAACATTGTCTTGCACCCAGATGATCACAGTGGTCGACAAAAGGGAGCCAATAGTGTTCAAGAAGTAGAACCAATTGAAGAATGAGCCCTTCTTCACCCGCTCCATCGTGTCCGTGATGTCAAACTGGTCAGCGCCAAAAGGGGAGGTGCAGGGCTTGATGCCACCGTTGCCAAGGGCTGTAAGATACAGTCCAACATAGACGGTGATACGGTGAATCTCACCGTGGTTGGATGATTGCATCATCCATGGGAGTGTCGTTGAAACCGTCAGCAGAAGCATCCCGTAGCAAAAAAAAAAAACACATGGAAGTTGTTTATGAATGCTCACAACATAATTTCTTTCAAAAAAAGGCGGTGCTTCCTCGGACCTCTGTGTCTATTGGTTCACATCAACAACATATGTTTCACTTACGACGATGTAGACTGAGAGGAAAACCACTAATGTCTTGTACTCCCCCAATACGTGTCGGCCAAGAAAGCTCTGATAAGCGGCGTAAAGAATGTGGTGCCAAACCAAGTCGACACATTTCTGGCCGCGTCGATATTGCTTTCATGGAGCACGCTGGTAAGGTAGGTGACCAAGTTTTTGGAGATCGCGAAGAAGGCCAAGCATTCACTGAATTGGATACCTGGTGCGGGTCAAACAATGAGAATAAGTGTGGAGCATCTTTCAGAAAAGGAAAAGGAAATGCTTAGTTGTGAGTTATGCAGTATACCTAAGACGAAGAAGCATGCTCTCCAGTTCCCTGTGCTCGCCTTAACAGCAGGTTGTCCGTTAACATCAACTGTTCCGTCATTAGTGTATCTTGAATCCCCACCCTACGTGGTACAGTAAAACCTCTGCTATGACCAATGTATTTCCTAGTGGCACTAAGTATCCTCTGCTATGACCAATTTTATTAAAAGGGGCGTATTTCCCTTTTTGAAAAAGAAATACTTCCTCTGATTCATATTGTACAGCGACAAATAATATGGATCAGACAGAGTATCAAACCTCTCGGACTCAGAACCATGCTGAACTTGCTACTTGTACACTGCTACTTTTATCATTGTTACTAGCATGAATCTACTCACCTACAACTAGTACGAAATACCGGACTTCATTGTGCACTTCATTGTGCTACTAACAAACGTGCAATTAGTAGCAGCTTTGACATAGAATCTAATAACTAGATAAAGATTATTTTTAACAATCTCTCGCTAATCTTGATGACCACAACTCTTACTCTTCTGGCAACAATGATCCCAACTTGGTAGTCAACAGGAAACAAATGCTATGGTTTTCTTTGTACTTGCCAGATGGAGGTGAGGAGGTGGGTGATGGATCCCTGCTGCTTCCATGGCTGACTGCTTTTAAGCATCTGCAATGGCAACACCTCCTAGTTCTCCTCCTCAGACCACACTCGAAAAACTACCATCACAGGATCAAGAATGATTCCAGAAAAACTGGAACAGAACACGCACAGAAGAGAGAGAGAGAGAGAGAGAGAGAGAGAGAACCTGGAGGAGGAGGAGGAGAAAGATGGAGGCAGTGAAGGAGGACGTACCGACGTAATGTACTGGTGTTGGGTGGGAGGCACCAAGAAAGAAAGAGAAGCAGATGGGATGTCTCTTTCTTTCTTTCGGTTTGAGTGGACATCGTTTTCGGTTGTTAAGAGGAACCTACAAATCTGTCTGCCAAACTCGCATCTGTTTTTTCTTTTGTTATTAGGAGTAACGCCACATGGGAATCGAGCCCAAATTTATACCTTTTTTTGTCGTTGCAGATGATTGTTGGTTGAACGTTGTTGATTTTCTATAGGAAAACGATTCCCGTCGGCGGGCCGATCGCTCGCTGAAATCGGTCATCTCGTGATGTCCCCACATGCCCCCCTGGAACCTTACTCTCTCTCCATATATCCTTTATCTGAGCTCGTCGCGCCGCAGCTCGTCGAATTTAGGTGATGCAGGGGGTGCCGAAGATGCAAGCTCTGCCGTGCGTACTGCCTGGGGTGACGAAGCTGTGACCACCATGTTGCGGTGATGCAACTGATAGAGGTGGAAGCTGTGACTGGCACGACGCGGTGCTGCGATCGTCCTCGTTGACGCGAGTGGCGAGATGGGGCGCTGCAACTCGCAACTCCGGCGTGTGGCGAGCGACCAGACCAAGGGCTCCTGAGCCACAAAGCCAAGTAATTCTATGAAGAGGGATGACTTTTTTGGCAACAAGCAACAATACCAGGTGTTGTGAGCCGCGGCACCAAGCGGTGTTGTGACCGGGGCGGGGGGGGGGGGGGGGGGGGGTTATCTGCAACGAGCGTGGGCGAGTGACCGAAGATTTTTCTCTCTTTGTTAACTCGAAGCAGGGGAAGAGTGTCGGGGAACGTAGTAATTTCAAAAAAATTCCTACGCACACTCAGGATCATGGTGATGCATAGCAACGAGAGGGGAGAGTGTGTCCACGTACCCTCGTAGACCGAAAGCGGAAGCGTTAGCACAACACGGTTGATGTAGTCGTATGTCTTCACGATCCGACCGATCCAAGTACCGAACGTACGGCACCTCCGAGTTCAGCACATGTTTAGCTCGATGACGTCCCGCGAACTCCGATCCAGCAGAGCTTCACGGGTGAGTTCCGTCAACACGACGGCATGATGACGGTGATGATGTTGCTACCGACGCAGGGCTTCACCTAAGCACCGCTACGATATAACCGAGGTGGAATATGGTGGAGGGGGGCACCGCACACGGCTGGAATAGATCAACAGATCAACTTGTGTGTTCTAGGGTGCCCCCTGCCCCCGTATATAAAGGAGCAAGGGGGGAGGCAGCCGGCCAGAAGGAGGGCGCGCCAACGGGGGGGGGGGGCTACTCCCACCGGGAGTAGGACTCCTCCATTTCCTTGTTGGAGGAGGAAAGGGAAGGAAGGGAGAGAGGAGGAGAAGCAAAAAGGGGGGCGCCGCCCCCTCCTTGTCCAATTCAGACTAGAGGGGGAGGGGGCGCACGGCTGCCCTGGCCGCCCCTCCTCTTCTCCCACTAAGGCCCATGAGGACCAATTAACTCCCCGGGGGATTCCGGTAACCCCCCGGTACTCCGGTTTTTATCCGAAACCGCTCGGAGCACTTCCGGTGTCCGAATATAGTCATCCAATATATCGATCTTTATGTCTCGACCATTTCGAGACTCCTCGTCATGTCCGTGATCATATCCGGGACTCTGAACTACCTTCGGTACATCAAAAAACAAAAACTCATAATACCGATCATCACCAAACTTTAAGCGTGTGGACGCTACGGATTCGAGAACTATGTAGACATGACCGAGACACGTCTCCGGTCAATAACCAATAGCGGAACCTGGATGCTCATATTGGTTCCTACATATTCTATGAAGATCTTTATCGGTCAAACCGCATAACAACATACATTTGTTCCCTTTGTCATCGGTATGTTACTTGCCCGAGATTCGATCTTCGGTATCTCAATACCTAGTTCAATCTCGTTACCGGCAAGTCTCTTTACTCGTTCTGTAATACATCATCCTGCAACTAACTCATTAGTTACAATACTTGCAAGGCTTATAGTGATGTGCATTACCGAGTGGGCCCAGAGATACCTCTCCGACAATCAGAGTGACAAATCCTAATATCGAAATACGCCAACTCAACAAGTACCTTCGAAGACACTTGTAGAGCACCTTTATAATCACTCAGTTACGTTGTGACGTTTGGTAGCACACAAAGTGTTCCTTCGGTAAACGGGAGTTGCATAATCTCATAGTCATAAGAACATGTATAAGCCACGAAGAAAACAATAGCAACATACTAAACGATCAAGTGCTAAGCTAACGGAATGTGTCAAGTCAATCACATCATTCTCGTAATGATGTGATCCCATTAATCAAATGACAACTCATGTCTATGGCTAGGAAACATAACCATCTTTGATCAACGAGCTAGTCAAGTAGAGGCATACTAGTGACACTCTGTTTGTCTATGTATTCACACATATATTATGTTTCCGGTTAATACAATTCTATCATGAATAATAAACATTTATCATGATATAAGGAAATAAATAATAACTTCATTATTGTCTCTAGGGCATATTTCCTTCAGTCTCCCACTTGCACTAGATTCAATAATCTAGATTACACAATAATGATTCTAACACCCATGGAGCCTTGGTGCTGATCATGTTTTGCTCGTGGAAGAGGCTTAGTCAACGGGTCTGCAACATTCAGATCCGCATGTATCTTGCAAATCTCTATATCTCCCACCTGGACTTGATCACGAATGGAGTTGAAGCGTCTCTTGATGTGCTTGGTTCTCTTGTGAAATCTGAATTCTTTTGCCAAGGCAATTACACCAGTATTGTCACAAAAAAATTTCATTGGACCCGATGCACTAGGTATGACATCTAGATCGGATATGAACTCCTTCATCCAGACTCCTTCATTTGTTGCTTCCGAAGCAGCAATGTACTCCGCTTCACATGTAGATCCTGCCACGACGCTCTATTTAGAACTGCTCCAACTGACAGCTCCACCATTTAATATAAACACGTATCTGATTTGCGATTTAGAATCATCCGGATCAGTGTCAAAGCTTGCATCAACGTAACCATTTACAATGAGCTCTTTGTCACCTCCATAAATGAGAAACATATTATTAGTCCATTTTAGGTACTTCAGGATGTTCTTGACCGCTGTCCAGTGATCCACTCCTGGATTACTTTGGTACCTCTCTGCTAAACTAATAGCAAAGCACACATCAGGTCTGGTACACATCATTGCATACATGATAGAGCATATGGCTGAAGCATAGGGAACATCTTTCATTTTCTCTCTATCTTCTGCAGTGGTCGGGCATTGAGTCTTACTCAACTTCACACCTTGTAACATGGGTAAGAACCCTTTCTTTGCCTGATCCATTTTGAACTTCTTCAAAACTTTGTCAAGGTATGTGCTTTGTGAAAGTCCAATTAAGCATCTTGATCTATCTCTATAGATCTTGATGCCCAATATGTAAGCAGCTTCACCGAGGACTTTCATTGAAAAACTCTTATTTAAGTATCCTTTTATGCTATCGAGAAATTCTATATCATTTCCAATCAACAATATGTCATCCACATATAATATTAGAAATATTACAGAGCTCCCACTCACTTTCTTGTAAATACAGGCTTCTCCAAAAGTCTGTATAAAACCATATGCTTTGATCACACTATCAAAACATTTATTCCAACTCCGAGAGGCTTGCACCAGTCCATAAATGGATCACTGGAGCTTGCACACTTTGTTAGCACCTTTTGGATCGATAAAACCTTCAGGTTGCATCATATACAACTCTTCTTCCAGAAATCCATTCAGGAATGCAGTCTTTACATCCATTTGCCAAATTTCATAATCATAAAATGCGGTAATAGCTAACATGATTCGGACGGACTTAAGCATCGCTACGGGTGAGAAGGTCTCATCGTAGTCAACTCCTTGAACTTGTCGAAAACCTTTTGCAACAAGTCGAGCTTTGTAGATAGTAACATTACCATCAGCGTCTGTCTTCTTCTTGAAGATCCATTTATTCTCGATGGCTTGCCGATCATCGGGCAAGTCAACCAAAGTCCACACTTTGTTCTCATGTATGGATCCCATCTCAGATTTCATGGCCTCAAGCCATTTTGTGGAATCTGGGCTCATCATCACTTCCTTATAGTTCATAGGTTCGTCATGGTCTAGCAACATGACCTCCAGAACAGGATTACCGTACCACTCTGGTGCGGATCTTGCTCTGGTTGACCTGCGAGGTTCAGTACTAATTTGATCTGAAGTTTCATGATCATTATCATTAGCTTCCTCACTAATTGGTGTAGGTGTCACAGGAACCGGTCTCTGTGATGAACTACTTTCCAATAAGGGAGCAGGTACAGTTACCTCATCAAGTTCTACTTTCCTCCCACTTACTTATTTCGAGAGAAACTCCTTCTCTAGAAAGGATCCATTCTTAGAAACGAATGTCTTGCCTTCGGATCTGTGATAGAAGGTGTCCTATGAAGACACATTTCTCCGATTTGGGTATCCTATGAAGACACATTTCTCCGATTTGGGTTCGAGCTTATCAGGTTGAAGCTTTTCCACGTAAGCATCGCAGCCCCAAACTTTGAGAAACGACAACTTTGGTTTCTTGCCAAACCATAGTTCAAAAAAAGTTCATAAGGCGTCGTCTCAACGGATTTTGATGGTGCCCTATTTAACGTGAATGCAGCCGTCTCTAAAGCATAATTCCAAAACGATAGCGGTAAATCGATAAGAGACATCATAGATCGTACCATATCTAGTAAAGTACGATTACGACGTTCGGACACACCATTACGTTGTGGTGTTCCAGGTGGCGTGAGTTGCGAAACTATTCCGTATTGTTTTAAATGTAGACCAAACTCATAACTCAAATATTCTCCTCCGTGATCAGATCATAGAAACTTTATTTTCTTGTTACGATGATTTTCCACTTCACTATGAATTTTTTTAAACTTTTCAATTGTTTCAGGCTTATGTTTCATTAAGTAGATATACCCATATCTGCTCAAATCATCTATGAAGGTAAGAAAATAACGATACCCGCCGCGAGCCTCAATATTCATTGGACCACATATATCAGTCTGTATGATCTCCAACAAATCTGTTACTCGCTCCATTTTTCCGGAGAACGGCGTCTTAGTCATCTTGCCCATAAGGCATGGTTCGCAAGTAACAAGTGATTCATAATCAAGTGATTCCAAAAGTCCATCAGTATGGAGTTTTTTCATGCTCTTTACACCAATATGACCCAAACGACAGTGCCACAAATAAGTTGCACTATCATTATCAACTCTGCATCTTTTGGCTTCAACATTATGAATATGTGTATCACTACTATCGAGATTCAACAAAAATAGACGACTCTTCAAGGGTGCATGACCATAAAAGATATTACTCATATAAATAGAACAACCATTATTCTCAGATTTAAATGAATAACTGTCTCGCATCAAACAAGATCCAGATATAATATTCATGCTTAACGCTGGCACCAAATAACAATTATTTAGGTCTAAAACTAATCCCGAAGGTAGATGTAGAGGTAGCGTGCCGACGACGATTACATCGACTTTGGAACAATTTCCCACATGCATCATCACCTCATCCTTAGCCAGTCTTTGCTTAATCCGTAGTCCCTATTTCAAGTTGCAAATATTAGCAACAGAACCAGTATCAAATACCGAGGTGCTACTGCGAGCTCTGGTAAGGTACACATCAATAACATGTATATCACATATACCTTTGTTCACCTTGCCATCCTTCTTATCCGCCAAATACTTGGGGCAGTTCCGCTTCCAGTGACCAGTCTATTTGCAGTAGAAGCACTCAGTCTCAGGCTTAGGTCCAGACTTGGGTTTCTTCTCCTGAGCAGCAACTTGTTTGTTGTTCTTCTTGAAGTTCCCCTTCTTCTTTCCTTTACCTTTTTTCTTAAAACTAATGGTCTTGTTGACCATCAACACTTGATACTCCTTCTTGATTTCTACCTCCGCTGCCTTTAGCATTGCGAAGAGCTCGGAAATTGTCTTATTCATCCCTTGCATATTATTGTTCATCACGAAGCTCTTGTAGCTTGGTGGCAGTGATTGAAGAACTCTGTAAATGACACTATCAATAGGAAGATTAACTCCCAGTTGAGTCAAGTGATTATGATACCCAGACATTTTGAGTATATGTTCACTGACAGAACTATTCTCCTCCATCTTGCAGCTATAGAACTTTTTGAAGACTTCATATCTCTCAATCCGGGCATTTGCTTGAAATATTAACTTTAACTACTGGAACATCTCATATGCTCCATGACGTTCAAAACATCGTTGAAGTCCCGGTTCTAAGACGTAAAGCATGTCACACTGAACTATCGAGTAGTCATCAACACGCGACTGCCAGGCATTCACAATGTTTACAGTTGCCGGCGCAGGCAGTACACCTAGCGGTGTTTCCAGGACGTAACTCTTTTGTGCAGCAATGCGTATAATCCTCAAGTTACGGACCCAGTCCGTGTAATTGCTACCATCATCTTTCAACTTTGCTTTCTCAACGAACGCATTAAAATTCAACGGGACAACAGTACGGGCCATCTATCTACAATAACATAGATAAGCAAAATACTATCAGGTACTAAGTTCATGATAAATTTAAGTTCAATTGATCATATTACTTAAGAACTCTCACTTAGATAGACATCCCTCTAATCATCTAAGTGATCACGTGATCCATATCAACTAAACCATAACCGATCATCACGTGAAATGGAGTAGTTTTCAGTGGTGAACATCATTATGTTGATCATATCTACTATATGATTCATGCTTGACCTTTCGGTCTCAGTGTTCCGAAGTCATATCTGCATATGCTAGACTCGTCAAGTTTAACCCGAGTATTCTGTGTGTGCAAAACTGTCTTGCACCCGTTGTAGATGAACGTAGAGCTTATCACACCCGATCATCATATGGTGTCTCGGCACGACGAACTTTGGCAACGGTGCATACTTAGGGAGAAAACTTTTATCTTGAAATTTAGTGAGAGATCATCTTATAATGCTACCGTCAATCAAAGCAAAATAAGATGCATAAAAGATAAACATCACATGCAATCAATATAAGTGATACGATATGGCCATCATTATCTTGTGCTTGTGATCTCCATCTCTGAAGCACCATCATGATCACCATTGTCACCGGCGCGACACCTTGATCTCCATCGTAGCATCGTTGTCGTCTCGCCAACTATTACTTCTACGACTATCGCTACCGCTTATTGATAAAGTAAAGAAATTACAGGGTGATTGCATTGCATACAATAAAGCGACAATCATATGGCTCCTGCCAGTTGCCGATAACTCGGTTATGAAACATGATCATCTCATACAATATAGCATCATGCCTTGACCATATCACATCACAACATGCCCTGCAAAAACAAGTTAGACGTCCTCTACTTTGTTGTTGCAAGTTTTACGTGGCTGCTACGGACTTAGCAAGAATCGTTCTTACCTACGCATCAAACCCACAACGATAGTTCGTCAAGTTAGTGATGTTTTAACCTTCTCAAGAACCGGGCGTAGCCACACTCAGTTCAACTAAAGTTGGAGAAACTGACACCCGACAGCCACCTATGTGCAAAGCACGTCGGTAGAACCAGTCTCGCATAAGCGTACGCGTAATGTCGGTCCGGGCCGCTTCATCCAACAATACCGTCGAACCAAAGTATGACATGCTGGTAAACAGTATGACTTGTATCGCCCACAACTTACTTGTGTTCTACTTGTGCATATAACATCTACGCATAAAACCTGGCTCGGATGCCACAGTCGGGGAACGTAGTAATTTCAAAAAAATTCCTACGCACACTTAGGATCATGGTGATGCATAGCAACGAGAGGGGAGAGTGTGTCCACGTACCCTCGTAGACCGAAAGCGGAAGCGTTAGCACAACACGGTTGATGTAGTCGTACGTCTTCACGATCCGACCGATCCAAGTACCGAACATACGGCACCTCCGAGTTCAGCACACGTTCAGCTCGATGACGTCCCGTGAACTCCGATCCAGCAGAGCTTCACGGGAGAGTTCCGTCAGTACGACGGCGTGATGACGGTGATGATGTTGCTACCGACGCAGGGCTTCGCCTAAGCACCGCTATGATATAACCGAGGTGGAATGTGGTGGAGGAGGGCACCGCACACGGCTGAAATAGATCAAAAGATCAACTTGTGTGTTCTAGGGTGCCCCTGCCCCCGTATATAAAGGAGCAAGGGGGGAGGCAGCCGGCCAGAAGGAGGGCGCGCCAACGGGGGGGGGGGGGGGGGGGCTACTCCCACCGGGAGTAGGACTCCTCCATTTCCTTGTTGGAGTAGGAGGGGGGAGGAAGGGAGAGAGGAGGAGAAGGAAAAAGGAGGGCGCCGCCCCCCTCCTTGTTCAACTTGGACTAGAGGGGGAGGGGGCGCGCGGCTGCCCTGGCCGCCCCTCCTCTTCTCCCACTGAGGCCCATGAGGCCCAATTAACTCCGTGGGGGGTTCCGGTAACCCCCCGGTACTCCGGTTTTTATCAGAAACCACTCAGAACATTTCCGGTGTCTGAATATAGTCGCCCATTATACCGATCTTTACGTCTCGACCATTTCGAGACTCCTCGTCATGTCCGTGATCATATCCGGGACTCCGAACTTCCTTCGGTACATCAAAACACAAAAACTCATAATACCGATCGTCGCCAAACTTTAAGCGTGCGGACCCTACGGGTTCGAGAACTATGTAGACATGACCAAGACACGTCTCCGGTCAATAACCAATAGCGGAACCTGGATGCTCATATTGGGTGCTACATATTCTATGAAGATCTTTATCGGTCAAACCGCATAACAACATACGTTTGTTCCCTTTGTCATCGGTATGTTACTTGCCCTAGATTCGATCGTCGGTATCTTAATACCTAGTTCAATCTCGTTACCGACAAGTCTCTTTACTCGTTCCGTAATACATCATCTTGCAACTAACTCATTAGTTACAATGCTTGCAAGGCTTATAGTGATGTGCATTACCGAGTGGGCCCAGAGATACCTCTCCGACAATCGGAGTGACAAATCCTAATCTCGAAATACGCCAACTCAATAAGTACCTTCGGAGACACCTGTAGAGCACCTTTATAACCACCCAGTTACGTTGTGATGTTTGGTAGCACACAAAGTGTTACTCCGGTAAACGGAAGTTGCATAATCTCATAGTCATAGGAATATGTATAAGTCATGAAGAAAGCAATAACAACATACTAAACGATCAAGTGCTAAGCTAAACGGAATGGGTCAAGTCAATCACATCATTCTCCTAATGATGTGATCCCGTTAATCAAATGACAACTCATGTCTATGGCTTGAAAACATAACCATCTTTGATCAACGAGCTAGTCAAGTAGAGGCATACTAGTGACACTCTGTTTGTCTATGTATTCACAAATGTATTATGTTTCCGGTTAATATAATTCTAGCATGAATAATAAACATTTATCATGATATAAGAAAATAAATAATAATTTTATTATTGTCTCTAGGGCATATTTTCTTCAAGAGAAAATGACATGCCATGATGATCCAACCGCCACAAGTTGTCTAGTGGTATATCGCGCAGGGTGATCAACCAGGTGATCGGATCAGCTGACTGACGCGTAGTGCTACCGTTAAATAAATCGATTTGTAGCACATTCTACTTTTATTTACTAGGAATTGCAATTTAGGACATATACGATTCTTCCACGCTTCAAAAATTATAAACCGATGAGCCATAGCTTCTTCACGTGTCTTGGCGCCTATTATTTCATCGCTTCCTGATTTTGTTCATATAAGTGTGAGTGCTTGAGTTTATGAAATTCTCCGTCCCAGGTAGTTTTTTTTATCAATGCAAACTTTCAAGAGAAAGGTTTCAAGAGAAAATGGCATTGGGGTCAGCTGACCCGAATTAATTTGCACTAACATTGAGTTTATGAACATTTTGGTGGACGTGGCAGGGGTGAGTTATATGCGCGAATTTCTCAACTCCAAATGAACACGGACTGTTGTCGCGAAACCGGGCTACCTGCCGCTCTGCCTCATGGCCGGAATGGAGCAGAGCAAGAATTGGAGCAGGTTCAGGGCGCCGAGCACCGCCATCAGCCAGAAGAAGTAGTCCAGGTGGCCGTCGTCGAGGTCCTCCGGGATCCATCCCGTGGCAGACGCGACGGAGCCCAACACGGCCGAGTTAAGGTAGTTCCCCGCTGCGACAGCAAGCTGCGCGAGTGCGGTGCACAGGCTCCTCATGCTGTCGGGCGCTTGGTCGTAGAAGAGCTCGATCACGCCAATGGCCGCGAACACCTCCCCGGCGCCCAGTATTGTGTACGCCGGTGCCTGCCACATGATGCTCACTGTTGCTCCGGTTGCGGCCACCGCGAGCCGGTTCCTCTCAAGTAACGCCGAGTAGGCCATGGCGAGCATGGACAGCGCGAGACCGACACCGAGGCGCTGCGGATGCGAGAGGCCCCGGTCGAGGCCGGTGGCGTGCCGTGCGAAGGGCACCAGCACAGCGTCGTACACGGGGATCAACACGAGCATTGCAACCACGTCGAAGCCTGCAAGGGAGGCTGGTGGCACGGTGAATGGCCCGACGTGGTTGTCCATCGCCATGCCCTGCTCAATCAGCGTCGACGACATCTGCGCTGTGATCATGAAGAAGACCACCATGGACACCCACGCAGGGCACAACCGCAGCAGCATCTTCACCTCCTCCACCTGAGGCATCGTGCATAGCCTCCACGGACCCGCCTCCACGTCCTTCTTCCCCGGCGTCGGGGGTGGCACAATAGCAGCCTTGTCCAAAAATCTAGGCAGTAAAGGTAATATTTTTAGATATAAAAGTCAGACAGCAACATGAGTATGTATGATCTTGGAGATATTCTACATTTCTACTACCAACCTGAACATATTCGCAAAAATAAACTAAAAACTACCAACCTGAACTGAGTGGTATGGTGAACCTTGAAGGTAGTCTCTATTGGCGGTGAAGGTAGGTGATGCAAGGCTGAGCTATTATCAGGCAACTCCATATGGCAATTCCTTGCAGCTGCAACAACAACCTGGGACACTCTTGTCATGGGGCTCTCTCCTAGTGTCTTGTACCTGTACACCCTCCTACTGGTTACAAACACCGCGAAACCGAGGCTCATGAGGATCATCGGTACGGCGAAGCCGATCCCCCAACCGACATTATCCTGCACCCAGACAATCACAGTGGTCGATAGAAGGGAGCCAACGTTGATCGAGAAGAAGTACCAGTTGAAGAAGGATCCCTTCTTCACGCGCTCCGCTGGGTCAGCCATGTCAAACTGGTCCGCGCCGAAGGCAGAAGTGCAGGGCTTGATGCCACCGTTGCCAAGGGCTGTAAGATAGAGTCCTGCGTAGACGGCAACACGGTGGATCTCATGATGGTTGGAGGATTGCATCAACGATGGGAGTATCGCCGAAAACGTCAGCACAAGCATCCCCTAGAAAAAAAAAGTTATGGAAGTTATTCTAGAATGATGGCCGTGCATTTTCTTTAAGAAAAGGGGAAGTGGTGTCCCCGACTCTGCATCAGTCGATGCTCCCATCCACGCACAATGCAGACATAATGTATTATGTTCATCAGCAACATATGTTCCACTTACAACGGTGTAAATCGAGAGAAAAATCACGATTGTCTTGTATCTTCCCCAATATGTGTCTGCCAAGAAAGCTCCGACAAGTGGCGTGAAGAATGTTGTGCCAATCCAAGTGGACACATTCCTTGCTGCGTCAATGTTGCTTTCGTCCAGCACACTGGTGAGGTAGGTGACTAAGTTCTTAGAGATGGCGAAGTAGGCCAAGCACTCGCTGAATTCGATACCTAAAATGTAGCGCAAGTCAAACTATGAGAGTTAATGTTGAGCATATTTTCCTTTTGCATTTATTGAGGAATTGGCGAGTCGCTGCTGCTGTTGTACTCCCTACGGTCCTTTTTACTCCGCGCAGTAGATTTCTGTCAAGTCAAACTTAGCAAAGTTTGACTAAATTTATATTAAAAAATATCAACGTCTACAATACCCAATACACACACACTATGATCATCCTCCTTTTCTAAAAAAAAAACACACACTATGAAACTACATTTCATAATGAATATAATAATAATGATTTGGAATTGTGAATGCTGATACCTTTTTTAATAAATTTGGTCAAACAAGAGATACTTTGACTTTGGACAAAACTTGTATGCAAAATAAAAATGGCCGAAGGGAGTACCTAGAATGAAATAGTAGTACCTAAAATGAAGAAGCAGGCTCTCCAGTTTCCCGTGCTCGCCTTAGCAGCTGGTTGTCCGTTAACATCGACGGTTCCATCGCAAGTATTTAACCTTGAATCCCCGTTCTGCATGATACAGCAAAGCCTTTGCTATGTTTTTTAACCTATGATTTGTCACAGTGCTGTACAAAATTGAACTATACTTGTTTGTGCAGAATCGCTAGTGAACAACTGCTATATGTGTATTGTTTTCTATGTACTTACCTGATAGAGGCCAGGAGGAGGGTGATGATGGAGCAAGGGCCTCTCCTCATCTCCTGCTGCTGCTTCCATGGCTGGCCACTTCTGTTCTTCTGCAACTGCAAGAGGAGGAAGATGAGCAAAGAACACTTCTCTTCTTCTGTTCTTCCGCTGCTGAGAAGAGATGTTGATTCACTGCATGAAAGGGAGGGAGAGAACCTGCAGGCTGCAGCAGGAAGATGAGCGGTGGAGGATGGACCCGAACTGGAGCTGGTGAATAATAATCAGTGGTTGTGGAGGAGCGGCACTGAAGAATCAATCGACGACAGAAGCAGATGGGGTGTCTCTTTCTTTGATGGACATCGTCTTCGCTCTAGGCGGAATCTACAAATCTGTCGCCACCAATCCATCAGATGGGGCCCGCGATGATTTTCAGCATATATATATATATATATATATATATATATATATATATATATATATATATATATATATATATAAAGAAGATGGCCAGAGTACTGATCTTTATGTTAGCACTTTATGAAGCATGACATATTTCAATTAGGAGTAATAAAAAAATGCATGCATTCATGCATGTGTTTTTTTTTTTCAATTATGTGTTCTTGAAAATTGGAGTTGTATGAGAGCCATTGCAGAAGCAAAAGAAGCAGATGGTGTGTCTCTTTCAGTCGGAGTGGACGTCGCTTTCATTATTGGAGGAATCTATAAATCTGTCGGCATCAATACCATGGGGCCTGTGACAATTTTCAATATATTTTTTTTACATAAAAAGGTCAAACTCGCGTCTCAAAAACCGAAGCTGCATAAAAACGCCATGTATTTTGTAACAGAGAAATTAAACTTTAATAGAGGCAGCTAAAGCATCGTTAGGGCATCTTCAAAGGAGACATGTAAAACACCGGTATATATCCGGCTGGACATATTTGTTCACTTTTGTAATTCAATGGGACCTGTATCAGTCTGTGAAGTTGTCCGGACGTTTCAATTCCGGTATTTTGAAGACAAATGATGATCAACAAATGTTATGAGGGCTTGCAAAATTTGGTGGTCAAATAACATTCGAGAAGCGCTCTACAAAAAAGACAAAATTGCAAAATCTGCTCAAACAGTGCACGTACGTTTTGACTAATTTTCAGTGATTTTGTCTTTTTTGTAGAGAGTTCCTCGAATGTTATTTGGCCACCAAATTTTTCAAGCCACCATAACATTTGTTGATGATCATTTCCACGAAGTTTCAGATTTTTTCGAAATGTTTTGATATGTTTTCTTGCGTGGGTGCACCAAGAGTGGGTGTAGAAGAACCACTCTCAATAATCTATTAATTACTGTTAGAACTCGGAATTTTGCGGCCGCCTGCAGCACGCCAAGGATGTCACCTGCTTCGATGCCGTCTGCAGGGGAAAATATACGAACTTAAAATCTCAAATTTAAGCATTTCAAAAAATTCTGAAAAGAAATCATAAATGTTCACAACACATATGTCGACAACCCCTAAAACATTCAGGTCAAAATTCAAAATACACACGGAGAAACAAAAATGACAAATTCAGGCGGGAATAGTGTCATGTTTGCTTTTGTCTTTCTTTGACACTATTCATGAAAGATTAGTCTTTTTTGTTTCTCGGTGTATATTTCGAATTTGGATTTGAATTTTTTAGGGGATGTCTTCACATATGTCATGAATAATCCATGATCTTTTTTCATAATTTTTTGCAACGTATTACCTAATACTTTCCCGTCTGCAGGTTGTTGTAGGACGTGGCGGCGCTGCTCGCCCTCGTGTCTGCCATGGGTTCTCAAGTGATGCAACAACGGCCAGATGGTGCACTCCATCATCAACTCCCATTGCTCCCTGGAGACGCCAACGTGCCGCCGTGGCCAGGACCACGTCATCCTCGCGCCATCGGGGGCACCACCTACCAATACTAGGAACTAGGTTGCTAGCGTGGATGGCATGGCCGCATGGTTCTTCTCCGTCCATCCCGGGCAGAGGCTCATCGATATTCGTACCGGGGCCGTCACCAGCCTACCTCCCTTACGAGATAAGACAAAAATGGTGATGGACAATTAGCGCCACGTCGTCTACAAAGATGTGGATACAGATTATTTTCATGAATGCACCTACTGACCTACATATTTGAGTCACATGGTGAGCTTTTGTGGACATCGGTCCAGGTGAAAAAAAATCAGATTCATTACAGTTATGGTGACCCGCCGCACGTTCTCCGGGTAACGATGCGTGCACTTCAGAAAGAGCCTAGCAGTGGCGAGGTGGAGTGGGTGGTGAGGGATGGCTGGAGCCTCGGCAACGATGTCCTATTTCTGGGCTGTCGTCCTCCTTGTCTTGTGTATGCACAAGACGATGAGACCAGAGATCCAAAGCAGAAATAAGGTTTCTTAGGATTATTACAGAGCTTTGATCGACCAAACGAAATACCATGTCATTACGTGCTGCCCAAATCATCCATAGTAAAGCCAAGAGTACCGAAGGCCATGCTGTGGTCGGGAGGTGAGGAGGAGTAGTGACGTCCCATAAGTCTGTGATTTCACTAGTTGGTGGCAGGAGCCCAAGTCGTCGCCAAATTTTGTTGGCAAGAGGGCACGTGATGAAGAGGTGGTTGGAGTCTTCGGGTAGCCTAGCACACCGAGGGCATATATCTGAATCGATTATATGCTTGCGTGCAAGGTTGACTCTAGTGTTGAGACGATCTTTGAAGAGTAGCCAGGCGAATACTTTGAGCTTCCGAGGAACCTTGGCATTCCATATGAAAGGAGCAATGAGATCGTTATCTGGCCAAGCCATGAGGGCACCGTATGCATGCTTGGTGGAGAAGGTAATGCCATGTCATAGGAACCGTTGATCTTCCCCTGCCGATGGCATGAAATCCTGCAAAATAGCCACAAGCGACACAAGCTCTTGTTCTGCCGTGAGGGAGAGGCGATTACGGAGGTTAGCTTAAATACTAAAACGCAAAATGTTAGCCACTTTAACCAGCTCTAAGGTGGAGTGTGAAAATAGGTGGGGGAAGGCGATGGCAAGGGGTTGTGAGACCAGCCAAGTGTCTAGCCAGAAAAGAGGTTTGCGGGGAAGAGACCACTAGAGCGTTAGGGTGTTGAAGATCAAGCCACTCAAGCCAGGGTGTTTGTGCAGTGGAGAGTGCTTTGGCTGCAAATTTCATAAGGAGGCAGTTGTTTTGAACATGTAAGTTTTTGAGCCCTGGACCACCGATTTTTTTGGTAAACAGACATTTTTCCATGCAATAAGACATTGAGCACCTGAGCAAGCATCTTCTCCTGCCCAAAAAAACTCCTTCTAGAGAGTCAGTGTTTTGATTATTTTCTTTGGGATGCAAAACACAGACATAAAATAGGTGAGGATTGAATCTAGCATCGCAGAAATGAGGATGAGCCGATCACCTTTATCGAGAAGTTTGGCACGCCAGCCAGTAGGTAGTTTCCTAGTTCGTTCTACCAGAGGGTTGAAAACATTGGTGAGAGGTTTGGTCAGGGCGAGAGGAAGACCAAGGTAGGTTTGCGGGAAGGAAGCGCATGAGCACCCCATGGCGAGTGCGATGGAAGTAGTCATGGCTTTGTCTGTGTGTAGGGTGGCTAAGGTGGTTCTAGAGAAGTTGATGGCGAGGCCCGAGGCGTGTGCGAAACTGTTTAGGATTACTTTAAGGGTTGAGGCGGCGGCAGGAGAGGCGGCTGCAACGATGAGCGTGTCATCGGTGTATTGGAGGACAGTGGGAGGCAGTTGGGAGAAGATGGGGTGGTGGAGAGTAGGATCAGAGTTCTGGAGGATGAGCTGTTGAAGAAGGTCGGCGGCGATGAGGAAGAGGTAGGGAGAAGCCGGGTCCCCTTGTCTCAACCCATTTTTGCATTGAATCCATTTGCCCGGAATCCCGTTCATAAGAACAGTGGTTGTGCCTGTGTGGAGAAGATTTTGGGTCCAGCTGCGGAAGATTGGAGAGAATCCACGAATTGCCAGGATTTTGTCGAGGGCAGGCCATGCCACTGAGTCGAAAGCCTTCCTGAAGTCCAGCTTAAAGACCATCGTTGGTTTTTTACGTGAGTGGCAAGAGCTAATAAGATCGGCAGAAAAACAAAATTTTCGGCGATGTTTCTTCTAGAGATGAAGCCAGTCTGGTTGCCATGAACTAGCAGAGGGATGTGCGGCTTTAGGCGAGAAGTGATAACTTTAGCGACAGCTTTGATTGGTCAGTTTTGAAGTGAGATAGGCCTAAAGGCGTCAAGCGTGGTTGGCGCGTCCTTCTTGGGGAGGAGGACAATGTGGGCACGGTTTAAGCGTTCGGTGTCTGCTAAGCCTTGATGAAAAAGAGAGAAGAAAGACATGATTGAATTTTTGACTAATCACTAAAAGAAATATGTCAACTTGTGACCACCACTATTAGTCACTGAATGGTCACAAATTTCCATTTGTGACCTTTTTGTGACCAAAAACATAAGGTCAAAAGCTGGCCGTCGTAAACTGACTATAGCGACCTTTCTTCTGAAATGGTCGCAAACGTTTATGACCAAAATACATCTACTATGGCGTTTTGGTCACTAGCAACCTCCCCAGGCCACGTAGGCATCCAGCGTGGCAATCTGATGTGGCACAAGATTCGGCCCGGTCCAATTCGATTTTCTACATGGGCCTAGCTCAACAATTCGGCCTTTTTACTGTATTTTTTTCTAGCTACATGGGTTATTTTTTCTAATAGTTTTGATTTCTACATTGGCCTGACCCAACAATTGGGCCTTTCGTTTTTGGGCCATGGCCTTTTTGGCTCAACAGTTACATTTCTTTTTTTAGTTACATTTCTTTTTTTAAGACAGATCACAATAGTCAGATGGGTTTGAGTGGGTCCCAATGGTCAGAGTCATGTTCTTCAAATTTTGATTTTCCAGTAAATAAAAACAAATATTCAAATCAGAACTGACTGAAAACAGAAGTAATGCTTCAACAACCAAATTTGGCACCTTACAATCAAACATACACCACGTTTATAATCGAACATACTTCACATCAGGTTTATAGCCACCAAGAACACAACTAAATATCAAAATATAACTATCTATCAGAGTATAACTAGCACCAATGAGCTAGAACTCAATGCTTCTTCACTTCTTGGAGCCCACGATGAAACACGAATGAAGTACAACATCTGCAAGTTATCAAACAATATGGGAAGGAGGAAAATAAAGGCAAATCTAAAAGCATATTAACTTGTAGGCAGTCTGTGTGCATAAATAAAGTAAAACAAGCAAAATGAGGCATAGAAATCAGTGGATACAAGTAGTTACTATTAGCAGCAAGTAAATACTACTCCAATCACATCACTTTTACAATCCTATAAATGCAACATTTTTATCATTTAAGCATAGAAGGACAAATTAAACATCATTTAGATGTTTGAAACAAAGAACCAGAATTTAAACGTTTGAACAGCAAAAAAATTGTTCCAGTAGATCATATCCGGTATAAATTAACTCCTTTGACACCAATATTATACAACATCAAAGAAGTATACATACTGATCAGGTTTAATTAGCACATAGAAGCTAATGTATATTCTGTAGCACATAATTCAACATCATGCAAATGCACTATAGACGCTGAAAGAAGAAAACACATACCCACATTGTTATATATAGTTATGCTAGGGAATTTTAAAAACATAATCAAATGCAAATAGGAAGAACACCAAGATTGGTTTCTGTACGAAAATAAACTACAGCGAAAGGAAGGGTAACCGATGAAAAAAATTTCCTGATATACAAAGGTAAGCTCATTGTGCATTTTCTTTTTCAATGTGATACACAATAAGCATAAGTAACCAAACAATAATCCAGTATTGTTCGGTGAACTTAACTCAAACAATAATCTTACAACAGGGTGTGGAGACAGAAGTAAAAACCAGCATCATGATTTATAAGATGCAATGAATCAGATTGATTCTTCTCGTACACTCATTAGCAAAGAATCTTAGTCAAACTAAATAAAGGATCTCCATTGTCAAATGGGCAGAGGCAGTCATGCAGATAGATATTCCTTCACCTAAGGTTCAGGTAAGTGCAAGAAGCGTGAAAGATCCATTTTCAGAGCATCATTACCCAGTCATACTCTCCGCGGACCCTTTCCACTCCATACTCCA
The DNA here is from genome assembly GCF_018294505.1 of Triticum aestivum. Lineage (NCBI taxonomy): Eukaryota > Viridiplantae > Streptophyta > Magnoliopsida > Poales > Poaceae > Triticum > Triticum aestivum. The sequence continues at coordinate 5,199,355 of NC_057797.1, forward strand.
TGCCTACATACACTCCAGCAACAGCACCTGCAGATTAACAGAAGAAGCATCGGAATGTGTCAGCGAACATAAGAAGAAACGGATGAGTGTTTGACGCCAATGCATTTATATCAGCCAAATAAAACAACAGAGTAATACGCTTTTACTTGGTTACCCCAATATGCGCCCTCCTTGCACATCTTCTTCAGCTGCATAAACGACATATTAGTACACTGTAGATTTCTGAATCGGGAAGAACATGTTTGAATGGAGAAGACGGAAATAGGACTCAAGCGAACAAGATAGAGGAAAGGAGAGGACCTTCCATGGCCCTCCTCTTGAATCAGCATCGGCATCGGCATCCCCAGCAGCTTCTCTCTCCATGGCCTCCTTCCTTCACCGCGCAAGGAGGGAGATGAGATGGGAGGGCAGCAGCTTCCGTCTCCAGGGCCTCCTTCCTTCACCACCAAGGGAGATGAGATGGGAGGACAGTGCCTGCACATGACCGAACGCACACACGCCTACATCAGATGAGATGCAGAGAGGAAAAAACCAGAGATAGAAGAAGAAGAAGAAGAAGAAGAGGAAGAAGAAGAATAAGAAGAAGAAGAAGAGAATGAGAGGAGGGGTCTGACCTCCTGCAGTCTCACCATGGCCATCTAGGGTTCCTGGAGCCGCCGAGGAGGGAGGGAGGGACCGAGGCCTGCAGCTTGTCGAGCGACTCCTGCGCCTGGTCGGAGGAGCGGACGCAGAGCGACTTGATGGCCTCGCTGGCCTCCTCGGTGCGGTTCTGCTGCTTCATCATGATGGCCATGTCTTTGAGCGCGGTGTCCACGCGGTTGCCGGCGTTGATGGCGCCCCAGAACAGCGCAATCGCCTTCTCCGGGTCCTTGTCCACAAGCTGCCATCCATCACAGCAGAACCACCACCGTCAGCCCCGACCATCAGCAAATTCAAATCGCAGACAGAAAAAAGCTCCTATACAAGGACGCACCTGGACGCGCTTGACGCGGACGTAGGGGATGTCGCCGACGGGGACATTGTGGGCGACGTGGAAGGAGTCAGAGTGCGTCCGCAGCATGGACACCGCCGCCGGCTTGACAGGGGAGCAGGGCGCGGACTTGGTCGGCCGGAGCACGCCGCCAACGCCGCCGCCGGCGAGCCACTGGTCCAGCTGGTGGTGGTGCTGCATCATGGTGGCGCCCTGGATCGGATTAGGGAGGAGGGAGGCGGCGCAGGGGAGGAGGTCGTCCGCCACAGCGACCCCGTGAGCCCCGGGAGCCCCGGTGAGGGAGAGCGCCAGGACCCCCACTCGTGGCCGGTGGTGGCGACCATGTCCACGACGGCCTCCATATCGGGCCAGTTGGATCTGAGAGTGCGGAGGGGAGGGATCTGGGTCGGGAGCGCGATGGGGAGGGCCAAGCGGTGACCGTGTGGGGGGAACACCGGAGGAGTGGGGTGGGGGCGGCGGCGCGTCGAGATCTAGAGGGAGGGAGTGAGGTTGGGGGTGGCGGCGGGGGATCCAGAAGGAGTGGTGTGCGGCGGCGCTGGATCCAGAGAAAGGGAGAGGGTGAGAGCGCTAGGGTTCGCTGCGCGGGGAGTAGTGTGCGGCGGGGTAGCTCGCGGTGGGTGGGTGAGACCGTGAGAGGGTGAGGTAAGGGCCGTTGGATCCAGGAGGATCCGACGGTGATTTATCCATGATCCGCGTGAGAGGCCTTTGGACCAATCAAAACGTAGTATATAGGTATGATATTTTGATCATTTAAATTGGTTCTAATTGACTAAAATTAAGGTGCTAAATCATCTTAGCTATTTTATTATGACCTGGAAATATGAAAAAAAAACTACTCATTGTGTCAGCAAATTTGACTATAGTTTTCAGGAATAATCACAAATTGAAATAAGACAAATATTTTTTAAAGAGTTATGAGAAATGAGTTCTCTTAAATCATTTTTTTGTTTTTCGAGTGTCCAAAATGAGTTTTTTTGTGAAGGACCTATAATATATTTGTTGCAAAAGTGGACGAAATCAATTTTCTAAAATATTAGGACATATTTAATACACAATTGACCAAATGGTTGGGTGTCAAAAGATTCGATTCACCTCTAGTGAAAAAGACAAATTCCCGCCGATTCAGTAGGAAGCGAGTCAAACTTGAACTGCAGCTGCCTCATAGTTTGCTCTTTATTTTTTTTAAAATCATTTCTAGATACATAAGTATCTATTTAATCAGAGAAACATCAAAAGTTTTTCAAGATTCAACCACTAGCTAGGAACGGTCAAGCCCGCTGTTTTGACCGCATTTTGAAACGGGCATAAAAAATTCAAAAAAAATCAAAAAATTGGAAAACCTTCGCATTGTGTCATTATATGTGACCAAGTTTCCAGGAAAAATAATAAACTTGTAATAGGGAAATTATTTTAAAAAAGTGTTCTCAGAAATGAGCTGTCCTGCATGAAAATTCATGGCTTTCATGCCAAATGATCAATCTTATGGCCACATTCATGGCATAGTTTGTTCAACTGATCTCATATTGTGCACAAGGGTGCATCTTGGAATTCCAAACAATGTTGATTTGGGAGGTTTTCATTTTCTTTGCTCAAAAGAACCATTTCCCATTTTTTGAGTGCCCAAAAGGAGGTTTTTTTGTGAAGGACCTCCCAAATAATTGTTGCAAAATTGGACCAAATCATTTTTCTAAAATACTAGGCCATATTTAATGCACAATTGACAAAATGTTTGGGGTGTAAAAAGTTTTGATCACCTCTCGTGAAAAAGACAAATTTCCGCCGATTTAGTTGGAAGCGGGTCAAATTTGAACTGCAGTTGCCTCATAGTTTGCTATTTATTTTTTCCAAAAATCATTTCTAGGTACATAAGTATCTATTTAATCATAGAAACACCAAAAAAATTCCAAGATTCAACCACTAGCTAGGAACGGTCATTCCCGCCATTTTGACCGCATTTTGAAACGGGCATAAAAAATTCAAAAAAATCAAAAAATTGGGAAACCTTCGCATTGTGTCATTATATGTGGCCAAGTTCCTAGGAAAAATAATAAACTTGTAATACGACAATTATTTTAAAAAAGTGTTCTCAGAAACGAGCTATCACATGTGGAGATCAATGGCTTTCAAGCCAAATGATCAATCTTATGGCCACATCCATGGCATAGTTTGTTCAAATGATCTCATATTGTGCACAAGGGTGCATATTGGAATGGCAAACAATGTTGCCTAAGGAAGTTGTCACTTTCTTTGGACGAAAAAACCATTTTCCATTTTTTGAGTGCCCAAAAGGAGGTTTTTTTGTGAAGGACCTCCCAAATAATTGTTGCAAAATTGGACCAAATCATTTTTCTAAAATACTAGGCCATATTTAATGCACAATTGACCAAATGGTTGGGTGTAAAAAGTTTTGATCCACCTCTCATGAAAAAGACAAATTTCCGCCGATTCAGCTGGAAGCGGGTCAAATTTGAACTGTAGCTACCTTGTAGTTTGCTCTTTATTTTTTTCAAAAATCATTTCTAGGTACAAAAGTATCTATTTAATCATAGAAACACCAAAAAAATTCCAAGATTCAACCACTAGCTAGGAACGGTCATTCCCGCCGTTTTGACCGCATTTTGAAACGGGCATAAAAATTCAAAAAAGAATCAAAAAATTGGGAAACCTTCGCATTGTGTCATTATATGTGGCCAAGTTCCTAGGAAAAATAATAAACTTGTAATGCGGCAATTATTTTTAAAAAGTGCTCTCAGAAACGAGCTATCACGTGTGGAGATCAATGGCTTTCAAGCCAAATGATCAATCTTATGGCCACATCCATGGCATAGTTTGTTCAAATGATCTCATATTGTGCACAAGGGTGCATATTGGAATGGCAAACAATGTTGCCTAAGGAAGTTTTCATTTTCGTTGGACGAAAAAACCATTTTCCATTTTTTGAGTGCCCAAAAGGAGGTTTTTTTGTGAAGGAACTACCAAATAATTGTTGCAAAATTGGCCCAAATAATTTTTATAAAATACTAGGCCATATTTAATGCACAATTGACAAAATGGTTGGGTGTAAAATATTTTGATCCACCTCTCGTGAAAAAGACAAATTTCCGCCAATTTAGTTGGAAGCGGGTCAAATTTGAACTGCAGCTGCCTCATAGTTTGCTATTTATTTTTTCCAAAAATCATTTCTAGTTACATAAGGACCTATTTAATCATAAATACATGGTTTGGTGGCGATACGTCGAGGTTTGGGCGGTGGCCGAGGGCCCAAACTCTAGAGCGCGTAAACTCGCATGCCCGTCGCATGGTCACCGCGTGACCGTAATGTTGCCATGTGTTCTGGGCGGCCTAGGAATGTCTAGTGGGTTGGGCACTCCCCAGGTTGGTGCTAGGAAGAAAATTACAACATAATATTCTCACGAGGAGACCGATCGATGCTCAAACATGAATTAGCAGCCAAGTGTTTGATTAGTGATACGGGAAATGCACATGGCCAATGGGCGTGAGTTTTGGCTGAGGATGATCATCTACTAAGGAGAATGTCTTCACAAATTTTTAGCTCAAAAGGAGGATCCTAGGTGGTACTTGCTTTGCAAAGTACCACGCTGGACAAAAATATGAATGTTGAAGCTGGGCTCAAAATAATGAATGGAGTGAGCTGAAATTTTGTGGATGATGGTTATTTGGGCATAGCAAAGCATTATAGAAAATTGATACCATTTGGACATGCCAAAGTAGTACTTCCTTCACAATGCTCTTCTATGGACAGAAACTTGGGAAAACTAGTGAGAGAGATTGGATGAATGAAATGAGCTCAAAATTGGTGTAGGTAAGTTACTTAGGTATGGTCATGCGCTGGTAAATTTTCAGATCATTGGGGTAAGCCTAGCTAGTACTTACTTCACAAAGCTTCTCTCGAGGTAGAAACTTTGGAAATTTCCCGAGAAAGATTTACTAGGAAAATTTAGCTGAATATTATCATGTGGCAATGATTTGGGTATGGAAGAGTTCCCGAAAAGTTTGAGGGTAATAGGAGGGGTCTATATAACACTTGCTTTGCAACGTGCCAATTTGGCCATAAAATATAAATTGAACCTGGGCTCACCTAGATGATTTGACTGAGCTGCAATTTGGAGGAGGTTGATAATTTGGGCATATGAAGGAACTGTATAAATTTCATGTCATTTAGAGATATAAAACGGTACTTCCTTCACAATGCTTCTAGGTGGACAAAAACTTTGGAAATTTGCCGAGGAAGATTTGCTAGGCAAATGGAGCTGAATTTTGTCATGCGGTAATAATTTGGATAGGAAAGAGTGCCCAAAAATTCCGAGGGCAATCAAGAATATATAAATAGCACTTCCTTCATAAAGTGTTTTTGTGAACAGAATAGGAAAATGAATATTGTTGAATTAGTTTTGAACTAGGCAAGGAAGGATTTTTACATATTTGATGAAGATATGCCCCAAAGAATTTATGAGATTTTTTTGGGAATTTTGGTAATGATAGAAATATAGGTTGCTTCACAACCTAGGGCAAAAACTGCCACATGGACATGACACATAGGCAAAACTGATGAGATGACGCCTAGTCATCACAACCCACCACAATCTACAAGGCTATGACCATCTATATTGGTCATTAACAACTAGAAATAAGGCAGCGGACTAGCACTGTTTGCTTTGTGACCATTTCGTGTAAGGAAATTACGACCTTTCTGACCAAAATGGTCGCAATGGTTTAGGGTTTGGAGCCCCCTGAACAGCTTTTGACCAATTGCTCTAAAATGGTCATAAATTTATGACCAATTCTTCGAGGGTCACTGACAGAAGGTTATAAGTTGACATATTTCTTGTAGTGAATGGCCAGAAGGATCTATATAAAGAGGGTCTGAAACCGTCTGGTCCAGGGCTGGCTTGGGGGTTCATGGTGAAAAAAGCGAGCTTGATTTCCTCTTCGGAGAAGGGCTCATCTAAGACGTGGAGTCCGGGCACCAGTTGTGGGTATACAGAATTCAGAACAAAAGCCCAAGTTGTCGGAGCTGGAGTGCCAATTAGCGAGACGAAGAAGTCACGTAGGATTTTAGCTTTTTGCTGGTGAGCAGAGTATTCGGAGCCGGCCCTAGTGAGGGTGAAGATTTTATTTTTCCGTAAACGTTGAGAGGCAGACATGTGAAAGAACTTAGTGTTCTCACCATTGTTGATGGCGCGCGAAACCTTAGCACGCCAACGCCAGTACGACATTTTCTCCTGAATGGTGCACTTGAGAACGGAGACAATGATTTTGCGCGCGAGAGATTCTGGTGTAGATAGAGGTCTGTTTTCCTCCATGAGGTCTAAGGCAGTGATTGCAACATGGCAGCGAGCTTCGCGGAGGGGGGCAGGAATGCGCAAACGTGCCCACTTTTTGAGACGGGTACGGGATTTTTTTGAGCGCGAAGACAAGGGAAGCGGCTGCGTTGGATGGCGAGGAGGGCTGTGAGGCCCAAATTTGGCTGATGATGTCGCTACATGGCCGGAAGTTGGCCCAGCCAGGCTCAAATTTGAAAAAATTAGATCGTGGGATGGTGGTGGTGATGTGGATGAGGAGTGGGACGTGATCGGACATGAAGCGTGTGCGAGAGGATTGTGAGGTGTTAGGGAAGGCGTCCGCCCATGCAAGGTTAAAGAAAACACGATCTAGCCGTTCTAGGGTGGGGGTGGCTCGATTGTTCGACCAGGTGAACCTGCAATCAAGTAGGGGCAGTTCGATGAGAGCTAGATCATCTAAGGTTTGGTTAAAAGCATTGGCTTCGGAGTGATGGAACGCAGAGTTTTTTTATCACAGGGGAAGCGGATGAAGTTGAAGTCACGAGCGATAATCCAGGGGATGTCATCGGGTTGTGAGATGGATGAGAGCTCGTTTAAAAAGGCTTGCTTCAGTGATCGTGATGATGGAGCGTAGATGTTTGTGATGGCAATGTGTTGGGTGCACGCAGTTGTTTGTAGGATTAGGGTAGAGGAGAAGGTTAGATGTGAGTAAGAGACGACTTGAAAAAAGGCAGAGTTGATGGCAGAGATAGTGCCACCAGCGGACTCGACAGCTGGTAGCGAGAAAGCTTGATCAAGTGTTCGTGGCAAAAAGGATTTTAGTTTAGAGTCGGGGAGAGTGTCGAGTTTTGATTCTTGCAAGAGGGTTATGTGCGGCTTAGTCATCACTAGTTCGGAGAGAACATCGGAGCATTTATCGTTATCGCCAAGACCACGTACGTTCTAGGAGCAAATTAAGAAGGCATCATTACACAACTGGATATAGGCAGTGGTTGTGTCTACTTTGTATTTAGGGATGGCGTGTTTAGATACAACTTTGTTGACAACAAGACAATGCTTGTGAAGTGGCTGCCTCTCGGATGGAGAGCCACATGCGTGTGGCTCCGCCCCGACATTAAGTTAGCGCTCGAGCTATCAAAGTATGATGCATAACAATTAACCCTTAAGCCAAAATGACAAAACGTAATTTATTAACTTTGATTTGTTTTGTTTAGAAATATTGGAATGAAAAGTGGTGTTCTAGTTCGCGGCCATTTATTTGTAAATAATTCATACTTTCTTGTTGAAGGGCTTGAACTTAGGTATTAAGGAAATGAATTGGTGATTGCATCTTTAAGTATTATGTAACTTTGTAATTTACTACCAAACATGTGGATGTAATGCTCTTTAATTTATTACTCCCCCCAGTGCATCTTGTGTTTGTTCTCATCACCATTCCATCCCACCAAAAACGCGCTATCAAATTGGTGATTTTCTTACATAAGCGATTTGATAAATGGAAGTAGCACATCAAATAATGACCAACTTTGCTCCAAAACTTTTCTACGCTCGACATACACGACTGATGATGTCCTGAACTAGGAGTACTCACCGCGTCGTCTCCCGACCCGTGGGTCAGACCGAGGACCCCCATGGTGGTTAACTAATGGGCCACTTCGGATAGCTCATGACATATACGAGGAAGATTTCACAAGACTTGGTGATCAAGACAAGGACTCCTCTCCACCGACGTAGCCGACTAGAACACTTGTTATCCAGGCCTCCGATACATTATATAAGCCGACGCTAGGCTAGTCGATAGATTATTATGACAATCATCATACCCCTAGGGTTTAGACCACAACTTACGTTCTCGAGGTAGATCAACTCTGTACTCGTCACCATCAATATTAACAAGAGCGGGACGTAGGGTTTTACCTCCATCAAGAGGGCCCGAACCTGGGTAAACATCGACTCTCTTCTTCTTGTTACCCTTGATTCCAGATCCACAGCTCGGACCCCCTACCTCGAGGTCTGCCGGTTTTGACACCGACACCAACCACATGTACGAAGTTTAAATTTCGCATTTTTGACGACCCGTTTCCTATCTTAAATTTCATTTTCATACTTTTTTTGTGCTTTTTTTTCTTCTATCATTGTCTAGTTGCATACTTCAGAATACTAAAATTGCACTTCCTTCTCAATTGTGCAACTTGAGTTGTACAAATGTGCAATTGATTGCTAGAAACTTTCACTCGACTGAATAGCCAAGTTAGACACTTAGATACGACAGCATGCACAAAATAGTCCCTAGACCAGATAAAACACCCATTACTGCAAACAGATTATCAGTGGCAGACCTAAAATGATTATCAGTGGTGGGTTGGGAGCCCGCAACTGGTAACATGCCACTGATAATCAGTTACCGGTTATATTGAAGTTATCAGTGGTGGATTGGAAGCAACCCCAATAGCCCGAGCGCCTCTCCTTCTCACGAGTGGATCTGCCACTACCCTCGCCCCATCGTTGCCCCACCACCGCTCGCCGCTGCGGATCCGCCGGCTCTTCCGCCTTTCCTCTCTGGCCTCCGCCGCCACCGGCCCTCTCCGCCCCCCCGGTCTTTTTCGCCCTCTGTCGCCCTGTTCTTCTTCCCCTCCCCATCCTCTCATAATCTTCTCCGGCGCGTGCACTCGCGGATGCAGGCGAATGGCTCGGGCAGGACACATGGCTCATGGCGGCGGCGTCTCTCCTCGGGAGGAGCTTGGGCGTTGAGGTCGAGGTGTGCGCTGCCCCTAGGACGGAGTCCACCGACCTGTGCTGGTCATGGTCCACCACCACCATGCCTTCAATCCGACCTCCACCACTCCAGCAAGCAGGAGCATCACAATTGCTGCGGTCTTCTCAATTTAACTATTGAAATATTAGTTTCTTGATCCTTTGTGAGATCATGTTTTGTTTGCATCTGATAATTAGGATGACCTCCTTTCTTTCAGGTTTGTATGCTAAGATGAACTTGAGTGACGAGGTTGATTTGTTTGTATGCTAAGATGAACTTGAGTGATGAGGTTGATTTGGAAGATCATGTCTCCAGATAGGATAAAATTAGTGCTGCTAATGTGAGTTGATTTGGAAGATTGTCTCCAGATAGGATAAAATCAATGCTGATGATGTGAGTGCCTTTTCATTATCCCGAACATTCTTTTTCACTTGTACAACTTTAGCATAGGAAATTTCATTGCCTCAGCTTAATTAGAAAATGATAATGATTTCTAAATCATTTACTCTTAAAATCTTATCATAGTAAATGCGGAAAACGAATGAGATCAGAAATATAGGCGGACGACTTGACCATAAGGTCGGATGTTTTCGTGAGCAGTAAGTAGTGGATCTGCCATTTTTGGGGGAAAGCTGATGGCCCTTTTGTCATGTTAATTCTTTCGACGGGTGACCTCCTGCTAACCACACATTTGTTTCATATATATTGACACCTATAATAGAAGTAGCAATGCCTGATTATGAGATGTTATGTAATTGCTTGTGTAAATTAGGCACCCTAATACGTCTCCAATGTATCTATAATTTTTGATTGCTCCATGCTATATTATCTACTGTTTTGGACATTATTGGGCTTTATTTTCCACTTTTATATTATTTTTGGGACTAACCTATTAACCGGAGGCTCAACCCAGAATTGCTGCTTTTTTTGCCTATTTTAGGGTTTCGAAGAAAAGGAATATTAAACGGAGTCCAAACGGAATGAAACCTTCGGGAACGTGATTTTCTCACCGAACATGATCCAGGAGACTTGGACCCTACGTCAAGAAACAAAGGAGGAGGCCACGAGGTAGGCGGCGCGCCTACCCCCCCCCCCCCAAGCGCGCCCTCCACCCTCGTGGGCCCCCTGTTGCTCCACCGACGTACTCCTTCCTTCTATATATACCTATGTACCCCCAAACGATCAGATACGGAGCCAAAACCCTAATTTCCACCGCCGTAACTTCCTGTATCCACGAGATCCCATCTTGGGGCTTGTTCCGGAGCTCCGCCGGAGGGGGTATCCATCACGGAGGGCTTCTACATCAACACCATAGCCTCTCCGATGAAGTGTGAGTAGTTTACCTCAGACCTTCGGGTCCATAGTTATTAGCTAGATGGCTTCTTCTCTCTTTTTGGATCTCAATACAATGTTCTCCCCCTCTCTTGTGGAGATCTATTGGATGTAATCTTCTTTCTGCGGTGTGTTTGTTGAGACCGATGAATTGCGGGTTTATGATCGAGATTACCTATGAACAATATTTGAATCTTCTCTGAATTCTTCTATGTATGATTGGTTATCTTTGCAAGTCTCTTCGAATTATCAGTTTGGTTTGGCCTACTAGATTGGTCTTTCTTGCAATGGGAGAAGTGCCTAGCTTTGGGTTCAATCTTGCGGTGTCCTTTCCCAGTGACACTAGGGGCAGCAAGGCACGTATTGTATTGTTGCCATTGAGGATAACAAGATGGGTTTTTTTTATCATATTGCATGAATTTATCCCTCTACATCATGTCATCTTGCTTAAGGCGTTACTCTGTTTTCATTAACTTAATACTCTAGATGCATGCTGGATAGCGGTCGATGAGTGGAGTAATAGTAGTAGATGCAGGCAGGAGTCGGTCTACTTGTCTCGGACGTGATGCCTATATACATGATCATACCTAGATATTCTCATAACTATGCTCAATTCTGTCAATTGCTCAACATTAATTCGTTCACCCACCGTAAAATACTTATGCTCTTGAGAGAAGCCACTAGTGAAACCTATGGCCCCCGGGTCTATCTTCATCATATTAATCTTCCAATACTTAGTTATTTCCTTCGTTTTTACTTTGCTTTTATTTTACTTTGCATCTTTATCATAAAAATACCAAAATTATTATCTTATCATATCTACCAGATCTCACTCTCGTAAGTGACCGTGAAGGGATTGACAACCCCTTATCGCGTTGGTTGCGAGGAGTTATTTGCTTTGTGCAGGTACTAGGGGACACGCGCGCAACCTTCTACTGGATTGATACCTTGGTTCTAAAACACTGAGGGAAATACTTACGCTACTTTGCTGCATCATCCTTTCCTCTTCGGGGAAATCCAACGCAGTGCTCAAGAGGTAGCACACCCCTTTTGTGCCTCCTCCTGTGTGTTATTCACTGTGACATTCATTTTCATTCTGCTACTATTTGACAGGAAGTTGGCATGCCTGTTGTCCGCAAAACTCGGTAATGTTATCCTGCCCAAGGACTTCGAGAAGGGTTACCGAACCAACGTCAAGAAGCCTTAGACAGACTTCGACTTCTACAAATGAGGCAACAAACTATTAAAGAGGATGCTTTATTTCCTAAGGGCAACAATTATTAACACTAGAGTTGAATTTGTTGACGGTCGCGTCCGACAGTAATATCCCTGTATCTTGGTGCTCATGTAGTTTGCACTCTCATTAGTGTTGTTAAGCTACTTGCTTGCACAAAGTGTCATGGGAGTTGCTTCCCATCGAGAGAGAAGAGTTCAAAAAGGGATAGAGCAAAGAAGAAGGACAAGGAGAGGGCAGTGGTGTCGTGTGGAGACTGTGGCCGGTGAGGCATAACCGGAAGTTTCTCTAATGGTCGACAACAAGGTACCCCACTGCTCTGAATATTTACATGGTTAATGTGAGTTGAATCATCAAAGGTCTGCGCATTAGTAATGGTTGAAAAATTCATCGCATAAGAGAAAACTGAATGGTCCGTCAGTTCTTTAATAATACATATTACAGAATGTACCTTTCTGTTTGATGGTAGGATCACTGCACAATAGGCTTTGGAGCAGGCTCTGATTCATAGAGAACTCCCCAACAACCTCATCTTTTGAGGATGTTAGATGGATACTGAATCCAGTAAGCCTCCAATAGATAAAGGAAGTCAAATTTTCTGTTGGTAATTTGCATGACAGGGTTCTAGCAAATTTATGATTGTGCCTACAACAGACTACTTCTGCCTGAAGATTTGAGGCATGACCCAAATTTCGTTAGAAATGAACAATTGAGATCTCAGTTTTTGTCATGCATATTCGTACGAATTTCTTATTCAATGGATCAAAAAAAATATTCTATAATTAGATCTTGGTATGTTTTCAGATTTTTCAGAGAAGAAAGAACTCTAGAGGTGTGCATGTTTGTCATATTTTTATGGAGAATCAAGTCTGCAGAATACCTACTGATTTGAGGAATTCGGATGTTACCCATGGTCATACACGGATGTAGTTTATGAGAAACTATCTTATGTTGATGGTGTGTAAGCATATCAGCCTCCCGGTTGCCTATTTCATTCCTCACGGGACCATTATGCTGGGCTAATTGAGGTATATCAAAATTCTATATTGAACCTTCGTTATATAGAAAGCTAGCCAAGCAACATCAGAACGACCGTCCTCAGCTAGCTTTATATTTGGTTGTGCATCACTAAGATGATAAGATTACAGATTTACAATACTAATTTCCATAGATTTATAATTGTTTATGCTTGCTGTTTATGGACGAAATTCAGGATAGAAACCTTTTTTGGCGAATCAGGATAAACACATTACAGGCATACGGTCTTGTGTGAGGATAATATGTAGCATTGTCCATCTAATCTTCCTCACTACACTTGATGTGGCTTATTGCTAGGCTGAAGGGCTTAAAGAAACGAATTGATTAAGAGGTGTAGCATGTCTTGCGTTTTATTACCTGATCCTTATTTTAGACCAATATTTATAGCTGGCTACTTGCTAACTTTGCACATATATACATGCTAAATTGTATAGCATCTTATATTCCGATGAGAGGGATAATGAAAATATATAGAGGAATATGCATCTTACAATTTTATATTTGGGCTCATGGCCACTTCAGTATCTTTTTTTGGTGATCAGCAATACTCCTTTCTCGATGCAATGGGATATATATGTTTTTTCCCATGGTTGCTATTTTAGTAAAAAAATATGCAAATTTGTATTCATTCTGTTCTCTAAGGAGTATACTAGGACACTCATTTGAATAGACGTACTATGCACGTGGAGCTCTCAGAAAAGCTATGTGAGCAAGTATATCATAATATTGGTATGTGGATCACATATAGGATTTGGAATGTACATCTCAAATCTTTAAATGATTTTAACTACTACCAATACCGGTATGGTTGCATTATTGATCACAGTGAAAATGGATTGCTATTGTTGATTCGACTTGAGTCTTTGCATCTAAACTCATGTAAGTGATTTGCCTCTCCATAGTTTTTTAGGTCTTATAATTTCTCCTTCCATATCCAAAAAATAAATAAATTAATTAATCATACTTATTAGCTGGTTATTTCAATGTAAAAGATTGTGTGTTTCAAACATTTACCTTTTGAATATTTAGAGTATGTTAATGCTATTTTTTATTGTTTAGGTAGATACCCGCGACAATGTTTACCTAATTCTATTGTTAGTTTAACATGATTAATTAATCATACTTAGTTGGTTATTCTATTTTTGGAGCAAACTATAATTTGCAACCAATCAATTTGTTTTTTATTTTCATAATTTTTCAAAACTTTCGCATATCTTGAGAAGATTGAATTCGATTTATCAAAAATCAATCAAGTACTGAATTCAAGGAAAAGAGGATAAGCGTCAGAACCGGTGGGGTGTCATACTGAAAAGGTGGTCCTAGATAACATATGTGTGTGTGTGGGAGTAAGGGGTTATAAATCATGATTATTGGATTAGGACTGTGTGTTCTTCCCGTTGCAACGCACGAGCATGTTACTAGTATAGTATTATGAACACAAAAAACAGGAAATGATACAAAACATACCATGATATGTTTGACGATGTTGGTCTTACTTAAACGGTGCACAAATGGCATTCCCAAGTAGTGCACACTTGATGGTATGACCGTTGAGACAACTTGCTCCAACTAGCAATGCCAGACACCACGACCGATGGGACGATGTGCTGCAAGTGATGGGGTGACATGCTGCTAGGGCCGGTTGGATGGTGCTCAGTCCTACATGAATCTCCGTGCAAAAGATCCAATGGCTATACGATCAACTGAGACTTCGTTCGACCGAGTTTTAGCAATATCGGTAAAGTACAAAATCAATATAACCTTTTTTTTTGAAAAACCGAAATAACCTTGACATATAGTACTAAGCTTGTAATTAGGCTCACAAGGGCATGTTTGCAAACATGGTATGGAACTTCATCCAATTAATACGGGTGCAATTTCCGTGGGGAGCGAGCCACCAATTTTTTCGGGGAATTTACGCACCTGTAAATGCATTTTTTTCCGTAAAGGGGGACTCCCGGCCTCTGCATCAGAGCGATGCTTACGGCCACAATTATAAATGAATAAAGTAGTTTAATAAGGTCTTGCAATCTGCTGCAAAAAAGTAGGATGGCTCACAAAGAGTTAGAAAAACAAAAAAGGCCCAAAAGCCACAACTGGCTGGCATAAGATAGATAGATAGGTAAACTAATCGCCTATCCTATTACATGACCGCCATCCAAACCGGTTGAAGATATCCCGCGCTACCATCTCCCACTGGACAGATCCAGTAACCAAACGCTCCCTGGCCTCTGTCGGAGTGAGTAAGTACCACATACGGATTAGCGCAGTAGCCCGGAATAAAACCTGCAAATAATGAATAGTTGTTGTTCTGTTAAAAGCCAAATCATTTCTACAGTTGCAAATTGCCCATAACAACGCACATGCTCCTACTCGAATTTGTCTAGCTGTTTCGGCCTCTATACCAACAAGCCACGTTCCAAATAACGACCTGACCGAATTCAGAGGAGTAATGTTAAAGGCAATTTGCACCGAGCGCCACAACACTCTCGCCAACGGGCAATCAAAGAAAAGATGCTGGATAGTTTCATCCCGATCACAGAAACTACACCTAGTAGAACCTGTCCAGTTGCACTTAACCAAATTATCTTTTGTTAAAACGACTTGTTTATGTACAAACCACATAAACACTTTGATTTTCAGAGGAACCTTAACTTTCCAAACATGTTTTGAACTAGGAATAACACTAGATTTGATGACATCAATGTACATCGACTTGACTGTGAATTCCCCAGATCTAGTAAGCTTCCAACACAACTGATCGGGCTGATGAGTAAGTTGAACCTCCATCAGTCTACTCACCAGATGAATCCAAGCCTCCCATCGGTCCCCAGCAAGCACCCTCCTAAAGTGAATATTAAGGGGAGCGGATTGCAAACTCGTTGCAACCAGCGCATCACGTCGCTGCACAATACGATATAGCGACGGATACTGAAGAGCCAGCGGCGTATCACCAAGCCAAGTATCCTCCCAGAATCGAGTGTTATTGCCATCACCGACAATAAACTTTGTTCTATTAAAGAAAGTAGCTTTGACCCTCATTAGCCCCTTCCAGAAAGGCGAATCAGTTGGTCTAACTGTCACCTGCGACAAGGTCTTAGAGTACAGATACTTGTTACGAAGAATCTGCGCCCAAGTTGCCTCAGTCTCGGCAGATAACTTATATAGCCACTTACTGAGAAGGCATCTGTTCTTGACTTCAAGGTTCTCAACCCCAAGACCCCCTTGGTCTTTTGGTCGGCAGATGACATCCCATTTGGCTAAACGGTACTTTCTCTTAAGTTCATCACTCTGCCAGAAGAAACGTGACCGATAGAAGTCCAGTCTTTTTCTAACTCCAACTGGTACTTCAAAAAAGGATAAAAAAACATAGGCATACTCGTGAGCACCGAATTAATGAGAATCAATCGGCCTCCATACGACATGAGTTTTCCCTTCCAGCAGCTCAGTTTCTTCTCAAACCGATCCTCGATACACTTCCATTCGCTGTTAGTCAACTTACGATGGTGAATGGGGATACCTAGATAAGTGAACGGTAGAGCCCCCAATTCGCAACCAAACAGTTGCTTGTATGCATCTTGTTCCTCTTTGGCTCTACCAAAACATAACAACTCGCTTTTATGGAAGTTAATCTTCAGACCGGTCAATTGCTCGAAAAGGCACAATACCAGCTTCATATTTCTCGCCTTAGCCAAGTCGTGCTCCATAAAGATAACTGTATCATCGGCGTACTGTAGGATGGACACACCATCATCAACTAGATGAGGCACCAAGCCACCTACTTGTCCGGCCTCCTTTGCCCGACCTATCAAGATTGCCAACATATCAACGACAACGTTGAACAGAATAGAAGACATTGGATCACCTTGTTTGAGGCCCTTGTGTGTCTAGAAATAATGACCTATATCGTCATTCGCTTTAATTCCAATACTCCCTTTTTGCGTGAAGGATTCTACTTGGCGTCGCCAAGCTTCATCAAAACCCTTCATGCGTAATGCCTGTTGAAGGAAAAGCCATTTGACTTTATCATACGCTTTCTCGAAATCCACCTTAAAAATCACTCCATCCAGTTTTTTCGTGTGAATCTCATGGAGCGTTTCATGCAGTACCACCACCCCTTCAAGAATGTTCTTGTCCGGCATGAAAGCAGTTTGAGTAGGCTGCACCACAGTATGCGCAATCTGTGTGAGCCTATTCGTCCCGACCTTGGTAAAATTTTCGAAACTAACATTAAGAAGACGGATTGGCTGGAAACATCCCGACCTTGGTAAATTTTTTGAAACTAACATTAAGAAGACAGATTGACCTTGGTAAACACATACGTGGAGAGATTTCCATGGAGAAGACGGATTGGCTGGTTTTCGAAACTAACATTAAGAAGACGGATTGGCTGGAAACATCCCGACCTTGGTAAATTTTTTGAAACTAACATTAAGAAGACAGATTGACCTTGGTAAACACATACGTGGAGAGATTTCCATGGAGATAATTTTCGTCAAGGACTCGAGTCCTCACGCGGACATCTAGAGGGAACTTGGAAAGAGAAAGGAGAAATTTCTCTACATGATTATGTAAGTATGTTCGACCTGTTATTGTTGGCCGTAGTAAGCCGCGGCGACGAGCGAGCGCAGCGAGCGCGTGTGCGGGCGCGTGCTGGCCGCGTCGGGTGCGTCGAGCCCATAGCAAGAGCGTGCGTGAGTAGGTCTAGGATGCGGGCGCGATGTGGACGCGTTGCACCGTAGGAGGAGGAGGTCGTTGGCGAGCTGGACCGGGTCGCCAGGCCGTTCTGTTGAGGGCTCGGCGCGCACCGGGCACGTGCATGCGCGTGGTGGACGCGGCCAGAGCGGGCCAGAACGTGGGCTGGGGGAGGGGACGCGTGCGGGTCGTGCCCGGCGTGCTCCAGGGTATAAGAACCCGTGTGGTGTTTGTTGTAACAGTCGGGGAGTGTGTGTGTTGAGTTCGAGCTCAAGGAAAGCGTTTGTGCGCTGAAAAAAACTCCCCGTGTCCATCTTCTTCCTTCTGCCTTCGTCCTCCTCGTGTCGTTCGAGCGCAGCAGCGAGGGAGAGCGAGCTAGGGCTAGCGAGGGAGAAGGCCACGACAACAACAATTGGTATCAGAGCATCGGGTTCGGAGGAGCTCGCCGGCGATGGCGCTCGTCCCGTGCGGCGGTGGAGCACGGTGATGCCATGCGTGAGGGGACCGCGGCAGCCGCGGCAGACCTGCGTGGTGGCGTAGAGGCTGCGGTGGCGCGGCGTGGCTCGGCGGAGAAAAGGCCAAGCTCCTGGACACGCCGGATCGGCCGCGTTGATCGCGTCGGAGCGCGATCATGGCGCAAGCTGGAGACGTGCGGAGCGTGGCGAATGAGGCGCGGCGGCGAGCCGGGCGCGACCGGTGCGTGTTATGGGTGCACATCGGACGCGTCGGGCACGTCGGGACCGCGGGAGTGGACCACGTCGAGGCGCTGGACCTGGTTGCGCAGATCGCGTACGTCCGTGGCGGGAGCGCGGGGACGTGGGGAGTGCGCGCGAAGGGCATGGTGGCAGGCGTGGCAGCAACGTCAGGGCGGTGGCGGCTACAACGACGTCGACATCGACGGCGCGGAGGAGCGTGCGCTGCGGGCGGACGGCAGCGTCAAGGACGTCGGTCTCCTCTAGGCCACGGCTTAGGGGGAGAGTGTTGGCCGCAGTAAGCCACGGCGACGAGCGGGCGCGCGCTGGCCGCGTCGGGTGCGTCGGGCCCGTAGCAAGAGCGTGCGTGAGTAGGTCTAGGGTGCGGGCGCGATGTGAACGCGTTGCACCGTAGGAGGAGAAGGCCGTTGGCGAGCTGGACCGGGTCACCAGGCCGTTCTATTGAGGGCTCGGCGCGCACCGGGCGCGTGCATGCGCGGGGTGGACGCGGCCTGAGCGGGCCAGAACGTGGGCTGGGGGAGTGGACGCGTGCGGGTCGTGCCCGGCGTGCTCCAGGGTATAAGAACCCTTGTGATGTTCGTTGTAACAGTCGGGGAGTGTGTGTGTTGAGTTCGAGCACAAGAAAAGCGTTCGTGCGCTGAAAAGAACTCCCCGTGTCCATCTTCTTCCTTCTGCCTTCGTCCTCCTTGTGTCGTTCGAGCGCAGCAGCGAGGGAGAGCGAGCTAGGGCTAGCGAGGCAGAAGGCCAAGGCAACAACAGTTATTCCATCTCACTCCGTAGATCCAATCGATGGTGTCGTCCGTCTCCGGCACGAGCCCAGCCACGGCGCCCACGGCCAGTCCGTGGACGCGTCTGCCTCCGGACCTGCTCCTCGAGGTCTCCGGCCGCCTGCAGCACGCCGCCGACTTCGTCCGCTTCCATGCCGTCTGCAGGCCGTGGCGCGACGCGGCGGCGGTGCTGACCCGCCCCACGTGCCTCCCGTGGGTTCTTGCGTGGTGCGATGGTCTCTTTGTGCACTCGATGATCAACTTCCGATGCTCCTTTGACACGCCCATCTACCGCCGCAGCCACGGCGACGTCGTGCTCGCGGAGCCGCCGGGGGCAACGCCTACTGGCGGAAGGAATTGGGTGGCTGGCGCCGACGGCACGGCCGTATCGCTCTTTCTGGCTTCTCCGACTCCAAGGCTCATCGACCTTCTCACCGGAGCCATCACTCCCCTACCTTCCTTCCCAGATGTCAACGACAAGATCAGCCGGCGCATGGAGAATCCACGTGGCATCGTCTACGGCGACGGCACCGTTTTTCTATATGACAAATTCCGCTCGTACGAGCACCCCTTTACGGCGGCCATCTTGCATCCCGGTGATGCAGGATGGACCATCATTGAGAAGACGTCGGATTTATCAACGGTCGACCCTTGTGCCATGTATCACAACGGCGAGGTCCTAATGTGCGAGGGCACACACCTCTCGTGTGCCCCGACGCCGAATTTCGATGCGAGTTGTGGCAGGCTCGATTCGAGGTATAACGTAAAAGATGATGAAAATTATTCTCGTAAATGCAGCTATATCTTGGAGTGTGGTGGCGATCTGCTATGGGCATCTGTTCTACAGAAACATCATCCACACAATACTTACTGCCCCGAGCAGGATTTATCGGTGCTCCGGAAAGAATCAGACAGCAGCGGCAAGATGCGGTGGGTGTTGAGAGATGGCTGGAGCCCAGGAAAGCATGTCTTGTTCCTTGGGTCTCCGGCCAGCTTTGCTGCATGCGAAGCTGGACGTAGGCGGAGGGTGTGCCTACTTTATTTTTGAGCGCAGTGTGTTTAGGTCTAGCTTTGTCGACGCTGAAGCTAAGCTCGTGAAGTGGCTGCGACCTGGGTGGTGGTCCGACGAAAGGTGCATGTGGCTTCGGCCCATGCTGTCATTTACTCCAATTTTGGAAATTCAAGAAAGGTTGGAGGCTCAAAACAAGGCCAAGAAATCTAAGATTGTAGACCAAAATGGCACTCTGTAATCTAGTTTACACTCAAAACTTACTTGGAAAGTATTGTTCTAGTTCGTGACCATCCATATGTAAATTAATAATTAAATCAGGTTTCTCTCAAATTATTATTGACCAGTGATATATTTCGGATTTCCATGTAGAATATTTCTATTTCCATAAATTGTGTAGTTGTTTCTTCACTTAAAAAATACTGCTTCTTGGCTAGGTAAGGTGCGGCATCTATCTAGTCATATTATTGTCAGCAGACTGTAATCCTATTACTTTGGAATAAGACTCCAAAAAATTGCAAAAAAAACAATACATCATTTGACATCTCAAGGTATTTGGGTTGGGAAGATGGCAAACTAGAATTCATGGTGTAGCAAGGCTCCTACAAGTTCATCATATCAGTATTACTATTTAGTATTACTATTTAATGGACTTGTAGGGAAGAAGTGGCTTTGCTTATTACAGAAAGATGCATGCACCGGGAGATTTATTGAGAAGAATCCCAAATTTGCAAATGTAACATGGAGAGGAACGCTATTCTAATCCACTGGTACAAATATGGCAGTGTAGCATGATGGTGTCATAAGGATTGAACAGAATACGTATACATAGATGAGATCGTAGCCTCGATGATGCAAATATCTTTTTGCTTTGTTTACAGCATTTTGGCTTGCGTGAGAGCGTCCGCATTCCCGCATGTTGTGAGAAAACGAACGCGGCAAACCGTGCGTGCTCGTCAAGCTTGTCAACGCGGCAAACCGCATGTTGTGTACGTCTAACAAGTGAAGTTTACAAAATGATTATTACAGTACTAGATTAAAATATAGCATAGTTTATTTTATTTTCGATGATTTAGATCCTTGTTATGGATCTCTTGCCAGTAGATTATAATCCTATAATTTTGGAATAAAACTCCTCTTTGCCGCAAAAAAAAAATTAGAAATATCTGATGACTAGTAGTACCAAGCCAGGATATACATGGTTGAGCACCCAAACTCTTGACGCGCAAGAAAAGAAGATTTACACCTCTCTGTTTCCCTTGGAACTCGGAACAGGAGTTTGGCCGGCGTGATCACACCTAACCTTATCCTGACATTATGCTAGTAGATAGACTTCACGGCGTGATCTGTTTACGATCGAGTACAATTGCAATTGCATACGATCTCTGTCGTCCCTAGATCCGATGGGGTGCATCACATCATGCGCGTCTCGGTCATCCGCCACGGTGAGGGCCAGCCCGTGGACCGATCTTCCGTCGGATCTACTCCTTGAAATCTCCGGCTGCCTACAGCACGCCGCCGACGTGGTCCGCTTCTACACCGTCTGCAGGTCGTGGCGCCTCGCCGCCCCAGCGTCCAGCCGTCCCAAGTGCCTGCCGTGGGTTCTCACTTCGTGCGACTGCGAGATCGTGCACTCCGTCGTGGACTTTCGTTGCTCCGTCGAAACACCCACCTACCGCCGCATCCATGGCGATGATACGCCGACCTGCCACCATGATGTCATCATCGCAAAGCCACGAGGGACACCACGGAACCATACCAGGAACTGGGTGGCTAGCACGGATGGCATGACTGCCTGGATCTTTGTTGCTCTTCCTGAGCCAAGACTCATCAACATTTTGACCCGAGCTGTCACCCTCCTACCTTCCTTACCAGATGAAGCAAGGATGTCGATGGAGGATTTCCGTGGTATCATCGACGTCGATGGCACCCTTTTCCTGTACAACTTTGAAACCAGGTTCCGCATGCTCTGGCATGAGGCGGCCTTTACCGCGGCTATCTTGTCCTGGTGATGCGGCATGGAAGGTCATGAAAAAGACACTGGATTTGTCGGCACAACCTTATGCCACATATCATGATCGCAAAGAGAGAAGACGGCCTTATCCCCTGGCGGCTACGATAGGGTTCCCCTTATCCCCTGGCGGCTACGCTAGGGTTCCCCTTGATCCACCCAACTCCACCTAAAACTCACGCCAGATCCTTGCGTAAAGGCCTTCGGTGTGATTCCCCGTGTTTGTGCTCATCGAGGAGGCGTTGCATGTCGACTGCAGGGAAGGGAACGATGTCCTCGGATGCCGCGGCGGCGACGGCGGCGGCGGCGGAACAGGCATCTGGAAGTTTCAATGACGATAGGGGCCGTGATCACGGTGCAGTACTAGAGGACAGGTTTGCTGGACTTAACCTCCGTGGGGAGGAAGAAGAGGAATTAGACTTATCTGGAGAGATTGAAGATCTGGTTGCTGAGACAAGATGGGTGGCGATCTTTAGGGTTCACACCCGAAAGCCATTCAGCCATGTGGCTCTGTTCAAGGCTATGAGAAACACATGGATCCCTGAACAGGGGGTGATTTTCAAGGCTAAGAAGGATAATCTCTCCCTGGCTCAGTTTATGTGCTTGGGGGATTGGAATCGTGTTATGAATGGTGGCCCATGGATATTTAGGAACTCAGATGTTGTTCTGGAGGAGTATGATGGACTGCCGAACGTAGAAGAATACAAATTGGATCGTATCCCGGTATGGACGAGGATTATGGGCCTCCCAGAGGGCCTGATGAAAAAAACTGAGATCGCGGAGAAAATTGCAAAGAAGGTTGGTGTTCCCCCCATCAAGGTCGTTGTGAATGAAGGGCGCATTAACCCAACGAAATATTTGCGAGCTCGAGTGTTTGTTAAACTAGAAACATCCTTGGTCCGTTTTGTTCCTCTTACTCTGAAGGAGCTTAAGAGATACCCGGTGGAGTATGAAAAACTCCCCGATTTCTGTGATTTTTGCGGGCTGATTGGTCACGTAGTAACTGAATGCGGTGATGGCATCCACAGGCCTGAAGAATGTGAATGGGGAGAATGGTTACTGGTTAACTTTGATGCCCCCAATGGCCGAGGCAGGGGGTCAGGCAGAGAGGAAAGGACTGCAGGAGATGGAAGGGGTTTTGACAGAAGGGATAGAAACCCACGAGAGCAGAATCTGAATGAGGACAGAGATATGGAGATGGACTCAAATCAAGGGGTTGTTATACCCAATGCTCGGAAGAGGTTAATAGGACAGGATGGCAAAGTTAATAGTCCAAATAGTGGCACATCTTGGCTTCCTGGTGCCCCCCCCCCCCCCCACCGGGTTTTGTCAATGACAAGGTGCAATTGCTGGAAGGCAATGGAAGTGAGACTATTGATAAGAGCACGATGAGCACCCCACAGAAGATTCACGATCCTAAGCGAAGGAGAGCAGATCATCAGGAAGAGACAACTACAACCAGTATATCGGCGACACCCCTAGAGGGTGTTCTCCGGGACCAATGAAAATAATCAGTTGGAACTGTCGGGGCATCTTGGGGGCCCTGACAGTTCGCTCGCTTCTGGATATACAAAGGCGACATGAACCCGATGCGTTTTTCTTGTCCGAGACGCATTTGGATGATACTAGGGCAGAGGTTCTGATGAAAAGGCTGCGGATGGACCATAGAATTACGGTCCCTAGTGTAGATGGAAGAAAGGGTGGCTTGCTTTTAGTCTGGAAGAAGGAGGTAAGGATCTACTCCCGGGCTGCCACCCTAGATTTCATTGATGTTTCTGTTGAAGAGGATAATGGGGATGAGTGGAGGTTAACTGGGATTTATGGCGAACCAAGCTGGGATAACAAGACTCGCACGTACCAATTACTTCGAGATCTACACGCCCAATCCAGGTTACCATGGGTTGTGATCGGCGATTTTAATGAGATCCTTCTCTCCTCAGAGAAGGACGGAGGTGCCCCTCGACAACAATCTCGTCTTAAAGCCTTTCAGGACGCCTTGTCTGATTGTGCGCTAGAAGACTTGGGGTACGAGGGTGATGTTTTCACGTGGTTCCGTGGAGGACTGCGAGAAAGACTAGATCGGGCAGTGTCAAATGCAGAATGGATGAGGCTACACCCGTGGGCAGGCCTGTGCAACTTGGAGCTAGGTAAATCAGACCACAGGCCGATCTGTTTGGACACTAACCACCTTGTTGGAGTGGCAGAACATGCACCATCCTACAGAAGAAAATTTGAGGCAAGGTGGCTAGCTGAGGAGACTGTGGAAGAGATTGTTAAAACGGCGTGGCAAAAGGCTGCCGCCCATAACATTGGACCGGGAGTGGGTGCTAAACTTTCTGCGGTGCATCAGGATATGCATGCCTGGGACCGAAGGGTGCTAAAGGAGCCCCGCTCAAGACTCAGGAAGGCACAGAGAGAGCTCGAATCGCTCTCAAGGGCAATCCCGACTCATGACGTCCGTATACAGCAGAAGGAGTTGTCTCTATTTATAGAAAATTTGCTTGAGCAAGATGAAGTATATTGGATGCAGAGAGGCAAGGTTAGTTGGCTCCGGCGAGGAGACCGTAATACTGCTTACTTCCATCAATCTGCCTCGGCACGTCGATGGAAGAATTTAATTAAAAAGTTGAGAAGCAATAGTAATAATTGGGTAGAAGGAAATGACAACTTGAAGCCGTTGATTCGTGATTACTTTCAGGGTCTATTTACATCAGATATGGGGGAGGTAGATCAGGGCTTGCTAAATTCTGTAAAACCTGTGGTGACAAATGATATGAATAATATGATTGTGGCTGAGTATACCAGGGAGGAGGTTCGCAAGGCTTTGTTCCAAATAGGTGACCTGAAGGCCCCGGATCCGGATGGACTTCACGCTATTTTCTTTAAAAGATTCTGGCACATTGTGGGAGAGGAGCTAACAGATGAGGTGCTGAAAGCTATACGGGATAGGAAAATCCCTACTGGTTGGAACTCAACGAACGTGACTCTCATATCTAAGGTAAATTCCCCCGAGGTGATAACACAGTACAGACCAATAAGCTTGTGTAACGTGGTCTATAAAATTATTTCAAAAATGATTACAAATAGACTTAAGAGGATTCTCCCTGACATTATTTCTCCAACACAAAGTGCCTTCGTACCGGGAAGGTTAATCACTGATATTGTGTTGGTAGCTTATGAATGTTTTCATGCAATCAAGAAAAAAACGCATGGATCAAATGGGCTCTGTGCGGTAAAGTTGGATATGAATAAAGCTTATGACCGTGTTGAATGGGGTTTTTTGGAGAAGATAATGCTGCAGATGGGGTTTCATGCGCAATGGGTAGAACTCATCATGGAGTGTGTGTCCTCAGTAACCTACAGAGTCAAATTTAATAACACCGAAACTGATGAGTTTTCTCCTACAAGAGGCTTGAGGCAGGGTGACCCTATATCACCTTATTTATTTTTATTATGTTCTGAAGGTCTCTCAAGTCTGCTTGCTCATGAACAGGAAATAGGAGAACTAGAGGGTGTCCGAGTGTGCAGGAATGCCCCCTCAATCTCACACTTGTTATTTGCAGACGACTCTCTGATTCTTATGAAGGCGGATACCCATAATGCAGATACTTTAAAAAGAGTTTTGGAGACATATTGCTCTAGTTCAGGGCAGGTGATCAGTAATACAAAGTCAAGTATATATTTGAGTCCGAATACAAATGTTCAAGTCAGGGAAAATATTTGCAGAGAATTGAACATCATGACAGAAGCTTTATCTGATACGTATTTGGGCTCACCGACTATGGTTGGGGTGGACAGAAGCGATTGCTTTCAACACTTGATTGATAGAGTTTGTCAGAGGCTAAAGGGGTGGAAAGAGAAAACACTCTCGATGCAAGGTAAAGAGATATTGGTAAAATCGGTTGCCCAAGCGATTCCTTCCTATGCAGTGTCAGTTTTTAAACTTCCAAAAGGAATCTGCAAATCTATTACTGATGAAATCGCTGGTTTTTGGTGGGGAGATGACGAAGAAAAGAAGAAAATGCATTGGTTTGCCTGGTGGAGGTTATGCATACCGAAGAAGGAAGGGGGATTAGGGTTTAGAGACTTGCACAATTTTAATCTTGCTTTACTAGCAAAACAGTGCTGGCGACTAATCCAGAACCCGGATTCTTTATGTGCTCAAGTTCTGAAGGCAAAGTATTACCCGGACAGTGACATTTTGAGGGCGGGACCCAAGAAGGGCTCTTCTTACACTTGGCAGAGCATTGTGGCTGGCATTCAGACCTTCAAATGAGGTTGCATTTGGCGTGTTGGATCTGGAGCTAATATTGATATTTGGAATGACCCCTGGATACCATCTAGTGTTACTAGAAAACTGATTACACCAAGAGGTGCAACTATGCTATCAAAGGTTGAGGAGTTAGTAAATCCACATACGGGGCAATGGGACGAAGAACTAATCCGGGATATATTTTCACCGGTCGACGTCCACAGAATACTATAGATCCAGCTAAACCCCCACATGATAGAAGATTTTGTAGCATGGAATTACACATGGTCGGGTACATTCTCCGTGCGATCGGCCTATCATAGAGAATTTGAGCATCAATATGGTTCGCGGTGGCGGCGAGGGGATGGGCAAGGCTCAGAATATATCAACTCGGTGTGGAAGGATATGTGGAATTTGAAGGTTCCTGGGAAGATAAAACACTTTGGTTGGAAAGTCCTGCACGGTTCCCTACCTTGCCTTGGTGTATTGGCAAATCGCCATATCCCATGCATGGGACAATGCCCAGTCTGCTCAGTTGGAGTAGAAGATATACAATGCTGCCTGTTTAACTGCCCACGAGCAAGATCGGTTTGGGAACAACTTGGCTTGGCGCAAAGTGTGCAAGAGGCGATGGCTGAGGACAGATCAGGTTCTATCACAATGGAAACCCTGTCGAAGCTTCAGGGTAATGACCATGAACTACCAAGGGCAGAACTTGCACTAGTGGCGGCCTGGTACATTTGGTGGCAGCGACGGCAGATCGCCAAAGGTATTGGGGTCCAAGATTCGTTGAGAACGGCTCTAGCGATTAGAGTTCTAACAACGAATTACTTGCGATCAGTGTCTCCCAAGGGCACATCAAGGACAGTTGATCATATTTGGAAGAAGCCAAACCGGGGGATAGTGAAGATTAATGTTGATGCTGCGTTCCAATATGAAACACTCTCGGGAGCGAGTGGGGCTGTGGCCCGGGATGATCGAGGAGATTTTATAGCGGCAGCAAATTGGTTCTTTCCAGTAGTAACAGGGGTGGACAGCGCTGAACTAATGGCGATCAGGAATGGTCTCTACCTAGCAGCCAATATTGGGTGCATCACTGTTGTTCTGGAGTCAGATTCTTCATTTGTGGTGGACTCAATGAACCAAATCTATGATTATGTGGGGCCGGATATAGCTATCATCATGTAGTGTAAGCAACTAATGACAGACTTCGCGTCAGTATCATTCAATCACTGCTATAGAGAAGCTAACCAAGTGGCGGATGAACTAGCAAAGAACTCTTTCATGAAAAGGGTTTCTGGGTTTTGGGACGTGATCCTTGACTTTATTTCCAATCTCATTGTAAACGACATGTCTATTATTTAAGAAATAAAGTCTTATTTGCGGTCAAAAAAAAAACATATCATGATCGCAATGTCATAGTGTGGGCCGACGATTCTATCTTCTGCTTCTTGATGATGCAGGACGTTGAAGCCAACGGCGCTGATATCAGCGGCAGCCTTGAGGCGGGGTGGAACTTAGAGGAGGAGGATATCAATTATTCTCATCAATGCAGCTACATCTTGGAGTCACATGGTGAGCTCTTGTGGACCTCCGTCCTAGTAAAATGGACTTGGAAACGTCATGGCTACGGCGACCCGGCACGCGCGCTGAGAGTGACCGTGCGTGTGATGCAAAAAGACTTGGGCAGCGGCAAGATGAAGTGGGTGAGGAAAGAAGGCTGGAGCCTAGGTGACCGCGTCCTGTTCCTTGGGTCTCCCGCTAGCTTCGCCATGAAGCTCGACGAAGGCAATGGCTGTGCCTACTTTGTCTATGGGGGTGGCGTGTTTAGATACAACTTTGTCCTCGGCGAGGCCAAGCTCATGAAGTGGCTGCGTTCAGGATGCTATGCTGGCCAGAATTGTGTGTGGCTTCGCCCCAGCCTGTCATTTACTCCAATCCAGAAAATAAAAAAAAAGACTTGAGGCTTGAAACAAGATGAGAAAGAATTAATTTCCTAAGTCAAAGGACAAATTATAGGGAGTACCTAGAACTCATCTAGATGAGATGTAATTTGGTCTCATTCACCTGAAAAACAAGAACGGATACAACCCACGTCAGCACACACGCATCTTATAGCATCACATCCAATGGCTATAAAAGGTGAATAAGACCAAATTAAATCTCATCTAGATGAGTTCTAGCAAAACTGCAAATTTATAATCGATAGCTCTGCTTTCATTTTGTCTCACATTTTTTGGAAACAAAAAAAAACTGTTCTTGTTCAGACCCTCTTGCTGTAAAGAAAATTATTTTTTGGTTGCAGGGCTTGAACTTAATTCTTTACGGAACGTAAATTGACAAGTGCACGTTTGAGAATGTGGCCACTTCAAAATTAAAATTGTACAATAGTTCTTCATGACTTTGTAATTTACTTGCAAACATGTGTATGCCATTCAGCTTTATTTAATGTATGTAAATTTCTTCTTCAGTATAACATGACCAGATTTGTACATCCCTGCCAAATTCCGTTATGTTTAATAATTGTGGACATCAATTTTTATATGCATTGGTAAAAGGTTATGAACCGAAATACTTCATAACAATGTGTCATACAAAAGAATCAGCATTGGTAGAATATGTTGTGGAATTTATCATTATTATTTGTAAAGGGAGGCAGTGAAAAGAATCAGCGTGATATATAGAAAATTGTTGTTGATTTGCCAGACATAAGCTGCTGGGCCTTCCTCCCTTAGGATCTTCTCCTCGACGTCCCAATTCACCTGCACAATCATGCAAAGATGAATGTGGATGCTAGAGTTATAAGATCAGGACACTTTAGAGCTGTGGGGTTAGTTTGTCGTGATCACATGGGACGCTTTTTGGGAGCATCCACCTTAACCTTCAGGAGCATATTGGATCTGGCGTGTCTAGAAGCACTTCCAGGTCGTGAAGCATTGGCCCTTGCAGATGGTCGCCTTATCCAAAAAATGACCATCGCTTTAGATTGCAAGGTGGTAGTGGAGGCTATAAGATAGGATCAACATCAAGCTATGGAGCAGTCATGCATGAAATAGCGAGCTGTGTTAGTTCTTTTATGGGAAGCGCTAGGCGCCATCCGAATGTAAAGTCTGATCGCTACATCCGCCTCTACAACCGTGCGATACAGCTAAGCATGACCCTCCGATCTCTGCCATAGCACACTCGGTACCGCTCGCCTCGCGCCAGCGCGTATAGCATGTTAATAACCATCACCGACTGATTTCAAACACTGGAAGCCTTCGCAGCACGACGCGGGTGTTGCCGTCAACGCATTATCGTGGTGGCCATAGAAGCATCGACCCACGTCTACAACATCGCCGCGACAATTGACACCGCCTCGACGTCGTAGCCGTCGAAGCGTCGGCCCATGCCTGCAACATCACTGCGACCGTTGACGCCTCCGCGACCGTTGACGCCACCTCGACGGGTGTTGCCGTCGAAGCATCGTCGTCTTGGCCGTCGAAGCAATGGCCGACCCCTGCAGCATTGCCACAACCATTGATGCCACCTCGATCGTTGACACCGCCTCAACGGGTGTTGCCGTCGAAGCATCGTCGTCTTAGCCATCGAAGCATCAACCCACGGCTGAAGCATCGCCAGATCGACACCGCCGCCTCGACGGGTGTTGCCGGCGAAGCATCATCTCTTGGTCGTCGAAGCATCAGTGGGCCGTTGAAGCACGCCGACAACATCAGCAAGATTGTCGACGCCGCCTCGACGTCGTGAACGTTGCAGCCGAGTCACCACCAACATCGTCGCACCACGCCTCATCACCATGGCCGTCAAAGCATGCCTCGCAACACCGTCACAACACACCCCCTGCATGGTCATCGAAGTATGACTCGCAAGTCGCAACATCACCGCGGCCTTCGTCATTGAAGCACACCTTGTCACCGCGGCCGGCAAAGCATTGGCGCGCCGTTGAAGCACGCTTGCATCATCGGCGGGCTGTCGAAGCTTGACGCCATGGCCGTTGGAGCCGAGCTATCCACGCACCATCGCCACGTCAACCCCGAGCTATCCTCACACCATTGTCGCAACCGTCGATGCCGTTGAACCACACCTCGTCACCGTGGCCGGCGAACATGAGCCCTGCTCCAGTGCTCCCCCCTAACCTAATTTCGGAGGGGTATTTTTGTCCCTGCAAATTTGTTTTTTTCCTGGCCCGCCGCAGCCCAGATCCAAGCCCTGTCTAGCCCTGTATAACCCAGATCGTATACGTACAGTACCCTGGTTCAAAAAAAAACATCACATGACCCCACGTCCACGTAAGACCTGCCGAATCCAATCATTCATGCGAGCAGCTCCATCAATCTCGCGAGCATTGACGCAGCTCCATAAGTCACGTAGTAGATCTCCAGCGGCGGCTATCTCGTCGCCGGCGATCTCGTCGGACAGCGGGTGCGACAACGTCGTGAATCTCCAACGAGCGCGCACAGGTACCGCATCCCGCGTCCCCCCTCTAGTCTCGCTCGCGGCAACATCGAACGAACTGCCGTCGCCAGTGGTAGTGGTTAACCTAGCGGGGCGGGTAACCTAGCTACCCGGCGGCACATGCGATCGTGGATCTTGTTCTGGTAGTGCTGCTACTCGTGATCTGGGTTCACGTAGCGTCGGTTGCCGTCGGCTGTGCGCACCACCGGTATCGTTATTTGATGTGGCGGCTAACCTAGGTATCCGGCGGCAGAGGTAATCACAGATCAAGCTAGCTTTTGAGATCGTGCAGTTCCTCGCGATTGAAAGTGATCACGACGGGTGTCGTGGCCATCTTCCTTACTAAGTTGGGCAGATCTGAACGGCCTCGGTTGCGGTTGTTTACATAACATCCGTGATCGTGTGCTATGTATTTTACATTTCATCATTGATAATGTTTGCACATGTGATGATACATAATATTGGTTGTACGAAATGGCGGACGAGGAGTTAACTGGTATCATGGTAGACATGGAGTTTGGAGAACTGATGAAAGACTGGATAGAAGATTGGTCAGATGATGAAAATTCAGATCGTGAAGATCGGTCAGAGAATGGGAACGAATGGGACGATCTTAATGTGAGTGGCATTGTCATGTTGTAATTTTTTGGTGGCATCCGACAACATTAAATCTTTGTGTTGAAAATTTATAGATCGATGAGCTTAATGATGATCAGGAAAACAACTCGGAGCTCTCGAATGAAGATTACATTAGTCAGGTACGTAAGTGAAAAATTTTGTTGGCATGCAAATTGAATTTCTTCTGGAATATTATATGATAAGTAATTATGTATTTGTGTTGTATTTTTCAGTTCATTTTTGAATGTCATAATGTGTACGACTATTACGGTGAATCCGGACAGGCCTTAACGACGAATCATTAGATGCACCTGGTTCTGGGGAGTCTGAGTCATCGGTCATCATGAGTGAGGTATGTGTGTAATCAATGTTCTATGGAAGTAAGTAATGTTAAACCTTAGAAATTTGTTTTCATGGCTGTGGTTTGATTGTGTAGGTGACACAGGATGATGGGGCAAAGAATGTCCAAGATACTGCCAGTGCAGATGATAAGAGGGATATGTTCATGCAGATAATGGAAATGACCTTTACGTCTCACGATGCTGCGTATGATTTCTACAACAGCTATGCTGGAGATAATGGTTTCAGCATTAGAAAGAATAAGGCCGGGTATAGCAAAACAGAGTCACATCATATGCGTTATAGGCGGTTTGTTTGTTCAAGACAAGGGAAACGTGACAGCAAGTTGCTAACCGAGAAAGGACACAGCCGTAGACTCAGAGCCGAGACACGCTGCTTTTGCGAAGCGCACCTGATCGTCAAGCTTGACCAAAAGCGTGGGGTTTGGTATGTTGTAAGTTTTGAGGACAAGCATAGCCATATGTTGGCAGGACCGGACGAGGTACCTTTTGTTTGGTCCCACAGAAAAATCAAAGAGTACCAGAAGCATGAGATAATGTCCATGGGAGCTGCAGGGATTAGAATTCACGACATGATGGATTGCTTCATCAGCAAACATGTATGGTACGCGGTGTTGGTTTTACCAGGCGTGAAATATACAACCTTTGCGCCAAGGAGAAGAGGAAGCTGCTTTCAGAAGGTGATGTTGCCACAGCCATAGGCATCATGGCCAGTAGGAAACAGAGGGATCCTAGCTTCTTTTTCGAGTACAGGCTAGATAAGGAAGGACATTTGAATAGGATGTTCTGGTGCGACTCCCAGTCTCGTCATGACTATGAGGACTTCGGCGACGTGCTTGTATTTGACAGCACGTACAAGATGAACCGCTATGGTATGCCATTCATACCTTTTGTTGGTCTTAACAATCACCGGAAGACCACTGTTTTTGGTTGTGCCATAGTTTCGGACGAGACCGAGGAGACATACGTGTGGCTTCTGCAAACTTTTTTGAGGTCCATGTGTCAAAAGATGCCTAAGAGTGTTATCACAGACGCCGACGCTGCGATGATCAAGGCAATTCGCGAAGTCTTGCCAGACATGTGGCACCGTATATGTACGTGGCACATAGAGAAAAATATGAAGATTCACCTCAGTCACAAGTCCTTGAAGGAGTTCCGAACTCTTCTGTACTACAGCACGTCCACGGCAACGTTTAAGGAGAGATGGCACGCATTTTCCAAAAGATGGCAGTCGGAAAAAACTGTAACATGGTTGAGGCGGATGTATAAGAAGAGGAGACTGTGGGCCGCGGCATATCTAACTGAGGGGTTTTGGCTTGGCATGAAAAGCAACCAGTGGAGTGAAAACCTGAACTCATGCCTTCACCTCCACCTAGACGGTGAAATGACCCTGGTGGATATGATTTTGCACTATGAGAACGCCGTTGTGCGTATCCGTGAAAACGAAGCGCGAGATGACTGCACGGCCTCACAGAGTTTACCGGTGCCAGTTACTAGCTCGAGGGAACTTGAGATAACTGCTTCTCACGTCTTCACTCCAGCAAACTTCTATATGTTACAAGATGATCTTAGAAAAATTGACGGCATGAAGATTGTAGAAATTAAGCTGGGAGATGGATCACAGTAGTACATCGTGGCCTGGAAGAATAACCGGAAGCGCCTTTTTGGGTGGAGTATACACCAGTAAATTCCGCAGAAACTATAAGGTGCAGCTGCAGAAGAATGATTCGAAAGGGTCTACCTTGCAAGCACATATTCCATGTACTGAAGCACTTGAACATATATGAAATACCAAAGTGTTTAGTTCTTATTCGGTTCACGAAAGAAGCAAGGTTGGGACTGCCCGCGAGGCGCACAAGCGATCTGTTGGGATTTGGTTGGAGTGGGGCCGGGGAAAGAATGAAATATAGCCAGGTCAGTGTGTTCGCGTCTGAAGCTATGCATGCGGCATGCAAACACCCTGCTTTGTGGGATCAGTTACAGGAGAGTTTGAAGGTTGTGATAGCTAAGAGTCATGAGTATGATCTGCTACAGGAAAATTTGTTGAAGCAAAGAAATGACATCAGTAAGTGTGCAGTTGAATATGTGGACGATGGTGAAGGCAACATGATTGAGGTTAAAGATCCTATGAAAGTGTCAAGCAAAGGTGCAATAAAGGCAGATGAGAGCCGCCCTGTCTCGAAAAATGGTAGACCACTCTCTTTTGATGAGTTGAAAATCCGGTGCGGCGCTTGCAAATTGGTAGGACACACTAGACGTAGCAAAAAATGCAAACAAAATCAGAAGTAAGTGTTTGTATGCATTGTGCATTATTAAAGTTTGTATCATTCATTAACTTAGCTTGTCTTCTATCAGGTGCAGAAAAGTGGAGAAGGAACAAGAGTAGAACACTTGCTTCAATTATTTACTGTGTTAATCGGCCGGCTCATACTTCGGCTAAGGTAGCTGTAGGCGCTTGTGTTTCTTTGGTTTGGAGGCTTTGGCCCCGTGATTGTATCCTTAGTGTATTAGCAGACGAGATCCCAGTCTTTGTTTAAATAAAGTAAAATGTTTCCCTGTAAACAAAAATCAAAAAAATTCTTTACTGTGTAATGACCGGGGTGGGAGGTAGAAAGAATATTATTGTACATTTCCACTGCCCACGTCCTAAATGCCATTAAATAAGTAACTATACCACTCTCCTCCCCACCACACACTCACCCACCTCCCACGGGCACCGGTTCGAACTCCCCTCTTATCCCCACCTACAGTAGATCGAGAATACCCTCACCGGCGACCGCTGCAGCCGCCTCCATGGAGAGAAGCCTCGGCTGGCAGAAAGCGATGATGGACCTCGCCGGCGATGACGAGGGGTGGCGCGCGCAGTTGACGGAGGTGTGCGGCTGGTTCCCCAGCACGGAGATGTTGGTCAACCACGCGCGTGGCCTCGTCAAAGTCCTCACCGATGCTGAGAGGAAGCGCGCCTTCCCCTACGGCCGCGGCGTCCCGCCGGCTGTCCTACTCGTGTGGGCAATGCGAGAGGCCACGCTGAGCGACTCCCCTATTCAGTGCGCAAGGTGATGGACGTACCGCTGCACCACCATGACGCTGCGGCCAGATTCAGCACACGTCGCCTCGAGGGCGGACCGCGTCGACGTCGAGCTCGCTGTCCCTGCGCCCGTCAGTCCGGACTACCAGGTCCGCCATGTGTCGAAGCAAGTGCTGCCATTGGACCATGAGGAGGGCGAGGAGGACGCTGTGCAGATGGTAGCGCCGGTCGCCTTCGAGGGTGGCAAGACAATGCCCATCGATGTCGAGCTCCTTCCCCTCCTCCCTAGCATAGTGAAGGTGGAAGAAGAGGAGGTGGCTCAGGATCACGTGGCGCAGCTGTCCAACAGAACGGTGGTAAAAAAGAAGGCTTCTCCGTGTGTGGTGCGCCGCTCACGCCGCCTCAAATTTCTGAAGAAGTGAAGATGGGCACAGTTGCTGAAGGAGGAGGAAGCTGCTGATTATCTTAAGTTAGGTATGCTGTTATATGTTTCAGCATATAAGTTAACATTATTTTGGGTTTGATGTTGGTTAGGTATGCTGTTATATGTAAGCATATATGTTAGGGATCCTCTTGAACTGATGGTGTGTGGATGTGTTCCAGAAACACATTGCTGGGAATGGCTTCTCTTTTGGAGCCTATTTTAGCCAGATCATCAGCTGCTTGATTTTTCAGTCGGGGTATGTGATGAAGCTCTAACCCCTCGAATTTCTTCTCCAGTTTTCTCACTGCATTGCAATAACCAGTCATGGCTGGACTTCTGACATCCCATTCCTTCATCACCTGATTAACCACCAAATCTGAGTCGCCATAGACCATGAGGCGATGGACGCCGAGTGAAATGGCCATGCGCAACCCATATAAAAGTGCTTCATATTCTGCCTCGTTGTTAGAGGAATCAAAGTGGATTTGAAGAACATATCTAAGTTTATCTCCTCTGGGGGAGACCAACACCACTCCGGCACCGGAACCATTCAGCATCTTGGAGCCGTCGAAGAACATAGCCCAATGCTCCGAGTGAATCTGAGTCGGCAGCTGTTGTTCAATCCACTCGGCGATGAAATCTGCGATTGCCTGGGACTTGATAGCTTTCTTTGCCTCAAACTTGATATCTAGGGGAAGGAGTTCAATCGTCCATTTTGCCACTCGACCAGTTGCATCCCTGTTATGCAGGATCTCTGACAATGGAGCGTCACTGAAGACTGTAATGGAATGATCAGAGAAGTAGTGAGCAACTTTCTTTATGGTCATATAAATCCCATATACAAGCTTCTGATAGTGAGGATGTCTTTGCTTCGATGGGGTCAAGACTTCAGAAATATAATATACTGGGCGCTGAACTTTGAAGGTTTTCCCTTTTTCTTCCCGCTCGACCGTAAGTACCGTACTGACGACTTGTCCTGTGGCTGCAATGTAAAGCAGCAAAGGCAGCAAGCACCGGCTGGGTGGAGAGCAGAGCTTTGAGCTCTGCAAACGCTGCATCAGCTTTAGGAGTCCACTCGAACTTGTCGGACTTCTTCATCAATCGGTAAAGAGGCAATGCCTTTTCACCGAGACGAGATATGAATCGACTTAGGGCGGCCAAGCAACCAGTAAGCTTCTGGACGTCGTGCACTCGCACAGGACTTTTCATTCGGAGTATAGTGCCAACTTTTTCTGGATTGGCGTCGATTCCCCGTTCGGAAATGAGAAAACCGAGTAATTTTTCGCCAGGAACTCCGAATGTACATTTTGATGGATTAAGCTTGACATCATACCTCCTGAGGTTGGCAAAGGTTTCAGCAA
Source organism: Triticum aestivum (assembly GCF_018294505.1). Taxonomy (NCBI): domain Eukaryota; kingdom Viridiplantae; phylum Streptophyta; class Magnoliopsida; order Poales; family Poaceae; genus Triticum; species Triticum aestivum. The sequence goes on from NC_057797.1 coordinate 5,235,700, forward strand.
GGTCAGTCAGCAGGTCGGAACCTTTCCGTGACTTGACCACAATATCATCCATGTATGCTTCCACGTTCCAACTGATTTGAGTGAGTAAACACTTCTGAATCATCCTCATGAATGTGGCTCCGGCATTCTTGAGGCCAAACGGCATGGTAACATAACAGAAGCACCCGAATGGAGTGATGAAAGCTGTCTTGATCTCGTCAGGTCCATACAGACGGATCTAATGATACCCGGAATAGGCGTCTAAAAAGGACAGTCGCTCACATCCCGCAGTCGAGTTGACTATCTGATCGATGCGGGGAAGAGGAAAATGATCTTTCGGGCAGGCCCGATTGATATGTTTAAAGTCAATGCACATGCGAAGTGACTTGTCCTTCTTGGGGACCATGACAACGTTGGCGAGCCACTCGGAGTGGTAGATCTCTCGGATGAACTCCGCTGCTAAGAGTCGAGCCACCTCCTCGCCAATAGCCTTTCTCTTCTGGACGGCAGACCGTCGGAGATGTTCCTTGACAGGTTTTACTTTTGAGTCGACTCTCAGGCGATGCTCAGCCAGCTCCCTGGGAACACCTAGCATGTCAGAAGGCTTCCATGCGAAAATGTCCCAGTTCTCACGGAGGAACTGGATGAGCGCTTCTTCCTATTTGGAGTCGAGTGTTGTCGAGATATGAGTTGGAGCGGCGCTGGGATCAGTTGGGTGGATGTGAGCTGTCTTCGTATCGCCAGTCAACTGAAAAGCTGATTCTGTAGCGGGCTTCTTGGCTCACAACAAATCACTCGGGTCTGCAGTCTTCTGGTATTCCTGTAACTCCACCACTGCCATCTGTGCGTCGGTGATCTTCGAACCTTTCTGAAAACATTCTTCCGCTTTCTTCCGATTGCCCGTAATGGTGATCACACCTTTGGGGCCAGGCATCTTCAATTTGAGATACACGTAACATGGTCGGGCCATGAAGCGTGCATAAGCCGACCTGCCCAAAATAGCGTGATAGGCACTCTGGAAGTCTACAACTTCGAATGTCAACTTTTCTTTGCGGTAATTCTTGGAATCACCGAAAACCACATCAAGAGCAATCTGCCCGAGTGATTCAGCCTTCTTCCCAGGAATGACTCCATGGAAACTCATGTTGCTGGCACTGAGTCTGGACATCGGAATGCCCATCCCTTTCAATGTCTCAGTGTATAGTATGTTCAAACCACTGCCACCATCCATTAGGACTTTGGTCGGTCGAGTGCCTTCAACAACTGGGTCGACCACCAAAGCTTGCCTCCCAGGGGTGGCGATGTGCGTTGGGTGGTCGGACTGGTCGAATGTTATGGTAGTCTGAGACCATTTCAGGTAACTAGGTGTCGTCGGGGCGACCATATTCACCTCTCGGTTAATAACTTTCAGTCGACTTTTGCTTTCAACATTGGCAAAAATCATCAGGGTGGAATTGACCTGAGGGTATCCATCGTCACTGTCCTCTTTGTCCTCGACCTTGTCTGACTCCTTTTCCTTACCCTTGGGCTGCTTGCCCTGGAACTGCTGGATTAAGAGTTGACACTGTCGAGTGGTATGCTTCGGGTAAATGAAATTACCCTCTTCATCTTTCTTTGCGTGGACGAGACATGGTAAGTCCAACACATCATTTCCGTCCTGGTCTTTAACCTTTTTGGGGTTCCAAGGCCCTTTAGGTTTCCCTTTAAACTTTCCTTGGGTTAAAGCTAAGGCTTCCCCGGGAGCCGCTGGCTCGGCTTTCCGCTTCTGTTTCAGATTGGAATTTCCTCCAGTTTCTTGGGCGACTAACTTGAGCTTGCCACTCTTGAGTAATTCCTCATCTTCACCATTAGCATACTTGGTGGCAATCTCCATCATCCGATTCAGGGACATATCTCCGGTTCGACCGGATTTCAAATTCAGTTCTCTGTACTTGACGCCTTCCTTCAAGGCACAAACTGTTTGGTGGTCAGGCACATTCTCCACCGAGTGATGTAACGTGATCCACCTCTGGATGTAATCTCTCAAAGTTTCATTCGGTTTTTGCACACAAGACCGCAGTTCCGTCAGTCCTGCCGGTCGCTTGCATGTGCCTTCAAATGTGGTGACGAACACTCGGGAGAGATCTTCCCAAGTGTAAATGATGCTAGGTGCTAACTGGTTTAGCCACGCTCTGGCCGAGCCCTCCAACATGAGAGGCAGGTGCTTCATGGCCACTTCATCATTGCCGCCACCAATCTGGACGGCCACTCGGTAGTCCTCAAGCCAAGTATCGGGCTTGGACTCGCCAGTGAACTTACTGACTCCAGTCGCCAACCTGAAGTTGGGAGGAATCACAGCGGCCCTGATGGCTCTACTAAAGCACTCTGGCCCCGAAACATGTACCCTGCTGCTAGTAGGTGCATCTCTGTCGTGACCTTCTCGGTGAGCCCTGTTCCTGTCGACCAAACCTTGGACGAGGATGGATCTCGCGTCAAAGCCTAGCCCTCTAGGGTCGACTGGAATCCTTTGCCCACCGCTATGAAGGCGCCTGTCATCCTGCTGGCGAGGCACATATGACCCGCTCCTCGGGGGGGGGGGCGTGGGCACTCGACGTCGACCGTCACGATCGACTCGGTGATCATACTGCTCATGGTTCCCATACTGGTCACGCCGGTCTCCACGTCCCTCACGCCTCGGGGGCAATCTCGGGCTGTGAGCCGACTGGACTGTGTCCGCGGCAATGGATCTGCTATGAATCCTATTCCGCGACTGAGAAACAGCGGAATTCTGATCTCCTGCTCCCCGGAGTAACGCTCTGATCTGCAGCAAGCCTCTTGCAGCCTCCGACTGGGAAGGCTGAATCGACTCCGCTATACGGGCCGCAGCTGCTAAATTCTGAATCGGAGTTCGATATACCTGTGGGGGCAGGAAGAGCTGACGTCGACTGGATTCAGGAACCCGTTGTCGCGCACGCTCGTCGAGTGATCGCTGGAGGTTCTCTAGTCGAGTGCGCTCGGCCAAGTTTGCCAGGCACGCGTCCTCCAAGGCGCGAGCCTCGGGGGTTTCTCCAACGATAGGAGTGTGCAGTGCATCCACGTTCCGGCGGTGAAGTTCTTCTCTCTGCAGCGACGTGAGAGGCTCGGGGAGATACTTCTCATGGGGACGCGACGGGTCGCCTCCTCCCGCGCCTCCGTCGGTGCGGGTAAAACCGGGAGGACTGGGCGGACCATTGACCATCAGAACCTCCGCTGCCGGATCGCTGCTGTCGCACTCGGATGCGGTCTCTGCGGAGCCAGTCGAACAGGCCGTAGAGGGATTCGTCGGGCTCGATCGACGCGACTTGAGGGATGGCCGACTGACGTGCCATCGCGTGTATCACCCACCGCCGAAGTCTCGACCGACCGGAGCGCTTGCGCCGGCGGGAAACAGGAAGGGAGGACAACACATGAGCCGACCGGTAGGGGGTCGACGGTTGCCGCAGGAGTACGCCGCGGACGCACGCGCTAAAGTGTGTTGCCCCGCGGACAGGGAGTGCGTCCACGTCGAGCGGAGCCTCCTAAAGCCAAGCGGAGTCGTCGGCGATGAACGTGAGCGCGCCGAGACGGATCTCGCGGCCCTCCACCAAAACTCCGCCGAAAACCATGATGATTCGGGTCGAAAAAGATCGCAACTCCTCCAACAAAACGCTAAAACACCGGCCCCAAGGTGGGCGCCAACTGTCGTGGTTCTAAGTCTGACAGTAGTGTAGGGGGGTAAGTATGGAGAGGCAAGATCTTAGCTATGGAGAAGTTGTAAGCACGCAAGGTTTACGAGTTCAGGCCCTTCTCGGAGGAAGTAATAGCCCTACATCTCGGAGCCCGGAGGCAGTCGGCTGGATTATGTGAGTATGAGTTACAGAGGTGCGAACCCTTGTCTCGGATGAGGGGGGTGTCTTATATAGAGTGCACCAGGACCCCGGCCAGCCCATGTTACGAAGGGTTCAATGTACATTAAGGCAGGGCATTACTGATAACGCTAGCAATAAAGTGCTATGATGACCATAAAAGCTACTTAATGACCGACCGTTAGCGTGCGGAGTGACTTTAGATTTCTTGGCCGTCAAGTGGTTGGATCTTGGTCGAGTGATTGCTTCTTGGTCGAGTGTCTTCGAGTCTGTCGAGTGGAACACCTCCAAGTCAATTGAAAGGTGATTTCTCCTAGAGATGTCCTTGGGTAGGGCAGTTAGGACATGTCCATGACCCTACCCTAGGTACATAGCTTCATCACGTAGTACCAGGAACTCTACACAAGCCAAAGCTCAGCAGTTTCTGCAAATCATCCACAGAGGGGAAATCCACCTTAAAGACATTAGCTTCGAGACTAACCAGCTTCCACTGGAAATCACCCGGTGCCAGCTCCTGAAGCCTCCGGACAATCTGAGCCTCGGTCACTTCTCCCTGGGTTGCTTTCACAACCCCGGTGGTCAAGCTCTGTGTCTCCTCGGGAATCTCCCTCGCGGCCGGGGACTCAAAGAACAAAAGCTCTGCATAATATAGCCCATACATTGTCAGAGCCGGAGCCTGGTCACGCAATAACGGGCAGTCTCCCGAATTATGTGCTGGCTTGCCACACGAGTCACACAGCTCTGCCACGCACTCCGCAATGAAATGGCCCTTCTCGCCACAATGGTAACAAAGCATCCTTCTCTTCTTGCGCGCCCACTTGGACGCCCTCTCTGAATCAGCCCTGTCAGACACCTCAGCCACAGTCTCAGGCACAAGAACCTCAACATTGGCCAGGGTCGTCACCACATCCACAGCCACAGTCTCTGTTCGCTGGACAGCTTCAATTATTTCACTTGAATTTTGGAATTATCACATTGCTCCCTAAGAAAACGTATGCTGTGAGAATTGAGCAGTTCAGGCCGATCTGCCTCCTCAATGTTAGTTTCAAAATCTTCACCAAAGTCGGGACTAATAGGCTCACACAGATTGCGCATTCTGTGGTGCAACAATCCCAAACTGCTTTCATGCCGGACAGAAACATCCTTGAAGGGGTGGTTGTCCTTCATGAAATGCTCCATGAAATCCACTCCAAAAAATTAGATGGAGTAATTTTTAAGGTGGATTTCGAGAAAGCGTACGATAAGGTCAAATGGTCATTCCTCCAACAGGAATTGCGTATGAAAGGTTTTGATGAAGCCTGGCGCAGGCAGGTCGAGTCATTTACGCAAAAAGGGAGTGTGGGAATTAAAGTGAATGACGATATAGGTCATTATTTCCAGACACATAAAGGCCTAAGACAAGGAGATCCGATGTCCCGTATCCTGTTTAACATTATGGTCGATATGTTAGCAATTTTGATAGGAAGGGCTAAGGACAATGGTCAAGTGGGTGGCTTGGTACTGTTGGAAATATGCCCTAGAGGCAATAATAAAAGCATTATTATTATATTTCCTTGTTCATGATAATTGTCTTTTATTCATGCTATAATTGTGTTATCCGAAAATCGTAATACATGTGTGAATACATAGACACCAACATGTCCCTAGTAAGCCTCTAGTTGACTAGCTCGTTGATCAACAGATAGTCATGGTTTCCTGACTATGGACATTGGATGTCATTGATAACGAGATCACATCATTAGGAGAATGATGTGATGGACAAGACCCAATCCTAAACATAGCACAAGATCGTATAGTTCGTTTGGTAGAGTTTTTTCCAATGTCAAGTATCTTTTCCTTAGACCATGAGATCGTGTAACTCCCGGATACCGTAGGAGTGCTTTGGGTGTGCCAAACGTCACAACGTAACTGGGTGACTATAAAGGTACATTACAGGTATCTCCAAAAGTGTCTGTTGGGTTGGCACGAATCGAGACTGGGATTTGTCACTCCATATGACGGAGAGGTATCTCTGGGCCCACTCGGTAATGCATCATCATAATGAGCTCAAAGTGACCAAGTGTCTGGTCACGGGATCATGCATTACGGTACGAGTAAAGTGACTTGCCGGTAACGAGATTGAACGAGGTATTGGGATACCGACGATCGAATCTCGGGCAAGTAACGTACCGATTGACAAAGGGAAATGTATACGGGGTTGCTTGAATCCTCGACATCGTGGTTCATCCGACGAGATCATTGAGGAGCATGTGGGAGCCAACATGGGTATCCAGATCCCGCTGTTGGTTATTGACCGGAGAGCCATCTCGGTCATGTCTACATGTCTTCCGAACCCGTAGGGTCTACACACTTAAGGTTCGGTGACGCTAGGGTTGTAGAGACATGAATATGCAGTAACCCGAAAGTTGTTCGGAGTCCCTGATGAGATCCCGAACGTCACGAGGAGTTCCGGAATGGTCCGAAGGTGAAGAATTATATATAGGAAGTGCAGTTTCGGCCATCAGGAGAGTTTCGGGGGTCACCGGTATTGTACCGGGACCACCGGATGGGTCCCGGGGGTCCACCGGCTGGAGCCACCCATCCCGGAGGGCCCCATGGGCTGAAGTGGGGAGGGGAACCAGCCCATAGTGGGCTAGTGCGCCCCCCTTGGCCCACTCCCTGCGCCTAGGGTTGGAAACCCTAGGGTGGGGGCGCCCCACTTGCCTTGGGGGCCACTCCACCCCTTGGCCGCCGCCCTCCTAGGAGATCCCATCTCCTAGGGCCGACGCCTCCCCTTGGGGAGCCTATATAAAGGGGGGGGAGGGGCAGCCGGACCCTTGACTCTTGGCGCCTCCCTCTCCCCTGCTACACCTCTCCCTCTTGCAGTAGAACAGCGAAGCCCTGCTGCGGTGACTCCTGCATCCACCACCACGCCGTCGTGCTGCTGGATCTTCATCAACCTCTCCTCCCCCCTTGCTGGATCAAGAAGGAGGAGACGTCACGCTGACCGTACGTGTGTTGAACGCGGAGGTGTCGTCCGTTCGGCGCTAGGATCTCCGGTGATTTGGATCACGTCGAGTACGACTCCCTCATCCCGTTCTTTGAACGCTTCCGCTCGCGATCTACAAAGGTATGTAGATGCAATCCGATCACTCGTTGCTAGATGAACTCATAGATGGATCTTGGTGAAAACGTAGGAATTTTTTTTTGCTTTCTGCAACGTTCCCCAATAGTGGTATCAGAGCTAGGTCTATGCGTAGTTCTCTTTGCACGAGTAGAACACAATTTGTTGTGGGCGTAGATGTTGTCAACTTTCTTGCCGCTACTAGTCTTATTTTGCTTCAACGGTATTGTGGGATGAAGCGGCCCGGACCAACCTTACACGTACGCTTACGTGAGACCGGTTCCACCGACTAACATGCACTAGTTGCATAAGGTGGCTGGCGGGTGTCTGTCTCTCCCACTTTAGTTGGAGCGGATTCGATGAAAAGGGTCCTTATGAAGGGTAAATAGAAGTTGACAAATCACGTTGTGGCTTCACATAGGTAAGAAAATGTTCTTGCTAGAACCCTATTGTAGCCACGTAAAACTTGCGACAACAATTAGAGGACGTCTAACTTGTTTTTGCAGCAAGTGTTCTGTGATGTGATATGGCCAAAGTTGTGATGAATGATGAATGATATATATGTGATGTATGAGATCATGTTCTTGTAATAGGAATCACGACTTGCATGTCGATGAGTATGACAACCGGCAGGAGCCATAGGAGTTGTCTTTATTTTTTGTATGACGTACGTGTCATTGAGAAACGCCATGTAAATTACTTTACTTTATTGCTAAACGTGTTATCCATAGTAGTAGAAGTAATAGTTGGCGAGCAACTTCATGGAGACACGATGATGGAGATCATGATGATGGAGATCATGGTGTCATGCCGGTGACAAGATGATCATGGAGCCCCAAGATGGAGATCAAAGGAGCTATGTGATATTGGCCATATCATGTCACTATTATTATTTGATTGCATGTGATGTTTATCATGTTTTTACATCTTGTTTACTTAAAACGACGGTAGTAAATAAGATGATCCCTCATAATAATTTCAAGAAAGTGTTCCCCCTAACTGTGCACCATTGCGACAGTTCGTTGTTTCGAAGCACCACATGATGATCGGGTGTGATAGATTCCAATGTTCACATACAACGGGTGTAAGACAGATTTACACATGCAAACACTTAGGTTGACTTGACGAGCCTAGCATGTACAGACATGGCCTCGGAACACAGAAGACCGAAAGGTCGAGCATGAGTCGTATAGAAGATACGATCAACATGAAGATGTTCACCGACGTTGACTAGTCCGTCTCACGTGATGATCGGACACGGCCTAGTTGACTCGGATCATGTTATACTTAGATGGCTGGAGGGATGTCTATCTGAGTGGGAGTTCATTGAATAATTTGATTAGATGAACTTAATTATCATGAACTTAGTCTAAAACCTTTACAACATGTCTTGTAGATCAAATGGCCAACGTTGTCCTCAACTTCAACGCGTTCCTAGAGAAAACCAAGCTGAAAGACGATGGCAGCAACTATACGGACTGGGTCCGGAACCTGAGGATCATCCTCATAGCTGCCAAGAAAGATTATGTCCTACAAGCACCGCTAGGTGAAGCACCTGTTCTCCCTGCAGAACAAGACGTTATGAATGCTTGGCAGACACGTTCCGATGATTACTCCCTCGTTCAGTGCGGCATGCTTTGCAGCTTAGAACCGGGGCTCCAAAAGCGTTTTGAGAGACACGGAGCATATGAGATGTTCGAAGAGCTGAAAATGGTTTTTCAAGCTTATGCCCGGGTCAAGAGATATGAAGTCTCTGACAACTTCTTTAGCTGTAAGATGGAGGAAAACAGTTCTATCAGTGAGCACATACTCACTATGTCTGGGTTACATAACCACTTGACTCAGCTGGGAGTTAATCTCCCGGATGACGCGGTCATTGACAGAATCCTTCAGTCGCTTCCACCAAGCTACAAGAGCTTTGTGATGAACTTCAATATGCAGGGGATGGAAAAGACCATTCCTGAAGTATTTGCTATGCTGAAATCAGCAGAGGTAGAAGTCAAAAAGGAACATCAAGTGTTGATGGTGAATAAAACCACTAAGTTCAAGAAAGGCAAGGGTAAGAAGAACTTCAAGAAGGACGGCAAGGGAGTTGCCGCGCCCGGTAAGCAAGCTGCCGGGAAGAAGCCAAAGAATGGACCCAAGCCCGAGACTGAGTGTTTTTATTGCAAGGGAAGCGGTCACTGGAAGCGGAACTGCCCCAAATACTTAGCGTACAAGAAGGCCGGCATCACGAAAGGTATATGTGATATACATGTAATTGATGTGTACCTTACCAGTACTTGTAGTAGCTCCTGGGTATTTGATACCGGTGCAGTTGCTCACATTTATAACTCAAAGCAGGAGCTGCGGAATAAGCGGAGACTGGCGAAGGACGAGGTGACGATGCGCGTCGGGAATGGTTCCAAGGTCGATGTGATCGCCGTCGGCAAGCTACCTCTACATTTACCTACGGGATTAGTATTAAACCTCAATAATTGTTATTTAGTGCCAGCTTTGAGCATGAACATTGTATCAGGATCTCGTTTAATTCGAGATGGCTACTCATTTAAATCCGAGAATAATGGTTGTTCTATTTATATGAGAGATATGTTTTATGGTCATGTTCCAATGGTGAATGGTTTATTCTTAATGAATCTCGAGCGTAATGCTACACATATTCATAGTGTGAATACCAAAAGATGTAAAGTTGATAATGATAGTCCCACATACTTGTGGTACTGCCGCCTTGGTCACATAGGTGTCAAACGCATGAAGAAGCTCCATGCAGATGGACTTTTAGAGTCTCTTGATTACGAATCATTTGACACGTGCGAACCATGCCTCATGGGTAAAATGACCAAGACTCCGTTCTCAGGAACAATGGAGCGAGCAACCAACTTATTACAAATCATACATACTGATGTGTGCGGTCCAATGAGTGTTGAAGCTCACGGTGGCTATCGTTATGTTCTCACCCTCACTGATGACTTGAGTAGATATGGGTATGTCTATTTAATGAAACACAAGTCTGAGACCTTTGAAAGGTTCAAGGAATTTCAGAGTGAGGTTGAGAATCAACGTGACAGGAAAATCAAATTCTTGCGATCAGATCGTGGGGGAGAATACTTGAGTCACGAATTCGGCACACACTTAAGAAAATGTGGAATAGTTTCACAGCTCACGCCGCCTGGAACACCTCAGCGTAATGGTGTGTCCGAACGTCGTAATCGCACTCTATTAGATATGGTACGATCTATGATGTCTCTTACCGATTTACCGCTATCATTTTGGGGCTATGCTTTAGAGACTGCCGCATTCACTTTAAATAGGGCTCCGTCGAAATCCGTTGTGACGACACCGTATGAATTATGGTTTGGGAAGAAACCTAAGCTGTCGTTTCTAAAAGTTTGGGGATGTGATGCTTATGTCAAGAAACTTTAACCTGAAAACCTCGAACCCAAGTCGGAAAAATGCGTCTTCATAGGATACCCTAAAGAAACTATTGGGTATACCTTCTACCTCAGATCCGAAGGCAAAATCTTTGTTGCCAAGAATGGATCCTTTCTAGAGAAAGAGTTTCTCTTGAAAGAAGTAAGTGGGAGGAAAGTAGAACTTGGTGAAGTATTACCTCTTGAACCGGAAAATGGCGCAACTCAAGAAAGTGTTCCTAAGGTGCCTGCACCGACTAGAGAGGAAGTTAATGATGATGATCATGAAACTTCAGATCAAGTTGCTACTGAACTTCATAGGTCCACAAGGACACATTCCGCACCAGAATGGTACAGCAACCCTGTCTTGGAAATCATGTTGTTAGACAACGATGAACCTTCGAACTATGAAGAAGCAATGGCGGGCCCGGATTCCGACAAATGGCTGGAAGCCATGAAATCCGAGATAGGATCCATGTATGAAAACGAAGTATGGACTTTGACTAACTTGCCCAATGATCGTCGAGCCATAGAAAATAAATGGATCTTTAAGAAGAAGACAAACGCGGATGGTAATGTGACCATCTATAAAGCTAGGCTTGTCGCTAAGGGTTATCGACAAGTTCAAGGGGTTGACTACGATCAGACTTTCTCACCCGTAGCGAAGCTGAAGTCCGTTCGAATCATGTTAGCAATTGCCGCATTCTATGATTATGAGATATGGCAAATGGACGTCAAAACGACATTCCTTAATGGTTTCCTTAAGGAAGAATTGTATATGATGCAGCCGGAAGGTTTTGTCGATCCTAAGAATGCTGACAAAGTGTGCAGGCTCCAACGCTCAATTTATGGGCTGGTGCAAGCATCTCGGAGTTGGAACATTCGCTTTGATGAGATGATCAAAGCGTTTGGGTTTATGCAGACTTACGGAGAAGCCTGCGTTTACAAGAAAGTGAGTGGGAGCTCTGTAGCATTTCTCATATTATATGTAGATGACATACTTTTGATGGGAAATGATATGGAACTCTTGGACATCATTAAGGCCTACTTGAATAGGAGTTTTTCAATGAAGGACCTTGGAGAAGCTGCTTATATATTAGGCATCAAGATCTATAGAGATAGATCAAGACGCCTCATAGGTCTTTCAGAAAGCACATACCTTGATAAGATATTGAAAAAATTCAATATGGATCAGTCTAAGAAGGGGTTCTTGCCTGTGTTGCAAGGTGTGAAATTGAGCTCAGCTCAATGTCCGACCACGGCAGAAGATATAGAAGAGATGAGTGTCATCCCCTATGCCTCGGCCATAGGGTCTATTATGTATGCCATGCTGTGTACCAGACCTGATGTAAACCTTGCCGTAAGTTTGGTAGGAAGGTACCAAAGTAATCCCGGCAAAGAACACTGGACAACGGTCAAGAATATCCTGAAGTACCTGAAAAGGACTAATGAAATGTTTCTCGTTTATGGAGGTGACGAAGAGCTCGTCGTAAAGGGTTACGTCGACGCTAGCTTCGACACAGATCTGGATGACTCTAAGTCACAAATCGGATACGTGTATATTTTGAATGGTGGGGCAGTAAGCTGGTGCAGTTGCAAGCAGAGCGTCGTGGCGGGATCTACATGTGAAGCGGAGTACATGGCAGCCTCGGAGGCAGCACATGAAGCAATTTGGGTGAAGGAGTTCATCACCGACCTAGGAGTCATACCCAATGCGTCGGGGCCGATCAAACTCTTCTGTGACAACACTGGAGCTATTGCACTTGCCAAGGAGCCCAGGTTTCACAAGAAGACTAGGCACATCATTCGTCGCTTCAACTCCATTCGTGAAAATGTTCAAGATGGAGACATAGATATTTGTAAAGTACATACAGACCTGAATGTAGCAGATCCGTTGACTAAACCTCTCCCTAGAGCAAAACATGATCAACACCAGAATTCTATGGGTGTTCGATTCATCATAATGTAACTAGATTATTGACTCTAGTGCAAGTGGGAGACTGTTGGAAATATGCCCTAGAGGCAATAATAAAAGCATTATTATTATATATTTCCTTGTTCATGATAATTGTCTTTTATTCATGCTATAATTGTGTTATCCGGAAATCGTAATACATGTGTGAATACATAGACACCAACATGTCCCTAGTAAGCCTCTAGTTGACTAGCTCGTTGATCAACAGATAGTCATGGTTTCTTGACTATGGACATTGGATGTCATTGATAACCAGATCACATCATTAGGAGAATGATGTGATGGACAAGACCCAATCCTAAACATAGCACAAGATCGTATAGTTCGTTTGCTAGAGTTTTTTCCAATGTCAAGTATCTTTTCCTTAGACCATGAGATCGTGTAACTCCCGGATACCGTAGGAGTGCTTTGGGTGTGCCAAACGTCATAACGTAACTGGGTGACTATAAAGGTACATTACAGGTATCTCCGAAAGTGTCTGTTGGGTTGGCACGAATCGAGACTGGGATTTGTCACTCCGTATGATGGAGAGGTATCTCTGGGCCCACTCGGTAATGCATCATCGTAATGAGCTCAAAGTGACCAAGTGTCTGGTCACGGGATCATGCATTATGGTACGAGTAAAGTGACTTGCCGGTAACGAGATTGAACGAGGTATTGGGATACCGACGATCGAATCTCGGGCAAGTAACGTACCGATTGACAAAGGGAATTGTATACGGGGTTGCTTGAATCCTCGACATCGTGGTTCATCTGATGAGATCATCGAGGAGCATGTGGGAGCCAACATGGGTATCCAGATCCCGCTGTTGGTTATTGACCGGAGAGCCATCTCGGTCATGTCTACATGTCTCCCGAACCCGTAGGGTCTACACACTTAAGGTTCGGTGACGCTAGGGTTGTAGAGACATGAATATGCAGTAACCCGAAAGTTGTTCGGAGTCCCGGATGAGATCCCGGACGTCACGAGGAGTTCCGGAATGGTACGGAGGTGAAGAATTATATATAGGAAGTGCAGTTTCGGCCATCGGGAGAGTTTATGGGGTCGCCGGTATTCTACCGGGACCACCGGATGGGTCCCGGGGGTCCACCGGGTGGGGCCACCCATCCCGGAGGGCCCCATGGGCTGAAGTGGGGAGGGGAACCAGCCCATAGTGGGCTGGTGCGCCCCCCTTGGCCCACCCCCTGCGCCTAGGGTTGGAAACCCTAGGGTGGGGGCGCCCCACTTGCCTTGGGGGCCACTCCACCCCTTGGCCGCCGCCCCCCTAGGAGATCCCATCTCCTAGGACCGGCGCCCCCCCTTGGGGAGCCTATATAAAGGGGGGAGGGAGGGGCAGCCGGACCCTTGACTCTTGGCGCCTCCCTCTCCCCTGCTACACCTCTCCCTCTTGCAGTATAATGGCGAAGCCCTGCTGCGGTGACTCCTGCATCCACCACCACGCCGTCGTGCTGCTGGATCTTCATCAACCTCTCCACCCCCCTTGCTGGATCAAGAAGGAGGAGATGTCATGCTGACCGTACATGTGTTGAACGCGGAGGTGCCGTCCGTTCGGCGCTAGGATCTCCGGTGATTTGGATCACGTCGAGTACGACTCCCTCATCCCGTTCTTTGAATGCTTCCGCTCGCGATCTACAAAGGTATGTAGATGCAATCCGATCACTCGTTGCTAGATGAACTCATAGATGGATCTTGGTGAAAACGTAGGAAATTTTTTTGTTTTCTGCAACGTTCCCCAACAGGTACCTCATCTTGTTGATGGAGGTGTATCCATCCTTCAGTACGCTAATGATACAATCATCTTTATGGAGCATGACTTGGCCAAGGCGAGAAATATGAAGCTGGTGTTATGCCTCTTTGAACAATTGACCGGGTTAAAGATTAACTTTCATAAGAGCGAGTTGTTCTGCTTTGTTAGAGTCAAAGACGAACAGGAGTCTTATAGGCAATTGTTTGGGTGTGAGTTGGGGATTTTACCCTTCTCCTACCTAGGTATTCCGATACACCATCGTAGGCTGACAAACAGCGAATGGAAGTGCATCGAGGACCGATTTGAGAAGAAATTGAGTTGTTAGAAGGGTAAGCTTATGTCATACGGAGGCCGATTAATCTTGATAAATCCGGTGCTCACGAGTATGCCTATGTTCCTCTTATCGTTCTATGAGGTCCCAGTTGGTGTTAGGAAAAGACTGGACTTCTATCGATCGTGTTTCTTTTGGCAAGGTGATGAACTTAAAAGAAAATACCGGCTTGCTAAATGGGATATCATCTGTCGACCGAAAGACTAAGGGGGTCTTGGTATTGAGAATCTTGAAGTTAAGAACAGATGCCTTCTTAGTAAGTGACTGTGGAAGCTCTCTTCCGGGACTGAGGCCATGTGGGCGCAGATCCTTCGCAGCAAGTACCTCCAGACTAAAACATTGTCCCAGGTCACGGTCAGGCCGGCTGACTCGCCTTTCTGGAAAGGTCTAATGAAAGTCAAACAATCAATGTTCAATAGGACGAGGTTTGTTATTGGAAACGGTGCTAGTAGACGTTTCTGGGAGGATACTTGGCTTGGCGACTCACCCTTGGCCATTCAATATCCGTCTCTATATCGTATTGCTCAACAACGTGAGGTGTTCGTTACAACGGTATTTCAATCTATCCCCCTTAATATTCAGTTTAGACGATCGCTAGTGGGCAATCGTTGGGAAGTATGGCTCCATCTAGTTAGGAGACTCATGGAGGTTCAATTTTCTGACCAACCCGATGAATTACGCTGGAAACTGACTAGGCCTGGAGTATTTACAGTTAAATCAATGTACATTGATGTTATTAATTCAAACTCCATTCCAACTTCCAAGAATGTCTGGGATGTCAAAGTTCCTTTGAAAATAAAAGTGTTTATGTGGTTTGTCCATAAACAAGTTATTTTAACAAAAGACAACTTGATAAAGCGTAATTGGATAGGACCTACGAGGTGTAGTTTCTGTGATCGGGATGAGACGATTAAGCATCTCTTCCTTGATTGCCCGTTGGCTAAAGTCCTTTGGTGGACGGTCCACATTGCTTTTAATATTACTCCACCGAATTCTGTCAACGCTTTATTTGGGACATGGCTTAATGGGATTGAGCCTGGCTTAGCAAGACATATTCGGGTTGGAGTTTGCGCTTTGCTGTGGACTATCTGGAATTGCATAAATTATTTGGTTTTTAATAGAACATCACGTATTCATTTTTTGCAGGTTATTTTCCGAGCCACGGCAATGATCCGTTCGTGGTCGCTACTCACTCCGATGGAGCCCAGGGAGCATTTGGTTACTGGATCTATCCGCTGGGAGATGGTAGCTCGGGATATTTTTAACCGGTTTGGATGGCGGTCATGTAATAGGATAGGCAATTAGTTTACTTATCTATTTTTAGCCAGCCGGTTGTGGCGTCTTATCTTGGCTAGTTTGTGTCGCTAGCCTTTTAGGCTCTGTGCGAGCTGTCTTTTCTTTTTTTACGTTAAAGACTTTGGAACCTTGTTGACACATTTTGATTTCTTGGTTAATAAGATGGCCGTATGCATCACTCCGATGCAGAGACCGGGGAGCCCTCATTTTCAAAAAAAAAAAGAATCTAATAGAGGAAACAACTACTCGACGATATCTCCATGGACTAGAAAGGCACAACATGGGCACCATCATTGTCGATACCAGCCCCCGTCAAGAAGAAACTTTCGGCCAGGGTATGCAATCCCTCTCCACCCATCAAATCCTTTGGGAGCAAGCCTAGATGTGCTAGTTGCATACAAGAGTAAATCATCACCGCCACAACCACAGCACATTGCCTCGAGACTTAATTAGCCAAATCCTGTCACCACGCCGCAGCAAGCTTGCTTATGAAACATCACCGATGTGGAATAGAAACATAAGAGGATATGCAATAATCATGCATGGTAGTAGAGGAGCGCACAGATCGAGGAGAAAAGGGCTTCCCTCCCGGTGCCTAGATCTAGGTTCCTTTCCATGCATCAGTATTACATACCTCAAACAGTTTAGACAACCAATTAATTTTTTGAGGTGCTAAAATACCGACCGTAAATCCCGAAAATTCCAGTGATCCACTAAAACAAGTCATGTATAGTGAGAAGTGCCTTCACATTCTTGAAACAAAATAAATAGCCCATACAATATGCAATACGAAACAAGTCAAGCACACTATAATATGACATGGACGCCGATAACTGCCACACGTGTGGCATATATGACATGCGCCCATACACCGTGTGTGGTGTGAGCAAGAGGCAGCCCACACGGGCTATGTGTGGGCGGACATTAGAATTGCCCACACGTGTGGGCGCGGCTAGTTCGTGCCACACGCCCAACAAGTACTACTCATCTCCACCCCATGCGTGTAGCACGAAGCAAAAAAGCCCACACGTCCTGACGCAGCTACGTTAGGTACCCCGCGGGATGACGATTTAGTTGCCATCCTGGTTGGCAGATGTAGTTATCCGGAATAGTAAGTGTAGTTGTAAAAGCATGGCAACTCTATCTGTTTTGGTTAACTATAGTTGCCATGTCTAATTTATGGTAGTTGCCATGTGTAATCAAACCGTAGTTGCCGTGTGTGATTAACTATTTGCCACATATGATCAAAATAGTAGTTGCCATGTGTGTTTACCTAGTTGCCACGTGTGGTCCAATCATAGTTGTCATGTATTGTTAATCACAGTTACCATGTGTGTTTATCTGGTTGCCACGTACTCGCAACTGCAGTTGTCGTGTAGCAAAGAATCACAGTTGCCATGTGTGTGTACCGAGTTGCCACGTTCGCGTAACTGCAGTTGCCATGTAGTAAAGAATCACAGTTGCCATGTGTGTGTACCGAGTTGCCACGTTCGCGTAACTGCAGTTGCCATCCACAAGGTAGTAGTGTTGTGTGGGCGAAAAGCAGTTCGCCCACACGCGCATGACCTAGTTGGTGGCTGTGTGGGCGAAAAGCAGTTCACCCACACAAAGCAGCTGGCAAACAGCGTGGTGCGGATGTGTGGGCAAACTCTCCAACGCCCACACACCAGCCCCGTCCTACGTGGCACACCAAATCCACCTTTTCGTGTCAAGATTCCTGTAAAAGACAGTGAACGACGATCCAGGCGTGTGGGCGAGTTGGGTAACGGCCACATGTATGGGCGTTAGTGTTTTCGTATAACATAGAGACACACCATCAAAGGTTTGAGAACGCCAAAAAACGATAATTCAACCAGAGTAATTTCTCAAGAAGGGTGCCTTTTTACTCCTCAACTTATTTCAAAGCATTGCACCTTGGCTCATAACCCACAAATTTCCAACCAAAAAAGTAATAATATGCATGTTTTGTTGAGGTAATGAAAAACTAAATCACAGCATTACGATGTCTACGAGAGGGCTTCCCTCCCTTGCTCGGTGCCTGGATCTAGATTCCTCTCCATGCATCATTACTGCTTACCTCAAACAGCTTAGAAAACCAACGATTTCTATTGAGGTGTTTGAAAACCGACCGTAAATCCCTAAAATTCCAATGAACCTCTAAAACAAGTCATATATATTGAGAGGTGTATTAACCAAGATGAAACACATGGAGACGTGGTACCAAAGGTTTGAGAACGCCTAGAAAACATAATTCAATCAGAGTAATTTCTCAATAAGGGTCCTTTTTTTACTCCTCAAAATTTAATTATCTTATTTCAAGAGCATTGCATCTTGACTCATAATACACAATTTCACAACCAAAAAGGTAGTAATATGCATGTTTTGTTGAGCTAATGAAAAAACTAAATCACACTATTACGATGCCTACGTGGTCTATATATGCTAATACTAGCATGAAGTATCTAAAAGTCACCGGAGCAGCAGCTTTAATTAGTTTCTTGAGCGATGCATTAACACATAAGTTACGAATCATTTCCATAGCACGCTCCGCTTCGAGATCGAGGATATTATTAACTGATCTAGTTATTTCACTCCCATTACTACCTAGTGAGACCGCTAATTGATTTGCATTGTGAACAATCTCATCATTGGAAAATGCAGAATCGAATTTGACGTATTGAGTGACATACTAGTAGTGACCTCAATGTCATGAAGCTTGGCTGTCCGCATAGCGCACCTTAGCTGCATGTCATCAACATTCGGCTGCTCCTAGAGACGACTGCTCATTCGTCGATCTTCAGAAACAAGATCCGGGATCCCTCCAAAAGCAATGATCTCCTCCCGCGTGGCCCCGTTTGGGGTGGGGCCTCCTGGCCAACCCCCAACAGAGCTCGACTGAACTAGAATAGCCAAAAAACCATCGAGAGCCGGCATCGGCCGGAGACTGAACCCCGGGGACGCCACAGGAACCTCACCAACCGCCGGCACCAAGGGAGAGGAAGGGGCGGAGGCCACCTGCCCACGCCCCCCTCCCGACCTGGTCCCCTGGCTGAGTGAGGCGAGGACACCACCGAACACGCCACCCGAGGCGAAGCGGATGCCGCCAAGGGGGAAGCAGGGACGAAGGCCTCCTACCCACTTCCCCCTTCTGGTCCTGCCGCCAAAGCCGAGCGCGCCGAAGGAGAGGCATGGGTGGAGGCCTCCTACCCGCGCCCCCCGCCTTGTCCGGCAACATTCGTCTGGTGCACCAAAGGAGAGGCAAGGGCGGAGGCCTCCTGCCCACGCCCCCCTCCCGGTCCAACCGCATCGCTAGCTCGCGGCATAGCCTCCTCGATAGCAGTCCTGGCTGGGCTCCTCGCTGGTGGAGAAGCACCACACAGAGGGGTAGATCGCATGGCCACCTGCCCAGGATCATCCCCACCAACGATACACAGCTGGGCACCCAGATCAATCGCCGCCGGTGCTGTCGGTGCACTCTCCATCGATGGTAACACAACAACAACCTCAACATCCACAGGAACATCAGCATCAACAAAATCCAGGGTAGGAAGCGATCGCTCAAACACGCCATCACGCCCCACTCGATCGCTCCACAATCTCGGAGGAGCAGATGCAGGCTCAAACGAATCAAATCTCATCGTGCTCATGGGTGCAGTCGTGGAGGGTGAAGTCCCTTTCCCAGATGCCGTCACGTCGGATCCCGGAATGTTAGACGCCTCGTGCCTACGACCATCATCTCGCATCTCCTAGTTACCCGAGCCATCATCCTTATCCAGCATGTCAACATCATTTGCTGCCAAAGCCTCAGAGAAAAGCTCAGTGTCCTCAAACTCAATGTCAAGATTATAAATCATGCCTCTATGAGTCCACTTAACCACATCTGGCACGTACTCAATATCGAGGATGCTAACAAGCAATCTAGCCACCCCATGAGCACGGGTAAAGGCCATATCCACCCTCTCGGTTTTCCCAACCAACGTCCCCAAGCTAGCCGCAACTCGAACATCATTTAGCGGCTTGGAAGGTGCCCCCGAGAATCGAAGCCAAACCTGAGTGAGTGGTTTACCCTTCGGCTCAACCTTTTTCCACTCATGAAACTCGAGGATGCACTCAGTGCCTGGAACTCTGCACAACCCAAAACTCAGAAGCTGCTCCAAGTCCTCGGTCGATGGAAAGTCCACCTTGTACATATTATCCTCGAGCCTGATAAGTTCCTACTGATGGTTACCTGCAGCTAACTCATTCAACATGTGCAATATATGTGCATCGGTCAAGTCACCCTTGGTAACTTTCACCACCCCCATGGTCGCACTCTGAGACACATCAGGCATCTCCACAGCACTAGGAGACCCGAAAAACATCAACTCAGCGCAGCACACACCATAGATCGTAACACCCCGCATGGGTTCACGCAGAAGCTGGCACTCTCCCGTAGCATGCACCGGTTTGGAACAAGTGTCACAAAGCTCAGCAGAACATTCAGCAATAAAGTGCCCCTGCTCACCATAGTGATAGCAAAGCATTTTCTCTTTCTTACGGGCCCATTTGCTAGCTTCCTCACCACCCGGCCCGTCAGACACTCCAACAGCACCCGCTACCGCCGGCTCATTCGCGGGCACCACCGCAGTAGCCAAGGCAGACACCGCAGCCAAGACCTGGCCAGACAACGCGGGCATATGCTCAACAACCACCTCTGAATACACCATTGGCTCAGTGACGTCGGTAACGGTAGTGACAGGCGGCGAAAGCTAACGGTAACGGTTCTTGCCACCGCGGCCATTCCGAGATCCTCTATAACCACCTCTGTCTGTAGTCCGGGCTGGATGCCCCCTCAACAAAACCTCCGGGAGGGCTGAGAAACGGCCGCTCCGCCGTCCCATCGCTCTATCAGGCATAACCACGCCCTCCGCCCGACTATGACGAACCGCGATGTTGACCTGCACCGTACACGTCATAGCCGCCATCCCCCCATTGACCTCGGTGAGACACGCGATCATTGTAAGCTCTGCCACGAAAAGCCAGAAAACGATGCCCAGCGCCACCGCCACCGCCACCACGGCGCGCCGGCGGCCCATGCCAATCCGCGGTAGGTTGGTGCCCCACGGCAGCCCCATGCACCGGCTCCACCCGGCTCAGTTGCGGCTGCGCCACAACATGCGGCGGCGGGGCTCACACCGGAGCCGGCGCCGGCGGAGCTCCACCCGCACGGGGCTGCTGGGTAGAGGCCCCCGAACGAGGCTGACGTTGTTGCTGGGCCGGCGGCCGAGGCGCCGCAGCCACCGTCCCGGGCGCCACCGGCTTAGGCCCCGGCGGTCTAGCCCCTCCACGACCCGCCATGCTCACCGCAAGGGGGGGATGCGCGCCGCTCGGCCCGACGTGAACGAGGGAAATCCAGGGACGGCAAAGCGACGAACCCTAGGCGGCGACTGAGGTTCACGACGCAAGGACTCGCTCTTGGATGCAAGTTCGACATCGCCAGTAGTAGGGACTGATTTTGTCTGGCCTCATACCCAGCTAGATCGGACTCCTGACCTGGGCCTCATACCCAGCCCTAGCAGAGCCCAACTCGGCGTCACAAGGCTCCGGCCCGTCGCGGCCTAGCAAAAAATTTATCCACGCCTGCCGCGCCTGCCGTACGTCCCGAGTCTGGCAAGCTGCGCCACTCCCCGGCGACGAACTTCCGAACGTCGGCGCACCTCGTTTCCAACATTGCCTACTAATTTGTTACCACAGTTGAACTCATTTCCAAAAAATACTGGTATGTCAACGACTGTCTAGTCGAGCATATGTATCATCCATCGGCCGTATCCCCTACGCCATGTACACTGTTTAACGAGCAATAGATATATAGAAACGCTGTCAGGTAACAAAAAACCTAAGCATGATCAACTACATACACCACAGGATAAAATAATACACCCCCTAAAAATTTGCCTGAATCTTAAGGTTACAAAAAAAAAGGGTATTCTCATACATTTACGATCAACTATTATAATTCGTATTCTTCCAACGGATCAAATAAGAGATCAGAACAATCTAATATTTTTTATCAAAAGGGGTAGCTTCAAAACTACACCTTTTATTCCGCATCGAAATCTGTAAACTTATCTAGGATGGTGGACCGAAGCAAAGCTCGAAAGGAAATTAAAAAAGAAATCACTATTAAACAATAAGGCTATATATGATTTTATTTGGACGATCATGATCATTTCATCGGATAAGTCCGTATAACTCTGGCATGCACTCACGCATCCTTTAGGGTCTAGTCTAGGGGCACTTGAGCTTGCCGTTCTTGGAGTTCTTTAAGTTGGCGTAGCAGGGGCATTCGTTACGGGTTGCCTGGCTGGTGCCGGAGGGAACACAGTTGCACTTGTCACAGCAGATGTTGCAATCCTTGTTGCACATCTTGTTCTTCCAGTTCTTCGCGCATGCCTGGCACGCCGATGGACAGTCTGGGAACAGCAAAATATGTATCAGATCACGTGTTATTATTAGAGTATATATTCGGTTTGTATATTTGGTAGTTCAAATTGTAATCTATCTCTACTATCCTTGGCCCCCAAGTTTTGTATCTTATATAAACAGCCCTTTGAGGCCCTAATACATATTCAGAATTCAATAATCTTCATGGTATCCGTCGCCTAGGTTATCTTCTTCACATGGCCTCTCCGCCGGCCCCTCCACCTCTTCCGGCGCGGCCTCTCTTTACCGCGGCCGAGTTCAACGCCGCCAGATCGCCATCTGCCTCTTCTTCCTCCTTCAACCCTAGTTCCCTTACCCACCACCAATATGCCCTTCCGCCACCACCAATCTCTCTAGCAGATACAATTGCCGATGTTGCGCCGTTCATACCCATCTCGCTTGACCTGGCTGCCCACAATTACTACCATTGGCGCCATCTCTTCCACATCCACCTTGGTCGCTGCGGTCTACGCCACCATATTCATCCATCCTCTGTGCCGCAGCCTGCCAATCCTCGTTGGGTGAAGGACGATCTCACGATCATCCAATGGATTTATACTCGGATCTCCACCGAGCTTTTCAATCTTGTCTCCAACGACGATGCCACTGCAGCCGATCTTTGGGCCGCCCTTCAACAGTTGTTTCAAGACAACTCCGACGCCCGCATCAACGCTCTCCACACCGAGCTCCGCACCATCACCCAAGGAGACTCCCCGGTCACCGTCTTCTGCCAGCGGATCAAGTCGATCGGTGATGAACTCCGGCAACTTGGTGATCACGTCGACGACCGCGTTCTTATAAACGCTCTTCTCGTCGGTCTTGGTGAGCAGTTCGAGAAACAGGTGGCCTTCATCCCCATGTTGCGGCCCTACCCGTCCTTCGGCGAGGTCCGCTCTCTCCTTCAGCTCGAGGCTCAGAATCAAGCTCGCAAGGCCACTCGTCCACAAGTGTTTCACGCCACCACCAAGTCTTCGGCGCCAGCTCCATCCACTTCGTCGTCGGCCCCTGTCCAGCCGCCTCCAGACTGGCGCCCGAGCCCTAACTACCGCGGCAAGAATCCCGTCTACCGGCCGCCCCAGCCTCGCTCCGCCAGCTCCTCGGCGTCATCATCATCATCGTCTACACCGGCATCTACTCCAACGGCATGGCACCAGCAGCAAGATCCCTGGACCGGGCTGGTTCAGGCGTGGCCCATGCCTTGGTCTGCTCCGTCTCCTTACGGCGCTCCTCCAGCATACACGGGCGCCTGGAGCCCGGGCCATCGTCCTGCCACCGGCTCCCCTGGTCTCCTCGGACCCCGACCGCCGGCTCACGTCTACACCGCCACTACTACACCGACCACGCCCGGCGCCCCCGTGCTTCCGCCCGGCTACGCCCTGGTTCCCTATGCGCCCGGTGCTCCTTCGGCTCCGTCACCGTACGCATACGGGCAGCATGCACCAATGAACATGCCTGCTCCATCTCCTACGACCACATCGCCGAGCTGGGATCAGGCTGCTTTCATCGCCGCCATGAACAATTTCACCCTCAACAACGAAGGTACGGATTGGATTTTCGATTCTGGTGCATCTACGCATATGTCTTCAACTATGAATTTTTTGTCAGCTTGTTTCCCTTCTTCTTTTTCTTCCATTACCATCGGTGATGGTTCTACTATTCCTGTCTCTTGCACCGGTGATTCTTACATCCCCTATTCTTCTAACAATTTTCTTTTACGCAATATTCTTGTAGTCCCATCCTTAATTACTAATCTTATCTCCGTTCGTCAGTTTACCATCGATAATCAAGTTATTGTGGCCTTTGACCCCTTTGGTTTATCTGTGAAGAATCTGACAACGGGGGAGGTTCTAGCTCGGTACAATAGCACCGGCGATCTTTATCCTCTTCATGGCGCCCCCACTTCCACTCCTCGCGCCATGCTTGCATCAGTTCATCTATGGCATCGTCGGCTTGGTCATCCTAATAAAGCTACACTATCATCATTGTTACAGGAATTTTGTATCCCTAGTTCTAGTGTCCCTCATGATTCCTCTCTTTGTAATGCCTGTCAATGTGGCAAACATGTTAGACTACCTTTTGGTACATCCTCTACTATTAGTACTTTTCCTTTTGAATTGCTCCATTGTGATCTATGGACCTCTCCAATTCCTAGTGTTTCTGGTTACAAATACTATCTTGTAATTCTTGATGATTATTCCCATTATGTTTGGACCTTTCCTCTCCGAGCCAAGTCCGATGTACACCCAATTTTTCTCAATTTTCGTCAATATGTTCTAACCCACTTTGGTCTTCCAATACGCTTTATTCAATGTGACAATGGACGAGAATTTGATAATACTCGCAATCGCACTTTCTTTCTTTCTCACGGCATACTTCTTCGTTTTTCTTGTCCCTATACATCTCCTCAAAATGGCAAAGCAGAACGCTCTCTTCGTTCCATCAATGATATTCTTCGCACCTTGCTTATTCAAGCTTCTCTTCCTCCCCGTTTTTGGGTTGAAGCATTACGCACTGCCACACTTCTTCTCAATATTAGACCAACCAAAACATGTCCTCTCTACACTCCCTTTCAATCCCTCTTTCTTTCCCATCCCGACTATCTTTCCCTTCGCGTTTTTGGTTGTCTCTGTTTTCCCAACATCACTTCTACCACTTCTCATAAACTAGAACCTCGCTCTTTACCCTGCATTTATCTTGGTCTCTCCGATGATCATAAGGGCTCTCGCTGCTTTGATCCCTCATCCGGCCGTGTCATTATTTCCCGTCACGTCGTCTTTGACGAATATACCTTTCCCTACGCTGCCACACAAACATCATCCACAACCCAACCTTCCTCTGTTCGTTCTTCATCTCCTCTCCTCCCTCGTCTAGCTCCTACCTCTATTGTCCCGGAGCAACAACCACCACCGCATCAGTCTTCCATGCCTCCACAGCAGCCTTCTGCACCGCCCACTTCTCCTTCACCACAGCCTTCCGCGCCCCCCACTCCTCCCTTGACAGCAGCTTCCTCTCCTCCCACGCCCATCTCCCCTATTGTTGCTTCTCCTTCTTCCTCTTCTTCCTCCACACCGCCTCTTCCATCTAATGCCGTTCCTATAATACCTCCGGCCAATGATCATATCATGTGCACTCGTGGTAAGCGTGGCTTTCACCTCCCTACACGACGTCTTAACCTCACGGCCGTTCCCACTATCTCCCCTATTCCTACATCTTATAAACGTGCTCTTCTCGATCCTCTTTGGCACTCTGCTATGCGTGATGAGTTTCATGCTCTTCAGCAAAATAACACCTGGACTCTCGTTCCCAAACCACCCGGTGTCAATGTTGTTTCCGGCAAATGGGTTTTCCGTCACAAATTTCATGCTGATGGTACTCTTGCTCGTTATACAGCTCGTTGGGTTTGTCGTGGGTTTTCTCAGCAACACGGTGTTGATTTTGATGAGACTTTTTCTCCAGTTGTAAAACCTAGTACCATTCGTGTTGTTCTCAGTCTCGCTGTCTCCTCCTCTTGGCCGATCCATCAGTTAGATGTTAAAAATGCCTTCCTCCATGGCACTCTCAATGAAACTGTCTATTGTCAACAACCTTCGGGTTTTGAGAATTCCTCTTCTCCTGATTTTGTTTGTCTTCTTCACAAATCTCTGTACGGTCTTAAACAAGCTCCTCGTGCTTGGTTTCATCGCTTCACCACCTTTATTCACACAATAGGTTTTACCGCGTCTAAATCTGATTCATCTCTCTTCATTTTTCGTTCCTCCTCCCATACTGCCTATCTTCTCTTATATGTTGATGACATAATTCTCACTGCCTCTTCTGATTCCTTTTTACAACACATTATATCTTCTCTTAATCGTGAATTTTCCATGACTGATCTCGGTCCTCTTCATCACTTTCTTGGGATCACTGTCTCCCGCACTTCATCTACACTCTTTCTCTCTCAACGCCAGTACATTCTTGACTTGCTCTCTCGTGCAGGGATGACTGACTGTCAACCATGTCGTACGCCGGTCGACGTTGGTACCAAGTTGTCGGCCGACGGTGAACCTTTTTCTGATCCTACTCTATATCGCAGTATCACTGGTGCTCTCCAATATGCCACACTCACTCGTCCTGATATATCTTATTCTGTTCAACAAGCGTGCTTATATATGCATGATCCTCGTGTTCCTCATTATTCTCATGTCAAGAGAATACTTCGGTATCTCAAAGGCACTATTGATCATGGTCTTCTCCTTAATTCTTCCTCTCCAACAAGCTTGACAGTTTATTCTGATGCAGACTGGGCGGGTTGTCCAGATACTCGACGATCTACATCCGGCTTTTGTGTTTATTTGGGTGACAATCTTGTTTCTTGGTCTTCTAAAAGGCAGGTTACAGTTTCCAGATCGTCTGCAGAAGCTGAATACAGGTCTGTTGCTCATTCTGTGGCCGAGGCGGTGTGGCTCCGTCAGCTTTTGGTTGAGCTCCATCGACCAATCGAGCGTGCAACTATTGTTTATTGCGACAATATTTCTACAGTCTACATGGCGTCCAATCCTGTTCAGCATCGACGCACCAAGCACATCGAGATTGATATTCATTTTGTTCGTGAAAAAGTGGCTCTTGGCGAGGTTCATGTGCTTCATGTTCCTACCACTGCGCAATTTGCTGATATTTTCACCAAGGGGCTCCCCACTGCAGCATTCACTGGCATTCGCTCCAGTCTCAACATTGTTACACCTGATGTTGACACTGCGGGGGGGGGGGGGGGGGGTATTAGAGTATATATTCGGTTTGTATATTTGGTAGTTCAAATTGTAATCTATCTCTACTATCCTTGGCCCCCAAGTTTTGTATCTTATATAAACAGCCCTTTGAGGCCCTAATACATATTCAGAATTCAATAATCTTCAGTTATTAGTTGATCAAGGACACGTCACATATGCATGCATGCACATACATACCTATCTTGGGTGCCGGCTGCGCGTCGGCAACCATAAGGAGAGCGACGAGGAGGAAGAGCACGATGGGGGCGAGAGGCTTGGAGGATGCCATGGATGTAGCTCGATGGTTCCGGAGACTAAGTATGCAAGTAGGCCAAGCGAGCAGCTACATATATATACAGATGAAATGTGGAGCAACTAACGGGGTAAAAAATCAAGTATAGGAACAAAGCGTAACATCTAACTGGATCTCATTTAATGCCATTGATATGGCGTTTACGTTGGGTAAGAAATCAATTAGGAACATAAGTACTACAAAAGCTAATTTAGCTGGCTGCAGATCAAGCCATAAACTGGGAGGCGTATTTGTTTCCTTTTACGTTTCGCAACACCTTCATTATTCGGTTTCGTGCATGTGTTGATGCAATTGATCTGTCTGGCTTTCTATTACCCTTCTCTAGATTTTTACATATACAAGTACTAATCGTTCCAGAATTTATAATAACCCAAACACACACAAAAAAAGTGTCTCTCTTAGCTGTCCTTGAAGTGGCTGGAAGTTGCCAAGTAAGAGGGGAAATGTGTCACTGAGAAAGTATATATTGAGTAGCTTTTACTAAGTCTATGCCAGATCTCTGCATGAATTCAGTTTGACTAAGAACCGGCATAGAGGAGATACCCCAATTTCAGAAGTCGAAGAATTAATACATCTAATTAACAATTATAGCTTCAATAGTTCAATCCGTGGTTGTGTCTTTGAGATTGAATCGACGCGGCCTGCTGCCCACTGCCACTTCAGTCTCCAGGTCCAGGGATCAGAAGTTGAGAACGAAGGGAGGCAGGGAGCGACGACTGGAATCGTCGCGGCGGCGCGTCGTGCGCACGCGCGATCGTTGATCGGACGAACCCTAGCTGGCCGCCTGGTGGAGTGGAGGCCCGGATGTGAACTGCGATGCGATCTATGCAGGGAAGGGTCAGGGATGCCGGTTCGTCTCTGCGTGATATTCTGAATTGATCGAGGGGTACAAGGACACGGGTGCGGAGCATGGAGAATGGTATCCTCCATCAATACCGCACCGCCTAATTTCGTGATCACAACTTGGTTTAGGTCTTGTGCTGATTATCTTGATCATATCGGACCGTCTAGTCCTAGTTAGTTTTTTTTTTTTTGACAAAGTCTAGTCCTAGTTAGCTAGCTAGACATTGGCATTAAGATTTAGGTTTTCTTTGGCTGATCGAGAAAAACGTGAATGACTATTTATGTTTGGATCCTGATACGTGCCACACATGTGGGCTGAAGAAGGTCGGGCCACACGTCCACCCATTGTGACAAGTCGGCCTTTTTGTTTCTTTCAGACATGCATGCAAACAGAGACGAAAACAAATGATGTCAACGAGAATCTTTTGGATTTTTCAAACTTTAAAATGTTTTATATCTTAAATGACAAATCCGATTGAAAATCAGTTTTCATCATTAAATCCATCGGGATGAGTACTTCAAAATTAGATTCCATATCGATATATTTCGATGATATTTTTTAGCAGTCAAAAGTTGTCATGTCTATTGTACGTAAATTGCCTTGTTGTTTATACTTAATTTGTCATGACATGTTTCAACTATTTTTTCTATGTTTAAAGTAAATTTTGGCATGGTTCATAATTAAAAAGTAATATGTTGTCAATCACTTTAAAAATGCATGGTCGCGGACTCAAACTTGCCATGAACCAGAAACAAAAATTGTCATCGTGAATTACTTAAATTTTTCATGATATATGCACAAAAATTCTCCATGGTTCATACAAAAAATAATTTCTATGGTAAAAATACTAGAAATGCCATGGTCAAAATACTAAAATTGCCATGATTTATAAACTAAAATTGCCATAATGACTTACTAAAAATTGTCATGAGCCATGAATTAAATTTGCCATTGTTAATTACTAAAAATTTCCATGGTCAATTAATAAAATTTGTCATGATAAGTAGTTGAAATACAATGATAGCTTTAAATCTAGAAGAAAAAATAGATGAAACATATCATGGCAACTTTAGTGTAAACACTATGTCACCTTGAGTGTAACATCATGGCAACTTTTGGTCCAAAAAAAGGTCATAGAAACATATAAATATAGGATCTAGTTTTGAAGATCTCCTCAAGACGGATTTATTGATGAAAACAGATTTTTAATCGGATTTTTTATTTAAAAATAAAATATTTTTAAGTCCAAAAAAATAAAAACATTCCGTTGATGTCATCTATTTGATTTTTTGGCGGGGTGATGTCATCTATTTGATGTAGTAAGATGGATAGTAATGGGGCGTTTGGGGACGCGGCTAATCTGCACCCGAGCTCATATGCTCCCGCATGAACAGTAAAATCGAAAAAAAATCAAAAAAAAATCAAAAAATTCCAACTTTTTTTGAGAGAAACATTGACAAAAGTTCTAAGTGCATGCAAAAATCCGTCATGAAATCACATTCCTAGAAGGCGTGGCAAAAAAAACAAAAATAGTACTCTGAAAAAGCTACTTTCAAATGCATTTTGAAGCACTGAATTTGTTTTTTTATGCCACGTCTTACAGGAATGTGATTTCATGATCAATTTTTGCAGACACTTAGAACTTTTGTCAATGTTTCTCCCAAAAAAAATTGGAATTTTTTGAATTTTTTTTAATTTTTTTTCGATTTTACTGTTCATGCAGGAGCATATGAGCTCGGGTGCAGAATGGACTTTTCGGGCGTTTGGACCATATTGCTTCTTGCCACATGTGTGGCACTTATAATTGAGAGAATTTCTTATTTGGCCCTTTCTTAAAATTTGCTTTCCTTTTTGGCCCAAAAAACTTCTTTCTTCCCTTTTTGACACATAAACTTTATATGTTTCCTATGTGACACTTTCGTCAGTTTTGGCTAGTAATGGCGTTAAGTCTGGCCTAAAAAGACTATTTTACCCCTAGTGTTGATTGTGACCAGGTTATTAATAAACGAAAAAAAGTTATATGATTACTCAAAAAAATATTGTGGGGGACTAATAATATGGATGATTTCCCACAATTTTTTTATGGATGATAAATTAGACTGAGTTGGGTTTGCGCCTCAATTTGCTGCACACGTTTTATGCCACGTGTGTTTTGACGAGAATAGCATTGTGACGTGTGTTATAGAATAACTGATTGCAATTTGCAAGAAGCAGGAGTACAAGCTTCTGATTACTTCTGTCTCCATCAAGTCATTCCAAAACAATGTCTCCATCACTACCCATATACACACGAATCAATAGGATAGTTACGAGAGTAAAATCGAATCGATTCGATCGATTAAGAGTTAGCTTCTACCGGTCGTGTACGCACTCGTGATGCGCCGGCTAGACGTGCGTGCACAGTGCACTGTTCCAGGCAAAATCAACGGAGGTTTGCAAGTACGTGCGTGAGTTATTTAAAAGCCAACTGCAGGTCGCGGGTGATTTGGTCTAGCGTTATTTAAATAGCTAGCGTACTTCTTGTGCTAGCTTTGCAAGTATGTGCGTGAGCAACTGGGTGATTTGGTCTAGCGTTTTAAAAGCCAACTGCAGGTCGCGGTGTGCTGAGGAGCAGAGGAGTAGAAAGAGGCTAGCGTCAGGACTCTAGAACCGGATGCATGTCATGCCGGGCTCCCGCGGATCAAGCTGCAACGCGACTAGTTGGGCGGTGGTGGATATGAATATCCAACATGTAACACTTACATTCATTCATATTCACGCTCCTTCTATTCCCTTTCTTGGCGACATACTATCACCAGGGGTAAAATTGTCTTTGTACATGCTATTTAACATCGCTGGATGGAAAAATGGATGAAAGTGTCCCGTAAGGAACAAAATGAAGTTTAAGTGTCAAAAAGGAAAGAAATAAGTTTTTTGGGCCAAAAAGAGAAGCAAAATTTAAGAAAGAGCCAAATAAGGAATTCTCTCCTTATAATTTGGGTTATGTTTTGGCCGTCAAACTATGTGTTGATGCACGGTTTAGTTCAGGCGTTCTCAATTAAATTTATTGAATCTATAATAATATGCCATTCTCGAACCTTCGATAAGACAGCTCCATGTACTCCTTGTTGCCAAGTTTCCTCGTGCCACCATCAACAATCGCCTTATCGGCTAGGCTTAGATCACGAAACAATGATGTCTTGTGACTACGGCCTATTATCTCTACTCCTAATGGAGCAGTTGGTAGTCTCGCTTCCAGGTTTTTTTTCGTCCCACCACTTTCGTCCGGTTTTTTTCGTAGGTTAACCGTCGTAGATTTTTTTCGTCGCCTCCCCCACTTCATCGGTTTATTTTCACTTCACTCTCTCACACAACGAAAAAAATTGAACGGATCAGAACTTTTCATACTAACGCAAATTATTTAGTAATGTCTTTATGTAAAAGAATCAATCACAATCAATCATAATTAATCTTCATAACGTTTGTTTCCTTCCGAATCACGTCCATAACTTTCCTTTCTTGTTTGGGCAGAAACTATTTGGTAGCAGAGATTAGGAAGCTTCCTATGAGTGTAGTAATACGAAGTATTCTTTTTCTTGATGATTCGTTTCCATGCATGATGATAGTAAATTAGGCCAACATTCACCACTATTTATCAACGTCATCAATCGTATCCATTTCTAGCAGTTGGTAGTCTCGCTTCCAGATTTTTTTTCGTCCCACCACTTTCGTCCGGTTTTTTTCGTAGGTTAACCGTCGTAGATTTTTTTCGTCGCCTCCCCCACTTCATCGGTTTATTTTCACTTCACTCTCTCACACAATGAAAAAAACTGAACGGATCAGAACTTTCCATACTAACACAAATTATTTAGTAATGTCTTTATGTAAAAGAATCAATCACAATCAATCACAATTAATCTTCATAACGTTTGTTTCCTTCCGAAGCACGTCCATAACTTTCCTTCCTTGTTTGGGCAGAAACTGTTTGGTAGCAGAGATTAGGAAGCTTCCTATGAGTGTAGTAATAGGAAGTGTTCTTTTTCTTGATGATTCGTTTTCATGCATGATGATAGTAAATTAGGCCAACATTCACCACTATTTATCAACGTCATCAATCGTATCCATTCCTACCAGTTTTAAGGGAATCTGCTCGCTATGTCTTTTTTAAGGGAATCCGCTCGCTAAGTCATCGTCGCACGTTATTTTCACAAGCAATTCCCCTAAAAAAGGCGTGGGTATTGGTAGTTGAACGCCCGCTAGGTTTTCCGCATGTCCCATCCTCGCGCTGTGCCGCCGCCACCCGCCGAATTTCCAGCCACCCAAGCCCGTTATCTTCACCAGCCATCGGGTCGACTGCCCCCGCCCCAAACCCCCATCCCCGAGCACTAGCTATCGCCGCGTTGTCGCCCCAAGCTCCACGCCACCGGGAACGAATCAAGCGCCGTCCTGACACCGCCGTTGCCGGCCCAGCACCTCCAGCCTTGCATGGACAGCTTCAATGTGCAGTCTCTCTTGCTGTCTCACCTTCTGCCAGCGCATGCAGCGGCGGGGTTGGACGCGTGCGTGCTTGCTAGCTTGCTCTCCGTGCGTACGTACTTGCTCTGCGTGCGTCGCACCGGCCAATGCGCATGATGCGTGTGTGCCTGCTTTTCTGTATGTGTATGCCAGCGTGATGCGTGTGTGCGTTGCTGCGTGTGTATGATATAGATGGCCCGAGTGTGTGCATGTTGTGCTCTGCTCTCTGCTGATCTATGTGTTGGTGCTCCTGCTATATGTTCATGCCATACAAATGAAATTTCTGTTAATCTTCTGACATGTTGAGTTGGTTCTCTCTGTCTTCTGAGGGGGTGAATGCAAAGCAGTCTATTAAGCCAGGCACTATTGCTGAGCTAAATTGACAAAAAAATATTGGTAGCCATAGTTGTAGTTTAAGTAGTAGCGAGTTGTCTGATATGTATAAAGAGCCCGTTGCAACTGAGCCCGTTGCTAAATTGACAAAAAGGTCGCCAGTGTCATTTGATATGTATAAGAATATTAAATGTATTATTAACATGATTAATATTGAACTCTTAAAGTTAATGTGGCCCTGTTGCAATGCACGGGCGTTCTTCTAGTCTTCTTAAAAGCATTGGCTTCTTTAGCCGTTAAACCAACCTTATCTATTTCTTCATCCAGGCCTTCATCCTCCGAGTCCCACGCATAGGACCTACTGTATGGAATCTCATCGTCCATGTCCTCTTCCATGCAATTTGTCTCAACATCACCAACATAATGGTCATGAAGATAAGCCTCCGATTCATCACCCTCAAACTCACCACCATCCATGTGCAAGTCTTCATTATCAACTTGGTCATTCCCGCCGGGGCTCAAACATTGGGTCATTGGAGGTTGGCTCATTGTTGTGTCATGCACATCCGGAGTGACATGTGTTGAATCTCGAACCAGGCTTATAACATCATATGAAGATGCACACCAATTCAAATCAATGTGCAGCCGAGCACGGACGACCTTTGTGGCAAATAACTCAAATGATTTATCTTGTGAGGCCAACACACTCTCTTTATATGCTTCCCAATGAAACTCGGAGTCAAGAGGCATTATCTTCCAACGAATATGTTTCCCATACCCAACATTATACCTTCCGATTAAGTCTACTCCATCGCTTTCTTCCATCCAATTCAACCTTCTTCGAAGCTCAACCAAAACCTCCTCAAGGCTAGGACTTGTGGGAAAAACCATCACTACCGGCTTCTTCTTCGGGTCACCATACTCCGCGTCTCCCTTCTCAAAGGAGACAAAGTCCACATGATGCACATTGACGATCCTCGCCATCTAGAATCATAAACAACAAAATGCATCAAAAAAATAGCAAAATTGGATGACCTAGGGTTTCCCCAAATCCCCACAATGTGGAGATTTCAACCAACAAAAAGAGGAGGAATGATGGAGAATACCTTGAGGGGTCGAAGGGAAGGATAAATCACCGATTTGGAGCTCCGATCCATGAAATTTTGTGGGCATTAGGTAGGGGATTGAGTGGGGCGGCCGGGGTGGAGAAGGGAGAAAGTGAGGGTATGTGGAGGGGAAAACAGGGGAGACTCTGTTTTGTTCACGCAAGGGACATGACGCCCTGAGCAGGGGCGTCATGACCATCAGCACGGCGCCCTGGCCTGGGGCGCCATGGTGGCATGCCCTGCCAACGTGGCAAGTAAGCGTTGATCAGTCTGGCGCCCTTGACTGAGGCGTTATGCTGTCTAGCATGGCGCCCCGGGTGTGGGTGTCATGCGTGTAGAGCCATTTTGTGAAATATTTTTAAAAAAGGGCTATTTTGTATTGAACTTCGGCCAAAGGGCCAGTTTTGTGATTTTTCACTCACGCCACGCCCTGCAAGTCGGCGGCGTGGTGCAGGTGGGCGGAGACCTCGAGGAGCAGGTCGGGCGGCAGACGCGTCCAAGGGCTGGCCGTGGGCGCCGACCACACCATCGATCGGATATAGGGAACGACACCACAGATCGTATGTACGTATATGATCATGTAGAGAAATTTCTACTGATTCTTTCCAAGCTCCTACACTAGACTCCGTGTAGTCCTCGGGTAGCATACGCGCGTGCGGGTCGAATCTATCGATCTCTCTTTTTCTCTTTCTCTACAACTACGTTTCTTCTCTATTCATGTTTCAAGCTAGGATCCGTTTCCATCCATCCATCAGAAAAACGACAGGACAAAAGACAAAACATCCGCGAAATGCGGCCAAAGTAGAGGTTCCGGCACTCACCTAGACGCAGCTCTCCGGGCGTCAGAAGACCGTCACATCTTGCACATCCTGCAGGTGAGAATGGAGTTCTACCCTGCCTAGCGCATTATTTTCTATTATGTTTGTTTCTAAATCATTCTTTGCTACTGACGGGTGGGCCCCATGTGTAAGTATGGAGAGTGGGCCAGCTAGCGTCCAGTGTTCAACAGAGAGTTAACGCTAATGACGGAAATTGTACTGAAACGTACCCAAAATGCAAGTTGTAGGACCAATTTGTGTCATTTTTCAAGTTTTTGTATGAATTTATACATCGAGCACAAGTATATGTATCAAAAGTGTAATTAACGCGATCCAACCTGTGGTTGGATGGTTAGCGGGACTGTGGTATCCTTAGTTCCAAAGGTGACTTCGTAAATTTCAAGATGATATATCGGCTCAGTCTTTCGGAGGCGCTCATAGGGGTAGAGTGTGTGTGTATGCGTTCGTAGGGGTGAGCGTATGCACGTGTATATGAGCACTTGTGTTTGTACTGATGTTTAAAAAAAGTGTAATTAAATCAAAAACCAATGTGAAGGGATGGTGGTGGGAGGTGAGACGAAACAAAACCGTGGAGACAAAGCTACAAATCCCTTTTAGGAGTACGGATTTTATTATCTGAAGTAACTTATACTTATTACAAATAGCTTCCAAAAAATTATTAAGGAGTGACAAAATTTCTGTTCTTGTAACAATGGCAATAATGTTTTTCTCCCTTGATCTCGCATGAACCTCTGGCACATCGGTTCTTGCACCATGAGTCGCACAGCTTATCCTCAGGTGGAATGCATTGTTAGAGTCCTATCCTACGACGGCTACAGCTCACCTTGGCGTGCACGTCCAGCTACCACCGAATCAATAGTTTCCATATTAGTCTCGATGTATTTATAAACAAACTCTGTAATCTCCTGTGATATGTATATATATATACGAGAGGCTGAACCGTGGCTGGCATTGAGCCGCCCGGTACTTTCATTATTACATGGTATCAGGCAGTTGATCCTCTCCTTCTAAACAATAGCAGCCGCTGCCTTCTGCCCTATTCGCTGCCGCCGTCTGCCTCTATTCCTCGCCGCAGCAGCCGCTTCTGCCCTAGTCGCTGCAGTCTCCCTCTGTTCTAACCGCTGTAGCTGCGACTTCGCTCCTCAGTCCTCCGCACCACCATGGCCTCCGCCGACGAACTCAAGAAGCTTGAGGAGGAACTTAAAAATCGCGAGTCCATCCTCCGGACATGCGAGGAAGAACTTCAGCGCCAAGCCGAAGAACGGGGGAAGGCCGTCGTCCCTCCTGCAGCCTCCACGTACGCCGCCTCCATCAAGACGTTCGTCCCCATCACGCTTGATCTTCAGAACTCCAACTATGCCAAGTGGCGTGAGCTGTTCCTCGTCGCTCTCGGCCGCTACGGCCTCTCGGCTCATGTTCTCTCCGAGACTACCCCATCGGATACCTCCCCCGCCTCCGATTGGGGCCGCGATGACTTCACCGTCCTCTCATGGATATATGGTCGATCTCTCTTGAGCTTTTCGGCATCATCATGGCACCAGGCTCCACCGCCAAGCAAGTTTGGGACGCCATCGCCAATCTGTTCCGAGACAACAAGAAGAGTCGTGCTCTGGCTCTTGACGCCGAATTCCGCAACACTGCTCAAGGGGACATAACGATCTCCGAATATTGTGCCAAGCTCAAGTCCCTCTCTGACGCCCTCACCGATGTCGGTCAGTCGGTCACCGACGAGACTCTCGTGCTCACCTTGCTTCGCGGGCTGAACGGACAGTACTCCCATCTACGTTCGTTCTTGCCGTTCCAAGTGCCTTTTCCATCCTTTCTCCAGACTCGCTCCGCGCTCGTTCTCGAGGAAGCCCAGAAGAAGACGGATGCCAAGAATTCCTCCTCCACCGCTCTATGGGCCAGCGGCAACAGTGTGCTTCCCGGTGCAGGCGGCGAGCGTGCTCCACCACTTAACGATGGCCGCAACTTATCTCATGATCGCCGCAGCCCTGGACCTCTACCTTCTGGTGGTCGCGGGGGCAGCAACAGTGGCCGCGGACGCAGCCGTCGTGGGCGTGGTCGGCGTGACTCTCCCTGGATGTACAACCCGTGGACCGGGCAGCCGACGCGTCTTCATCTCCAACAACAAACGCCGTCACCGCATCATCAACCACAAGCGCCGCTGCCTGCTTGGCCGCCTTGCTCCTGGCGTGCTCCTGCTCCTGCTCATGGGGTGCTCGGTCCTCGCCCTACATCACCTTCTCCACAAGCCTATACTGCATACGGTCATGCGGCTCCTTCTAGCTACAACATGAGCAACCCTGCAGCAAATTCGAACAGCTTCCGTCAGCATGTCGACCCAGCTCTCATCACCGTGCTCAACAATATGCAGCTCCCTGGCAACCAGGAGTGGTACATGGACTCTGGTGCATCCTCCCATATGGCATCTGACCCTGGTATACTCTCTACTTTCATCCCTTCTAATGCTCACACAGTCACTGTTGGTAACGGTGCATCTCTCCCTATATCTCACATCGGTTCTCACACTCTACCCACCCTGTCTAACCCTCTCTACTTAAATCATGTCCTTGTTGTTCCCCACATCATCAAAAATCTTCTATCTGTTCGTAAACTTACAACTGACAATTATGTTTCCATCGAATTTGATCCGTGGGGTTTTTCTGTGAAGGCACTTCCTACTCGGACCGAGATTCTTTGATGCAATAGCTCAGGACCCCTCTACTCCGTTTGTCCACCTCCACCCGCCGAAGCCCACATCATCACCGTCTCCCCCGACCTCTGGCATCGGCGTTTGGGTCATCCCGGCAGTCACACCATGAAGCGTCTTCGTCACCACCAGGATATTTTGTCTCCTAAAGTTATCTCGTCTCTTTGTCATGCCTGTCAACTTGGACGACACGTTAGATTACCTTTCTATCCATCCAAATCGTATAGTGTCAAACCTTTTGAATTACTACATTGTGATCTTTGGACTTCTCCTGTACCCAGTACATCTGGTTTTTTATATTATCTTGTCGTAGTGGATGATTACACTCATTATTTTTGGACGTTTCCTCTTCGTAAAAAATCTGATGTCCATGCCACGTTTCTCACTTTTCATGCCTATGCCCGCACTCAATTTGATCTACCCATTATGTCCGTTCAATGTGACAATGGTCGGGAATTTGATAACATGAAGGTTGATTCTTTCTGTGCCTCCCATGGTATTCTCTTTTGTTTTTCATGTCCATATACCTCTCAACAAAACGGCAAGGCAG
This sequence comes from Triticum aestivum, assembly GCF_018294505.1. NCBI lineage: Eukaryota > Viridiplantae > Streptophyta > Magnoliopsida > Poales > Poaceae > Triticum > Triticum aestivum. The sequence goes on from NC_057797.1 coordinate 5,273,804, forward strand.
AACGAGCAATTCGCACCACCAACAATGTCATTCGCACTCTCCTCATTCAAGTGTCTCTCCCACCATCCTTTTGGGCTGAAGCACTTCACACAGCCACCTTTCTCATCAATATTCACCCCACTTCTTCAAAGAAATTCCTCACGCCATATACCCTACTTTTCGGCTCTCCACCTCCATACGCCAGCCTTCGTGTCTTCGGTTGCTTATGCTATCCAAACACTACATCCACCTCCGCTAACAAACTCTCTCCACGATCGACTAGATGTGTCTTTCTTGGCTACCCTTCACGACACAAAGGTTATCGTTGCTTTGATCTTACCACCCGTCGTATTATTATCTCTCGTCGTGTAGTTTTCGACGAGTCTACCTTTCCCTACGAACCAGCCCCAGCACCCTCTCCACCACGTTGCACCAAAATCTTTGATCCACCCGTAGATCAACCCGCTATGCATGCGCCCACTCCACCCGAACCAACTATGCATGTGCCCGCTACATCTGCACCCACTATGCATGCACCCACTTCACCCCAACCTACTATGCATGTGCCCACTAATCCAACACCTCCCATACATGACCTGGGTTCCCCATCATCTCCACCGGGACCACCCAGTCCGCCCGCGCCTGTGACCTCTCCGCCTACTCCCGCCCCACCTCCTCCTCCGGCACCTACCCACCGTACACGTTCCACTACCGGTCGTCTTCCCCTACCCATCGATCGCTTAAACCTCTCGGCCATAGCCTCTTCGCCTCTTCCACATAACTATCTTATCGCCTTATGCGATCCAAATTGGCGCCAAGCCATGCAAGAGGAGTTTGATGCCCTTATACTTAATAACACTTGGACCTTGGTCCCTCCACCACCTGGAGCAAATATTGTGAGCGGGAAGTGGATCTTGCGTCACAAATACAATGCCGATGGCTCACTCTCTCGTCACAAAGCTCGTTGGGTCGTTCGTGGTTTCTCTCAACAACAGGGGGTTGATTTTGATGAAACGTTTAGCCCTGTCGTCAAACCAGCGACCATTCGCATAGTTCTTTCTCTAGCCATAACACAGTCTTGGCCTATCCATCAACTTGACGTCAAAAATGCATTTCTTCATGGTCATATTGATGAGGTTGTTTATAGTCAACAACCCTCCGGTTTTGTTGATCCTCGTCATCCCACTCATGTTTGTCGTCTCCTCAAATCTTTATATGGTCTTAAACAGGCACCTTGTGCCTGGTTCCAACGCTTTGCGTCCTTTGCTCGTTCCATAGGTTTTGTCGAATCTAAATCTGATGCTTCTCTATTTATTTTTCAGCAAGGTACTTCCATGGCATATCTTCTTCTCTATGTCGATGATATCATTCTCACAGCTTCCTCCTTATCTTTTCTTACTACTATAACTAGCTCCATGGCGTGCGAGTTCGCCATGAAGGATCTTGGTCCACTTCATCACTTTCTTGGTATTTCAGTCACCCGTTCTTCTACTGGTCTGCATCTTTCTCAACGGTAATATATTCTTGATATTTTATCTCGTGCTGGCATGCGCGACTGTCACCCAGTAACTACTCCTATTGACACTAAAGCCAAACTCCCTTCTTCTCTTGGTTCTTCGGTCCATGATCCCTCTCTCTATCGTAGCCTAGCCGGTGCACCTCAATATGCCACTCTAACTCGACCTGATATTGCTTATGCTGTCCAGCAAGTTTGTCTCCATATGCATGACCCTCGTGAACCTCACTTCTCTCTCATCAAACGTATCCTTCGCTATCTGAATGGCACTCTTGACCATGGTCTCACGTTACACAATACTTCTTCACACTCACTTACCGCATACTCAGATGCCGATTGGGCTGGATGTCCGGACACACGTCGCTCCACTTCCGGATTTTGCATGTATCTTGGAGAAAATCTCATCTCTTGGTCCTCACGTCGAGAGACAACGGTCTCTCGTTCTAGCGCAGAGGCTGAATACAGAGCTGTTGCTGCGGCTGTTGCAGAGTCTTGCTGGGTTCGTCAATTATTACAGGAGCTTCACAGGCCAATCTCGAGTGCTACTATCGTATATTGTGACAACGTCAGTGCTGTCTACTTATCCGCTAACCCGGTTCAACACCGTCGGACCAAACACATCGAGCTTGACATTCATTTTGTTCGGGAGAAAGTAGCACTTGGAGTTGTTCGCGTTTTACATGTTCCATCAACCTTGCAATTTGCAGACATATTCACTAAAGGTTTGCCAACAGCTCTTTTCCAAGAATTTCGCTCCAGTCTTCAGGTCACTACCATTCCCGGTTCAGACTGCGGGGGCGTGTTAGAGTCCTATCATACGACGGCTACAGCTCACCTTGGCGTGCACGTCCAGCTACCACCGAATCGATAGTTTCCATATTAGTCTCGATGTATTTGTAAACAAACTCTGTAATCTCCTGTGATATGTATATATATACGAGGGGCTGAACCGTGGCTGGCATTGAGCCGCCCGGCAGTGGCGGAGCCAGCAAATTGCTAAAGCCCGGGCACGCCGTAAGCTAAAATTTACTTTTGCCTATCAGACACAATAAGTATCATATATTTGGATAAATGTCATGTGCAATATACACACTAATTTTTTATAGATCATAGAAGTAAATAAAAACAGGAATACAATACCAAATAACTCTCCAAACACTAGTCACACAACCTAACCTTTCGACACCTCGACGACAATAGTCCAATCTCCAACGTTCATCCTTGTGCACACAAGAGAATCTACAAGATAAAACACATTAATAATTTATATAATTTTCATTGAAATTAAACACATTAGATATAATGGAGCGTACCAGTAATATGCTAATTGGACCTGGGCAATTGCCCTTTCCGATACTTCATGGCTTGAAACCGTTTAATAATAGCATCATCATCAAGTCCTTTAAAAATCTCCCGCTCGGTGTAGCAAATCATCAAGTCATTAAACCATGTATCATTCATCTTGCTGCGCAATTTAGATTTGATAATCTTCATTGCCGAGAAAGCTCTTTCGACCGATGCCGTTGAGACTGGCAATAACAAAGCCAACTCTATGATTCTGTACACCAGTGGGAAAACCAAATGTTTCTCAGTTTCAACCATCGTTGTAGCTAAACTTTCAATATCTTTACAAGAAGAAAAGGCCTCATGCCTTCGTACATGAAGAATGTAAGTCTGAAGTTCGTCTCTTATGATTGCACGATCACCACTAGAGAAATCTCCATGATAAACTTCAGTTAAGCTAGCAAGCTTGTCAACATCAAACTTGGAGAAGGAATTTTTTGGATGAAGGCATGAGAAGGCCACTATTATATTTGAAGATGCTTCATTAAAGCGATGATTCATCTCAGTGCATATCTTGTCAATGGCAACATAGAAGATCTCAACTCGATAGAAATGAAGATTGGTGTAAGTCACACCATCAAGCCTTGATCGACCTCGGACCGGTATTCTTTCATTCATATCAGGCACCGGAATACCTTTGGTGGCACAAAAGTGTTGGACTTCATCGAACAAGCTTTCCCAACCACTTTCTCTCATAGAGGCCAACCGAGCTTTGACATCACCAACTAGTTCAATGGCATTAACAATGTTTATATCTTTTCTCTGCAAGACTTGTGAGAGTTCATTTGTGATAGCAAGCAACTTTATCATAAGATGCAATACGAAAGCAAATTTGAAACTCTCCATTATCTCTATCAAACCCGCCGCTTGAGACGGTCCGCGCCCTTCATCATTGACCTCACGAAGCACATATATGACCGACTTCCACATTTGACTCAAACGAAGCAAAGTTGTATGGTGTGAACCCCATCTAGTATCACCGGGTCTTGCTAAATTTGTTTCTTGGTTCAAACCACTTCCACTAAATATCTCACCGCTCTCAAGCTGATCTAAGATATTTTGATGACGTTCCTCCCTCAGTGAATCCCTTCTCTTGCAAGATACAGTAGTTGTGCTCACAATTAAGGAGACATATTCAAACAAATCATGAATAGAGGAGCAACAACTAGCGACCGAGACAACCACCAATTGTAAACGATGTGCAAAGAAATGCACATAAAAGGCATAAGGGTTCTCGTCAAGAATTTTCTTTTGCAAACCATTAAATTCACCTCTCATATTTGAAGCTCCATCATATCCTTGCCCTCGTAGACTATGAATGGATAACTTATGATGATCAAGAATGTCAACAAGAGCTACCTTTAGTGCCTCTGATGTAGTCTCACTGACATGGTACAGAGAGAGAAATCGTTCCACGGCCTTCCCTTTATCATTGACATACCTACATCAAGATTTTTGTAACAAGGTTAAATAAAAGTAGAAAACAACTATGAAATAACAATTAAAATGAATAATAAACCACTACTAACCTCAACATCACCGCCATTTGCTCTTTGACAGATATATCACGTGACTCATCGATAAGCACAGAGAATTTCTTATCACCAATTTCTCTCATGATTGCTTTGGTGACCTCTTCTGCGCAACACTTTGCAAGATCTTTTTGAATTTCAGCAGCAAGCATCTTGCAGTTTCTACTACCATGGTCAAAAGCATGCCTCACTTTCTCATCTCTAGCTTTATGCCAATCTACCATCTCACGGAAGTTACCCTTGTTCAGTGAAGTTGAACTTTCATCATGGCCACGAAAAGCCAAGCCTTGAGCAATGAGATATCTTGCACAACCCAGAGAAGTGTGCAACCGAATTTTGTAAAGTACTTCAAACTCCTTGGTTGACCTAGCAAAGTTACTAGATACGCTTTGCCTTTGATTACGAAAATCATCATAATGCAATCTTGCCTTGTTGTGCGCACTATTTACCCCACCAACATGAGCAGGCAATGCCTGATATGCATGCTTCCAATCCCTGAATCCTTTTTTGGTGAAGACATCATAACCAAAATGTGTACTACTTCCTGGTTGCTTAAAAAGAAAGCAATAGAAACAAAATGCAGCTTGCTCGGACACACTATATTCTAACCAATCATAATTCTTATACCAATTTTTAGAAAATGCACGGTTCTTGCTACCAGTTTTTTTGCGATCAAATTTGACGTTGGTCGGGTTGGACCCTTCAATATGTATGCTCTTCTCACCTGATCTTGAATATTCGGATCATAATCAGCAATTTGTTGCCTATGAGCGGGATCACACACAATTTCAGCCGGATTAAACTCATCATCGTCCTCGTCCTCAAAATTCACCTCATCATCATCATCATCATCGTCGTCGTCATCCAGCATTTCCTGCTCAATCCAGTTCTGAACCTCATCTATCACGTCGTCACCATGTTCATGAACATCACTTGGTTGTGGGTCTTGTGGCGGTTCCACTTGTGAATTTCTTCTAGTGTCAACAAAAAATCTGCTCAACTCTGAAATTTTAACGAGCATAATTAGAGTCCGCAAGCAATCCAATGCACAACTTCTTAAATTACAAATATAACTCACCTAGCTGTCGCTTGCCTCTAGCCCTAATTGTTGGCAGTCTGCTACTGGATGCCTCTTGAACAGGTTGAGTGTTCGCTAGTGTCGACGGTGAAGACCCAACGTCCGATCCAGCCGTAGTTGAATTCCCACTGGTGGTACCGGACGATTCGCCGCCTTGGCGCCCCCGCTTACGCTTCCGATCTTGACCGTCGCCCACCGGAGTCAGAGCCGAGGCCCGGCCGCGCGTCATCTCTAATCCTCTTCTAATCTTGTCGTCCGACATTGATCTGGCTGCTGGCGGCAGTCTACCTCACGCCATCGCCGCCTTGGAGGCGCAGCTGCGCAGCAGATGGTAGGACACGACTAGGTCTCGCGTTCCTGCGTACGCAGACGAACAGGCGACTTGTCGATGGATCGATCGGTTCTTCTTCAGTACGTGGATTGATCGAGCAAACAAGGCCTATTGGCTGTTGTGGCCCATCTGATTGCTTAGCTGATATGAGTAAGGCCCAAACTGCAGAAAACGCCCGGACTGGCCCAGTTAGAGAAGTTTACGTATTTTCCATCGTTTTTTCGTGTTTCTGAGCGTTTTTAGGCATGCGATGGCTAGGAAAGATCGCTATAGTTGAGAACACCGACGGGATCGAGCCCGGGCACGTGCCCAGGGTGCCCATACAGTGAATCCGCCACTGCCGCCCGGTACTTTCACTAGTAGACTGCCCGTGCGTTGCCACGGGCTTTTAAAAATTTGTATTTGTTGCATGTCAAATTTTACATACTCCCTCCTTCCATCTATACAGGGTCTAGTACGTTTTTCAAGACCGTCTTTGACTATTGACAACGTAGAGGACAGTGGGGAAGGCGTATACCCGACGACCTTTAGGGAGGTCCGGCGGCGCCTGCAGGCTGCACCACGTCGATGTTGGACGAGCCGCTAGGGATTTCACTAACCCAAACACAACCACCACCACCCCGGACGATCTGAAGTGTACCAACCAACCTGCCGCCCACCAGCCTTTGCCACCACGTTCACTGAACTAACTTCGTCGTCTCCTGAGGCCACCGACACGAGATCTGGAGGAGGGAAGAGGAGCCAAGGGGCTCGGGGGCATCCGCAACTCAGCCGATGAGAGGGGACAACCTTCGTCGCTGCCGCGAAGCCGACCAGACGTGACGACAGGGGCCTACCAGGCCCCTACTGGCCCGACCGAGCCCAAATGGGTCAGGGCAGCCCCTGTTGCCACACTGCAGCACGTCGGCCAACAAAGCCGCCACCACCCGCACCCCCCGATGCCTCGCCACCACCACCAGAGAGCCACACCGCCGCACATCGGACCGCCGGCCCGCTCCAACCCAGATGGGGCCCAAAAGGGCCCAAATCTGGGCGGAGTGGACGCCGCCAGCCAGCCGCACCACCACGCGCCTTGCAGCCAACGACCGCGCCGCCGCATCAGGGGCACCCATGGCCCGCAACGCGCGAGCGGGGAAAGAACGACATGCCTTTGCCCGAGGAGCACCACCTCCATCAGCCCCCCCCCCCCACACACATCCCCAACGCGTGAGCAGGGAAAGAACGGCCCGCCTCTGCCAGCACCACGTGGGAATGACCTAGCGGACCACGCCGGCGGCGGCAGGGGGGAAAGACGAGGAGGGATTGGAGGAGAGGGGGGGTCGGGGATTCACATGTCGCCCGCGAGGGGGGGTGGGGCAAGCGAGCGAACCGATCAAATCAGTGTAGGACGTTTTTCTTAGGTGCTTGAAACCATACAATTTACCATTTAGAAACACTACGGAAAAACACATCTTCTAGAACATACCGTGCGTCGCCACACGCTTTTGGAATATTTTGTTAAAGTTATATATAAACATAATGCATGTTAAATTTCACATGTATAGAAATTACAGTACCGGGCGATAAAAATGGTAGAACCTGCTTGATGGGTCATTTTCGCCATTTTAAATATCTAATTCTAATAAATGTTGAACATGGAAATTTCTTTTTTTAATAAAACTTAATATTTCATTAAAATGTAAACTTTATAAAATAACATTTTTTGAGAAGAATGTATTTTTGTAGTAAGAAGTGATTTTTTGGGCGAATTTTTAAGTGTTTTTAAATTATGATAGTGTTGCGCGCTAGCCACAACTGTACCGAAAAATATCAGATTGTTCCTTCTAGGAAGGTGATCTTCATGCCCTTCTTCCACCCTGGCTTCACGTCGACCGTTGGGATCTCCACCGTGATCGTCTTTCTACACATAGTTGCCATGAACAAGTAGTGTTTAGTGTTTATTTTAGCACCCAAAATCAGTTTCTTATTTTATTAAAGACATGCATCAAAATTGACACTAAATAATCCAGATTGACCGAGCATGCTAAAATTTGAAGTTGGCTTAAAGATTAGTAAGAACCCATCCAAATCAATAAGACACGGCTGAACTATTTGGTTGAAGTAACAAAGATATTGCAGTGATAATAATGCTGCTTTAGAATAGATCTGAACAATGGTGACTGCCGTTGCACTCTACTGAACAAATTAAATAGACCCAACTGGTCAACTACAAATTTCTCAGGATTAATCTTTGGAACACATGTACCTCATACTGAGGTTAAATAATTCAGAATGATTGAGGAAGCTAAAATCTGAAGACGGCTTAAGATTACTGAAAACTGCCCAAATCAATAATACAACTCAGATGGAACCAACAAGGAAATTGTATTTATCAAATTTAATCTGGAGCAACTAAAATAGTCTTCAATATTCAAGAATGTAGTGGATCTTGATTCTTAATCGGGATAACAAATGACCACATGCATACAACAGAGGGAAGGAGAATATACTCACATGTGTACCACACTTGAATTTCCTACAAGTAAGAAAGGGTAGGGAATAGAATTACAATATAAGGATTCAACTGGATGAACTGTAAATGTTGTAAATACATGAATTGCAAAGGCTTCGCGAGCTGCTGCTTGTCGTGGTCGAGTACGACACTAAAATCTTACCTCCTAACAAAAATTGCTTATAACGATACAACATGTGCCATACTATCAATTCATAATCCAAGAGATGAAGCTAGCTGATTAGCTCAACTAATGCACTGGCGTTTTTCTAATTTCTGACAAAGATGTTACTAACAAAGATACTTAATTGTCCTTTCAAAAAAAATGCATGCTGAAGTTTTGGATTGGCTTGCTAATAAAGAATGTGGGTGCCTTGTGAGGAGTAGGAGCACGTCCGCCTGTCCACGGCTGTCCAGGGAGAGAGGGAGATGGGGATAGTACCAAATCCGAAGCAACATGTAGCCAACCTGCAAGAAATCCATCGACGGCGGCTCAGATCCCGGCCAACCCCAGCAAGCCCTCAACAGGAGCGCGACACGGGCCCCGCCGCTTGGTCCCCAGTCCCCACGACCGTGCAGGACTCCCGCATCGGCGGCAGCCCCGAGGGGCCTCCAAGCCGATGCGCGACCCGACACGGGGGAGGGGCTGGCCCCGAGGAGCGGTAACCCGGCGACTCCGTCAGTCAGGAGCTGGGCGGCGCCTTCCGTCATCGCCGCCGTTTGGGGAGGGATGCGGTCCCGGTCGATGCGATCATTGGCCACGACGAACGGGACAGACTCGACGGCGGGATTCAGACGGCGGAGCATGGATACAGGAGATGGTGGCGCATCGATGGGAGATGGGTGCGGGCGCGGCTGCGGTGGGCGGAGCGTCAGCGGCGGGCGGCGCGCGGTGAGGCTGGGCGGGCGGGGCAGGAGGTGGCGGCGGGACGGAGGTCGAGATGGGATCGAGGAGGAAGGTCGTGCGAGCTGGGCTTTTTTTTCTCTTTTCTCCTCCCTGTACCGGCTATACTGAGCAGAGGTGGTAGGATGACGAAAAAAACGGTGATGAGATTTCTGAGTTTATAACCTTTCCATACGTGGATTAATTGTGATTGATTACCATAAAGGCTGGATTGATGAGATTTCTGAGTTTATAGCCTTTCCATACGTGGATTAATTGTGATTGATTACCATAAAGGCTATCAATCCAGATGGGAGGTGGGACAAATAAACCAGACGAAAAATAATCGGTTGAAAATAAACCGGTTGAAAATAAACCGGTTGAAAATGGTGGGACTATTCAACCAGGTGGGAGGTGGGACAAATAAACCAGACGAAAAATAACCGGTTGAAAATAAACCGGTTGAAAATGATGGGACTATTCAACCAATTCGTCCATTAGGAGTAGAGATTAAGATTTAGAATTGATTGTCATAAAACTAAATTTTATTGATTGGTAACGTGCTATCAATTCCTTCCCGTTTATAATGTGTCTAGTTAGGAAACTTTGGAAAGGTTAGGAAAGTTTTTATTGTGAAGGTAAAAAAAACAACTTGATGAGATATGGTGGTGGGATGTGATACGAAAATAAACCAGACGAAAATAAACCAGACGAAAGTAAACCGTGGACGCAATCCTACCAACTCAAACATTAGGAGTAGAGATTATTACATGCACGAGTCATGCTCACCCCATGAATGGAAATGTTCATTGCATCTTGGTATTAATGTTGCAGGTGCTGCCCAAGCAAAAACGAAGGGGCATATATGAAGAAAAGTTTATCAAATTACCTTCAAATTTTAACAAATAAGGTTTCACAAATAAAATGCTTAGAAATTAAACGTTGTCGGCGTCTTTCTAGATAAAATACATGACAACATCTAGTGAATATATCATGCAAACCAAACAAAGTATTCTTGAAATTCCATCATCATCATCATCATAAAGCTTGTGTAATTACGAAGAGGCCGGTAAAACAAGTGAGTGTAACTCTACCTGCCAAGACTATCACTGGTGGAAAAAGGGCCTTTGGTCGCGGTTCGCAACTGCCATTAGTCGCGGTTGCGCAACCGCGACCGAACGGGCGCGACTAAAGGCCCCACCCTTTAGTCGCGGTTGCTTAAGAACCGCGACTAAAGGCCCGTCCACGTGGGCGCCAGGTGGCCGTCGGGGCGGAGGACCTTTAGTCGCGGTTCTTCTGGCCAACCGCGACTAAAGGCTGCCGCAGGTTTAGGGTTTTAGCCCCCCCCCCTTAAACCTGTTTTCTGTTTAATATGTATTGTTTTATTTCTTTTGTGCTTTATTTTAATTTTGAAGGAGTTTCACATATTCTACGGTACTACATACATGCATATGAATGTACAATTTCAAACAAATTTGAAATTAGAACCAAAAAGAATTCAAGAGGAATATACAATATATATTCAATATCATCGGATGACCATATACAATTTTGAACAAGTTTCCATACATAATTTAATGCATATAAAGTTCTACGTCCTCGTAATGGTGTTCTCCTTTAGGATGGAGGACTTCCCTCCTGAACCATCCAGCTAGTTCCTCTTGAAGTGGTCGGAAGCGAGCTTCTGGACTAAGCATCATCCGGAGGTTATTCCTCTGAGCATTGGTATCACTCGGAACCCGCTCAGAGGTGTATCTCCGGATCATCTCACAGACATAGTATGCACATAGATTGGTCCCCGCTGGCTGAATATCCTCACCATTCTTAGCCTTTGCCCTTTTGAATTCTAGCTCTTTTTTGAATTCACCGACCTTTGTATCTACGAACCGTCTCCAAACCCTACGAGGCAAAGAAAATTAAATGAACAAGAGAGTTATTAGTTACTTGATATTAGGAAATGAACGAAATAGGCCGATCGATATAGAGCGCAAATGAATGAAAATAATTACTTCTGCAGCATTCTTCTCATGTCGACCCAAAGCTTTGGATCCTTATTCAGAGAGTCGTGGACGAGACATTCTGAGGTGTCAACTTTAATTACTAGCAGAATCCAGTGGAACCTGCGGACACGATACATGCACAGTACGTCATGCATAACTCATCGATTAGCCGGCCACATACCATGCATGGAGTAAACAAAAGAGAATGTGCTCAAGACAGAAACACTCACCCAAAATGGTAAGGAAATAGAATATCACTTTTGAGTTCCTGCTTTGTAAGAAACTGCCACAGGTCTGCCTCCATGTCGGCGGGGTGATGCTCCAACACATATCCATTAACGATGTGTGGGTCAATGAACCCAACATTATGGATGTTCCTTACTCTGCATTCCTTAATCTTCATTCTGCATGTATAATAGCGGACACAACAATATAGTTAGGACATATATATAGTGCAGGCAATATGAACGAGATGGGGTAGAAATAAATCACTTACAGAACGTAGCAACTGATGATAGATTTGTCGAGCTCGCGCAGATTGAAAAGCTGGAACAATTCACTCAGATGAATTTGTACATAGTAATGTTTGAAGTGATGCTCATATCTAACTTCCGCATAAATATATTCTTTGGCGTTTTTATTTTTTATGTAACCCTTGTACCATTTCAGCAGACCTTTCATTTGTGGAGGTAGATCCTGTTCCTGCGCAGGCTCGACGAGAGGCCCATTCTTCACATATGTAATTACTACCTCCTTCACTGGCGCCTCATCAAGGCCTAACAGTTCACGAAGAGTAATACCTAAGTTGGCCGCTTGTTCTCTGGCACTCGTTACAGTCAATCCATGTGCTGCCGCAGCTGCTATGATATCGGGGTCATCCGGACCGGCGGCTTTCACTATAAGCGGGGCAATCGATTGTTTACTTTGTTCCCCGAGCTGGGCAACTCGTTTCCCGCTTTTTTTACTTTCTAATTCCGTTTTCTCGGCCTCCTCCAAGGCTTTGTTCTCCTGGTTCTCCGCCCGCTCTTTCTTCTCCTTCAACATGAGTGCCTGCCTACGAAGTTCACGTGCATAGTCGTCAGGCAGATTCTTCGCGGCTTGGGACGGTGTGCTCAAAAATGACTTAGCCCACTTCTTTTGCTCATCAGAAAATACTGGCTTGGGCTCGGGCTCTCTTTTCTTCTTGCAGTCCGCCTTCCATTTCTCATGATCAGCAGCCGCGGCCGCGGCAGTTTCCTCGGCACTACGTTCCCAAGGCCTTGTGGGGAGAGGCTTCAATGATGGCTCCGGTACCTTTGTGGTCTTAGGTACATAAGGGTCCGGGTTAATAATCCAGGACTGCTTCTGCTTCTTTGCCGGAGGTGGATTGGGGGGCGGCGTCTGATCACCCGCCGGACGAGGACTGGGGGGCGGCGTCTGATCACCCGCCGGACGTTGTGGACTGGGGGGCGTCGGCTGACGTGACGGAGGTGTAGGTGAACCGCCACCACCGTAGGGGGGTGGACTTGTTGTCCTTGGCGCCTCGCCTGGAAACTTGATAAACTTCTTTTGCCATAGAATGAAATGGCGCTTGACATCTCCAAGTCTTTTCTCCCCTTCAGGTGTAGCAATGTCAATCTCCAGGTCCTCAAACCCTTGGACTATGTCCTCCACCGTGACACGAGCATAGCCATCTTGAATGGGGGTGTTGTGGTGGAGTGCTCCAGGTAAACATGGTAAAGCACTGCCGATGGCTACCTTCACGGACATGTTCCCGATAGGATAATACAGATGACATTCTTTCATCTCCTTTATATCGTCCACGGGGTAGCGAGGAGGCTCCGGTGCAGTAATTTCGACCACCAGAGGCTCCGGTGCAGTAATTTCGACCACCAGAGGCTCAGGTGCAGTAATTTCGATCGTCGGTGCATCTGCACCAGCCGGTGGGGCCTCCGTGGAAGCCACACTGCTTCTCCGCTGCTGGCTTCTGAGATCCGCTGGATGATCTTCATGCTGCGCCCGAGCTGCATCTCGTTCGGCTACTAGTACACTCACGGTTTTCTTCATCACATCCATTTCCGATGCCAACCGCGCCACAACATCTGCTTCCCGATCCATCTTTCTCTTCCGGCTTCTGTAACCGTACGGGTCATCGTTCTGGGGGAACCCTATTTTCCACGGAATGTGCCCCATGCCTCGTACACGTCCTCCGTGTTCAGGATTCCCGAGGGCTTTTGTCAGCGCGTCGTTCTCTCTGTTGAACTTGATCTTCCCCTCTTGAGCATCCCTCATTGCGTCAATAAGGGCTTGGGTGGGTTTAATTATTTTGCCCCGGTAAACACAGTCCCCTGTCTCCGGGTTCAGCGTTCCCCCATGCCCGTACCACCAGCTTTTGGCCCTTGGGTCCCATCCCTCCGTACCTGGACGGATTCCTCGCGCCCTCAGCTCGTTCTCCATCTTCTCCCACCTAGGCTCCCAAAGGCGATACCCTCCTGGCCCCATAATATGATTGTACTCCTTCTTAGCCGCATTTTCCTTATTTTTTTCGATATTTGAATGAACTGCTCCGATTTCTTTTGCTTCACAAATTCTGGCCAATCATGTTTCAGTTTCTCATATTGTCCTTTGAAATCCGGAGTCTTGTTCTGCTTGACAAAGTCATGGGCTAGATTTTGCTTGAATTTCCGGAATGCGTCGGCCATCTTATGAAGAGCGAACTGTTTGACTAGCCTCCTCCTCTCCTTGTTTTCCTCAATCTTGTTACCCTCCTCATCGAATTTGTTGTATTCCGGAGGTAGAACGAAATGTTCCATAAGCTTTTTGAAGCAATCTTTTTTTGTTCTCTTATCGACGAAAGTGAAACCAGCAATTCGTGCCTTCTTTGGCTTATTCCACTCCTGGACGGTGATCGAGACGTTGTCTCTAACAATGGCTCCGCATTGGTTGACAAACTTGGTGGCGTTCTTGCGGGGCTCCAGCGGCCTGCCGGTTGCACTGTCGACAACCTCGATGGTGCATGTTTCTCCTTGTTTCATCGTCTTGGTTGCGCCACGCTTTGACGACGTACTCGATTGTTTCGACGATCCGGCCGAGGGCTAAAATAAGAAAGAGAGTCGCGCGCGTTAGTCCACACATATTTATTCAAATCAGTTAGTTTGTATCACCAGAGGCTCAATGTATATATATATACCTCGGCGCCGGAGGTGGTTGCTACTTCCATTTGAAGATCGTCGTTTATCGACGTTTGTTCGGCATCATCTTGCTGACGGCGCCCTTCATCTTCACCGTCAAGGTTCAGATAAGAAGAGATATCATCTTCTTCTTGTCCGGTCGGCACATATAGAATATCGCCGTTTATGATGCCGAACATATGTGCTTCACCGTCCGGATCATAGTTGTCCATAATCGGGTCAGCTCTATCGTCCGCCATTATGTCAGTCCTGAAAACATGTAGTAAAAACAAATTAATTAAGTGAAGAAGGGGGGCGATGGCGGTGGCGGTGGCGAAAGGGCGGTGGCAAAAGGAGGGGGCGAGGAAGGGGTGGGAGAGGGTGTCGCGGTAGAGCGCGAGACGGGGCGGCAGACGACGGCGTCACGGAGAGGGAGGCGAGGACAACACATTTATAACCCTCGCCGTCCCCTCTCGATCCCTAAAAAAACACCGCGCGCATCGCCGCCCCCCTCGCCGCCCCCTCTCCGTATATACGTTTTTTTTGTTAATTATCAAATTTTACGGTTTTTTTGTTAATTATCAAGTTTTAAGTTATTTACCGTTTTTGTTAAACTAATTAACTAGTTAAAATTAAAAAGAACAAAAAAAATTCTCTCTCTCTCTCTCTCTCTCTCTGCTCTCTCTCTCTCTGCTCTCTCTCTCTCTCTCTCTCGATCATCGCTCTCTGAGCAGTTGAGGGCGGCGAGGCCGGCGGCCCGAGGATGGATTGGGGGGCGGCGCGGCGTTGAGGGCGGCGAGGCCGGCCGGCGGCGTTGAGGGCAGCGAGGCCGGCCGGCGGCGTTGAGGGCGGGGGCGAGAGGCGGCGCGGTGGGCGAGGGAGGCCGGCGGGCGGCGTACGAGGGCGAGAGGGGGCGGCGGGCGCCGTACGTGGGCGAGAGGGGGCGGCGGGCGACGGCGGGCGGCGTCGAGGGCGCGGGCGACGGCGGGCGGCGTCGAGGGCGAGGGCGACGGCGGGCGGCGTCGAGGGCGAGGGCGGCAGGCCTTCGGCGCGGCAGAGAAGACGAGCAGAAATGGAGGCGACGGGTCGGGCGGTGGTATTTATAGCCCCCCCCCTTTAGTCGCGGTTGGGGAGGCGACCCGCGACTAAAGGGCCCTTTAGTCGCGGTTGGGGAGGCGACCCGCGACTAAAGGGTAACCTTTAGTCGCGGTTGGGGAGGCGACCCGCGACTAAAGGGCTTTTTTGGCGGGTTTTTCGTTCCCGCGCGCAACGACCTTTAGTCGCGGTTGGGCAGGCCAACCGCGACTAAAGGTATTTTCCAAATACTTTTTCTTTTTCAAAATCTTAAAAATACAAATAATATATCAAAAAATTCAGAAAAAAATAACTAATTCAATTCAATATGTTAAAAACACAAATATTATATCAAAAAATTCAGAAAAAAAAACTAATTCAATTCAAAATTCTAAAAATACAAATAATATATCAAAAAATTAAGAAAAATAAAACTAATTCAATTCAATATGTTAAAAATACAAATAATATATCAAAAAATTCAGAAAAATAGAACTAATTCAATTCAATATGTTAAAAATACAAATAATATATCAAAAAATTAAGAAAAATAAAACTAATTCAATTCAAAATGTTAAAAATACAAATAATATATCAAAAAATTCAGAAAAATAAAACTAATTCAATTCAAAATTCTAAAAATACAAATAATATATCAAAAAATTCAGAAAAATAAAACTAATTCAATTCAAAATTCTAAAAATACAAATAATATATCAAAAAATTAAGAAAAATAAAACTAATTCAATTCAAAATAATATACCAGAGGCCGGTCGTCGGCTATGGTGGTACGGCCGGACTCTGCAGAGCGTCATGGACTACATCACTCCAAATTTCATGTATCATTCGAAAATGGACACCAAACACATCACGGGTAATATAATTCACATGATCCATTCAACAAAGTTTGGTACAATAAATTATTACACATCATTTCTTCCCTTGTGTCCCTGCTTGCTTACGATTGTGCCGTATCCATGGAGCATCCTCATCATTTAACTTAATGCTTGGGTCGGTGTTCACTTTGAAGGGCGGAATTTCAGCAAACATATTATAATCTTCTGACATGTCTGTCTTGTCCTCCACTCCCACGATGTTTCTTTTCCCTGAAAGAACAATGTGGCGCTTTGGATCATCGCATGATGTACTGATCGTTTTCTTATCTTTCCGTTTCCTCGGTTTGCTACTCATGTCCTTCACATAGAAAACCTGAGCGACATCTTTCGCTAGGACGAATGGTTCGTCAAGGTAACCAAGATTGTTGAAATCCACCATTGTCATTCCGTATTGCTGGTCCACCTTTACCCCACCTCCTGTTAGCTTGAACCATTTGCACCGGAACAAAGGGACCTTAAAGGAGGGTCCATAGTCAAGTTCCCATATCTCCTCTATGTAACCATAATATGTGACCTTTTGCCCATTCTCGGTTGCTGCATCAAAGCGGACACCACTGTTTTGGTTGGTGCTCTTTTTATCTTGGGCGATCGTGTAAAATGTATTCCCATTTATCTCGTACCCTTGGAAAGTCGTTATAGTCGAAGATGGTGTCTTGGCCAACATGTACAGCTGATCTACAACATCATTGTCATTCATTAAATGTTTTCTCAACCAACTGCCGAAAGTCTCCATGTGGGCCTTCCTAATCCAGGATTCAGGCTTCCCCGGGTTGTCCGAGCGTAAAATATTCTTGTGTTTCTCAAAGTACGGAGCCACCAAGCTGGAATTGGTCAGTACAGTGTGGTGTGCTTCAGTCAGAGAATGGCCGTCCATACATGTCGTTGATTTCCTTCCGATCGTGCCTTTTCCACTTAGTCTCCCCTCGTGCCGCGATCGAGGAAGACCAATCGGCTTAAGGTCAGGAACAAAGTCAACACAAAACTCAATTACCTCCTCATTTCCATAGCCCTTGGCGATGCTTCCTTCTGGCCTAGCACGGTTACGAACATATTTCTTTAATACTCCCATGAACCTCTCGAAGGGGAACATATTGTGTAGAAATACAGGACCGAGAATGAAAATCTCTTCGACTAGGTGAACCAAGAGGTGCGTCATAATATTGAAGAAGGATGGCGGGAACACCAACTCGAAACTGACAAGACATTGGATCACATCGTTCTGTAACCGTGGTAGATCTTCTGGATTGATTACCTTCTGAGAGATTGCATTGAGGAATGCACATAGCTTCACAATGGCTACTCGAACATTTTCCGGCAGGAGCCCCCTCAAAGCAATCGGAACCAATTGCGTCATAATCACGTGGCAGTCGTGAGACTTCAGGTTTTGGAACTTTTTCTCCGCCATGTTTATTATTCCCTTTATATTGGACGAGAATCCAGACGGGACCTTCATACTGCTCAGGCATTCAAAAAAGATGACCTTCTCTTCTTTGGTCAGAGCGTAGCTGGCACGACCTTGAAACCATTCCGGATGCCGGTCATCAGGGTCTTTCAAACGTTGCTGGTCCTGCCGTGCTTCCTTTGTATCATTTGTCTTCCCATACACGCCCAAGAAGCTTAGGAGGTTCACGCAAATATTCTTCGTAACGTGCATCACGTCGATTGCAGAGCGGACTTCTAGGACTTTCCAATATTCTAGCTCCCAGAATATAGATTTCTTCTTCCACATGGCTGCGTGCCCGTCAGCTCCCTTCGGAACTGATTGTCCGCCAGGACCCTTTCCAAAGATGACTTTCAAATCCTTGACCATATCAAATACCTCAGCACCAGTGTGTTCCGCAGGCTTCGGCCGGTGATCTGCCTTGCCGTTGTAATGCTTGCCTTTCTTTCTTACTGGATGAATTTTCGGAAGAAATCGACGATGCCCAAGGTACACGTTCTTCTTACAATTTGGCAAATGTACACTTTCAGTCTCATGTAAGCAATGCGTGCATGCATTGTATCCCTTATTTGACAGTCCCGAAAGGTTACTAAGAGCAGGCCAATCGTTGATGGTTACGAAAAGCAACGCTCGTAGGTTAAATTCCTCTTTTTTGTGCTCATCCCACACACGGACACCAGGTCTGCCCCACAGCTGTAAAAGTTCATCAACTAATGGCCTTAGGTACACATC
This sequence comes from Triticum aestivum, assembly GCF_018294505.1. Lineage (NCBI taxonomy): Eukaryota > Viridiplantae > Streptophyta > Magnoliopsida > Poales > Poaceae > Triticum > Triticum aestivum. The sequence goes on from NC_057797.1 coordinate 5,292,250, forward strand.
GATGTCGTTGCCGGGTTGCTTCGGACCTTGGATGAGCACTGGCATCATAATGAACTTCCGCTTCATGCACAACCAAGGAGGAAGGTTGTAGATGCATAGAGTCACGGGCCAGGTGCTATGGCTGGAGCTCTGCTCGCCAAAAGGATTCATGCCATCTGTACTTAGACCAAATCTTATGTTCCTTGCGTCAGCTGCAAAATCTTTGAACTCTCTGTCGATCTTTCTCCATTGCGTTCCATCTGTGGTGTGTCTCAACTCCCCGTCCGACTTACGGTCCTCTTTGTGCCATCGCAACAACTTGGCATGCTCTTTGTTCCTGAACAGACGTTTCAACCGTGGTATTATAGGAGCATACCACATCACCTTGGCGGGAACCCTCTTCCTGGGTTTCCCGCCCTCAACATCGTCACCAGGGTCATCGCCTCTGATCTTATAACGCAATGCAGTGCATACCGGGCATTCATTCAAATTCTCGTATTCACCGCGGTAGAGGATGCAGTCGTTGATGCATGCATGTATCTTCAGAACCTCTAAACCTAGAGGGCAGACAACCTTCTTTGCTTCGCACGTACTGGCGGGCAACTCGTTATTCTTTGGAAACATATTCTTCAACATTTTCAGCAAGTTTTCAAATGCCGAGTCAGCTACACCTGCCTGTGCCTTCCATTTCAGCAAATCCAGTGTGCAGCCCAGCTTTTTCAGACCATCATCGCATCCAGGGTACAACGACTTTCTGTGATCCTCTAACATGCGATCCAAATTCTCCCTCTCCTTTTCAGTTTCGCAGCGTCTCCGTGCATCAGCAATGGTCTGACCAAGATCATCAACGGTCTCATCACGTGCCTCTTCTTCACCTTCACCTTCACCTTCCCCTTCACCTTCCCCTTCACCTTCCCCTTCACCTTCCCCTTCACCTTCAGCATCCTCCATGAAAGTATAACCGAAATGAGCAAGATAGCTTTCATCGATGAAATCATCCCCTTCTTCATCTTCTTCCATTATAACCCCTCTTTCTCCATGCTTGGTCCAACAATTATAGCTTGGCATGAAACCGTGCCGAAGCAGGTGCAGGTGAACTTCTCTTGAGGAAGAGTAACCCTTCTGATTCTTACAGTCAACACATGGACAGATAACAAAACCCTTCTGCTTGTTCGCATTAGCCACTACGAGGAAATCTTTCAAACCCGTAGTGAACTCGCGGGAGAGTCGGTTACCGTACATCCATTGCCGATTCATCTGCATTATTATAATATAAAATATATAATTAACCATCATGCATTTGTTAAAGTAACTAGCTATAAACAATAGAAATTAAACAATGAACAACACACATGCATATTTTATCAATGACACACATGCATGAAAGGTTCAAGTTGCTAACCGCGATCGAGGAGGAACCTCAAGTGTGGCTCCAACACTTCATATCATGTTTATTTCACGCTGTTGGGCATTTCATCAAACACCTTGTGTGCATAAGAGGAACCAAAAGCAAACCTACACCCCCTTGTGAAGAGAAGTGGCACCAAATGGCTAAGTGAGTGCGCTGAACTGGTATATATAGGGGAGGAGCTTTAGTCGCGGTTGGCCAGGCCAACCGCGACTAAAGGCCTTTGGGCACCTTTAGTCGCGGTTGGCCTGCCGAATCGCGACTAAAGCCCCTCACGTGCACCAGCTGGCCACCGAGCGCCCTGGCCCAAGCCTTTGGTCGCGGTTCGTCTGCCGAACCGCGACTAAAGACTTCATTAGTCGCGGTTCCTACAGTTTCGCGACTAATGGGGCTGGACGGAAGCCTCTTTTTCTACTAGTGTATCATGCATGAAAGAAGAAGAAAGGCAACTAAACTGCTGGCACTGGCCATATTGTTCTTGTAGGATAACAATCTCTTCGAGTGTGCGCGGTGTTCTTGTAGGCAACTTGGTAGTCTGGTGTTCAAGTTTGAATTTTTTGATATATTTTTACTGCATGGGTGCGTACTAACCTGCTCATATTTATAACCCGGGATACCTGCTATTTTTAGAATCAATTAATTGCTACAGGCGCTAATTTTGCAATGCACGTCGTGATCAGGCATGATATCAATTACTGATATATGTTAATATGCGCCAATTATGTGGTTGGGGTCGACAGGTGTGATATTATTACGTGCTAAACATATCAGACGCTCAACATTGAACATGAAACGTGGCACTTCCGGCAAGCTTGGGCTGGCAGTGGCAGACCAAAAATAACTTTTTACCATGGGATGGACATTGACGAGGCTTGACGTTGATACGCGTGTGGCCACGGGGTAAGGCAATCTTCAAGGCGGACCTTCAAACCCCTCGCATCCGTCCGGACTGCGCTGTCTGGACACAGTTTGTCATTCAACGCGGGCTTCCATCGGTCCGTCGAGCGGAATGTACATTTTCAGCAGATCCGAAACAAACGTGGGAGGCTTTGTGAAAGTGCAGACATTCACTTAATGAACCAAAAGTCGCCACGTACCCTCTTCTCTCCATCCAGATGACGGAAGGCAGGTGCTGCTACTATTTAGGTTTGGCGGAAGGTGATTAGGCGTTTGGCTGCTGATCACTTTGTTTCACTATTTTTTTTCTTCAAATGATACTGGTTCCATCAAAAGCCATCATGAACCAAAAGCCGTCATGTAAAAGCTAGCTAGATTGGTTCCGCCAAATGCCCAAATAGCATGCTTAAAAAGCTAGAACTAATCACGCGGTGCTTTGGCGGAAGCAAGCAAATAGAAGCAATAGAATGTAGCTAGCGACGTTGACGGAAGCTTGCTTTCCGTCAAATAAGAATTATGTTTGGACGATGAACCAACATGTGGTTGGATGGTTAGGTGGACAATGGCGTCTTCAGTTCACCAGGGTTCAAATACTAATATTCGTATTTATCTTAGATTTATTTCAGGATTTTTCGACGAAACACGTTCAGTGTGAGGAGATGTTCTCGTCGACTACGAGACGCCTACAATAACTTCGTAAAATCTTAAGAGACAAATACCTTGTCCGTTTGCGGTTCAGCGTGGGAGAAGATGAAGCGGGCCCATGTCCAAACGGTCTTTTAAAAAATTTCATTTTTCTTTTTTCTTTTCCTTTTCCTTTTCGTTTTTTTCTACTTTACATAATTTGAGATTTCAAAAAAGTTTCAAACAATTTAAAAATGAGAATTTTGAAATAAATGTTTGTGGATTCAAAAAATGCTCGCGATTTTATGAAAAAAATGTTTGCTTATTCGAAAAATATTCAAAATTTTGGAAGCAAATGTTCTGGAAATCAAACCATGTTCATGATTAATATAAAAAGTTCATGTATTAAAAATATTAATGAAACTGAAAAAAATGCCAATTAAAAAAATCATGAATGAAAAAATATCCTAAAAATTCAAAAACTTATTGTGACTTAGATAGTTTATTCATTCATGAAATGTTCGCTGATTCAAAAAATGATCACGCATTTCAAAAAATATTCGTTAAATCAAAAAAATGTTCCTGAATTTCAAAAGTTGTTTCACCAATTTCCAAAACAATCTTTGTCCATTTTATAAATGGTTGCCGATTCAAGAAAATTGTTAAAAAATATATTTGCAAATAGTATAAAATTTTCATGAATTCAAAAAATGTTCTTGGTTTCGAAAATGTGTGAAAATTTGTCAAAGTGTTCATGAATTTGAAAAATGTTCACGAGTTTAATTCGGATGTAACTTTTCGAGTAGATGATTTTTCATATAAAATACTTTTTAATCCGAGTTCGTATGCAAAAGTTATGCCCATTATACTAAATTTCAGAGAGATTTTGCAAATAAAGTCGAAATTCATATTTGTAAATTTTTCCAACAACTAGACCACATATCACGTGGGAAACTTATTTTCTTTTATTTTTTGACATTTCCATCATTTTTTCATTTTTTAAAAAACTGAAAAGGCGGTCCCAAGGGGGGTGCATTTGGTCAAAGTTAGTAATGGCTCACTTTGTGTAGGTGTGCCATTACTAAGTTTGACATAGTAATGGCGCACTGCACTTTGCATAGGTGCGCCATTACTAAGTTTGACCAAGGTTTGACTCAGTCATACACATAGTAATGATGCACTTTGTACAGGTGTGACATTACTATCCCCTAGTGCGCCATTGCTAACAATTTTTTTTCCAAAATTAGTAATGGCACACCACACACCAGATACACCATTAGTAATATGTCAATAATGGCCTACCTGTATCTGGTGCACCACTGCTATATAGCAGTGGCGCACCACATACATGGTGCGCCATTAATGTCCATATTAGTTATATCCGTTTTTCTAATAGTGGAACGACTGCCACGCGTCTAGGATTTTCTCGTTTCTCATCCGGGGTGCCGTCGATCTGCCTCGTCTCCTGTGGCCTTAGGGCCATGAAGACGCGGTGGATTCCGGCCCTTGCCGGTGAGAGGACACTTGCTTCATTTTTAGGTATTCTTTGGAGTCTGCTTAAGGTTTGTGTCCTGCTCAGGAAGTCGAGGCGACGATGCCTTCCTGAAGATAGAATACGGTTCTCCCCGTCTAACCTCCATCCTGGCGATGCGTCACACATTTTCAGAGGGCGTGTGGAGGTGTGCCTCCGAGGGATCTCACGGCATTCGGTCGGTGTTTGTCTTTTGGTGAATCCACATGGATTCAGTCTTTATTTGTCTGTGTTCATGTGTCTGCGGATTGGATCCTTCCGATATATGCTTATATTCATCGGAGACGGTCGATGTAATGGTGTGCTGGCTCTTTGGGGCCTTAACACGACGACTTTCTGGTTGTTTACCACAACAAGGCTTGCTCGGCTCCTGTGACGGAGCGGCAATGATAGCGACGTGCCTTCGTCTCGCTCCGATGAGTGTAGTGATCTACGGATATGGTTGTAACTTTTATTCCTTTTGATGTTCTTGGTACTATCATGATATTTGATGAATAAATAGGAAGTTTTTCCCTGAAAAAAAAGTTGAACATATCTTGACCCTCACTCACATAACTAATCAGGTCCATGAGTAACATTTGGTTTCAAGTTAATAGCTACTAAGAAAATATATTATTGTATACAGACTTTCTCTCGTTTTCCACTTGGCAAACTCTCCCTCCAGAGTTCACCCGTGATCCCATTGCGCCTCCTTTCTGCCCGCCACTTCGGCAACCGGTGGTGGGGATTGGAATCCTGATGCATCCGCTCCAGTTAATAGCTTAGATTAGGTTTTTTTAGTCCTCGCCAATGCGGCACTCAGGTGTGCTTCTTATTTGAGTTTGCCTTTCAGGTTCCGATTCTCCTTGAGTTCATCTGTCTAAACTTAATCGACAAAGCTTCAGATTAGATTCATGTAGTCTCCTTGGGGCAGTGTGGTTATGATTTCTCGTCATGTGGTGAAATTTGGCATCTGGTGCTTCATATCTATGCAAGGGTTCAACAACGATGACTGCGGCTCCAGGGCGCTGGTCCTTAAAGGCGCGTGCACGAAGACTTCCAGGACGGACAAGGTCAAGCCGACTTCGGCAGGGGGCGACAACAAAGATGTGTCGACGGCTCATTCTGGTGTTAATAGTGGTCATTCGGTGGTCTTGAAATCTCGATGTATTTTTTTATTGATATGCTTTGTATTTCGGGTGTTCTTATGTGTGTGTATATTATTGCCATTCAAAAGATGTACAATTTCTACTAAAAATTATATCCAGCATTGGCCCTTCGCTTTATGTAAATTGCCATCCCAAAATGGGTTTTACTGCGAAAAAGCCCCCACCGCACAAAACCCTCGGCGCAGCCTCCTGTATCACGCGCAGGCTGTAGCTCCACTCCCCTCGCCGCCGCCGCCGCCGCCACGCAGCTGCCATGGCCGACGACCGGCCGGAGCCCTGCCCCGTCGCCGCGGACCCGTCTCCCCCTCCGCCCCCCACGCCGGAGGAGCTGGTGGCCCGCGGCGTCGCCCCCGTCAAGCCCGCCTTCCTCCGCCCGGCCCCCGTCCGCGACGCCCCCAGCGAGGACGGCGGCAGGGCCAGCGGCGCCGTCCCCCTCGAGAAGAAGTCCAAGCGCCAGTTCAGGCGCGACCGCAAGCAGGTAACGACTGTGGTGCACTCAAGGTGCTCGCGGCAATGCCCCACAGACAGCGTAGTCCGTAGTGTTGTGAAGCAGCGCGTGCCAGGTGCTTGTGGTAATGCCTGTGCGTAGTTGCCTTGTAGTCGGACGGCGTTTCGGTCGTGGCGTATCCGTTTCATGAAAAAATGATGATATGTGCCTGCGCAAAGTGTGAACTGGACAACATGTGTTGATGAATTCAGGCTAAATAGTTGGTCGTGAGCCTTCCTTGACAAGATTTGTTTTTCCTGGACACTAATGGCTAGTAAGTACATAAGTTGTGAGCAAGAATCGCACACTGAATGAATACAAATGTGTGGATTAAAAAATTTCACTGGCCTTTATGAATGCATGCTCTGTTTCATTGATTATAGTATACGAAAGAAGCAGGCCTGTGGCTACTGATTTCTCTCTGATGCAAGTACACGTTTATGGATACATATAATATGTACTTGAGTAATTGTTACTTTTTTTATTCCTGTGTGGCCAAAATGTCTTTTTGGTGTCTGTCAACAATTTTTGGTACCTAAGTTCAAAGCAACTTTACACTCATTATGTTCCATCTAATGCTTGGTTGTAGTAATGATGTAAACTGGCCTGCTTTGATTTTCAATGACAATTCGGGGCTACTTTACTAATGGGATATATGAATTATTATCTACCATCTTCGTTGCAAAACCACCTCTGAACTACCCCTGTTGCATGCCTGCATCTCCCATCACTTATTATCTACAGGAGTATTACCATCTTCCCCTATGCGCTCTGATCATAAATATCTGCTTGCTTCGTAGTGCCCCATGAACATGGCAGACTTTTGTGTATTTGTTATGCAGGCAACATATACTACAAACTGTTGGTCGTCATCTTAATTTGGGTGCAACTTATGCAGGAACAGGAGTCGGTATTACGTCTTTGTGTGGCAGTTGCCAAAAGTGGAAATGTGGACGCTTGCAAATTTGGTGCTTCTTGCCGTTTCACCCATGACATAGATGCTTATTTGGCTCAGGTATTGTTTTATTGGCCACTCTTGATTTGGTCTTCTCCCTGAACCTATAACTCATAACTGATCTCTTTGTTACTTTCGCAGAAACCAGCTGACCTTGAAGGAACATGTCCATTCACTGTTCTGGGGCAGCCATGTCCGTATGGACTAACTTGCAGATTTTCTGGTACACACAAAGATAACCATGCACCTTCTGAAAGTCATGAGATAAACACTTTGAGTAAAGATGTTCAAAAGCTCTTATGGAAAACCAAATATAAATTTCCCAGGGCCAGTGAGCAGATCAAACATCTTGGTCTTAAGGTACATAATTTAAATTTCTTGAATTCTATTGTCTATCAGGTCTGGCTTTTACACTTGTTATCATGGACACAGAGTGCACGATTTATGTTTATTGGAGCACATTGCATTTTACGGGTTAAAATATTTATATTTAATGGTTATCGGTTATCACCTGCTAGGTGACAATGGCTAATACATATAGTAGTCGTAGCCCTAATTTTAGCAATATTGGAATTTCTCTGCCTAGTGATTTTACTGCATCTCCAAATGTAGATCATAGTGGTCCTCTCATACTTCTTAAATACATAGAAGAGATGTATGTTCTTAGCACTGGCAGTTACTATGTGCCTGATACTGATATGGGTATAAGATCCTCAAAATGCTTGTCAACACATGGCTATTGAAATTTATTATGTCATATACCACTTTTTATTTTGATTATAAGTTATTGTTATGAAGTTTCTGATGCAACATAGTGGTTGGTGCAGAATCTGTTGTTTTAGGATCTATTCTGTGAAGTTCTGTCACATGATAATACTTTCATTTAGTCTCAATCGGTGTGTTTCATAATGCAGGAAGTCATCAAGATTAAAGCAAGTGCATTAGCTGAAGATCGGAGCGCTGATCATGATAATCCAGATGTATCGTGTGAACTGAATGGTGAGGAAAAAACTGAATCTTCTTGCAATACTGCTGTGAATGTGGAACATGATTCCAGTTTGTGCGAAGAAATGGATAAATTGGGGGGAGAACCTTTGGATGGTGACTCTGTTGCAAGGGCAGCAAAGAAGTCAAAGATTGAAGTTGTTGAAATTAACAAAGAAGGAGCTGGTAATTTTGTTTCTGGATTTAAGAGCCATTCTTTTAAGTGCTCCTGTTGCTCATAGTATGGTTTCATTTATTAACCTTTTCACTAACATTATGGGTTAGGTACTCATGACACTAAGCTGGAGCCTGAAGATCCTAATTTAGTTAATGGATTGGAAGTGCCCTCAAATATCCCAAGCTCTTGCAGAGTTGACCTAGTCGCAACACCTCATTTACGTGAAAGGAAGATAATAGATTTTCGGGAGAAGCTGTACCTTGCTCCCTTGACCACTGTGGGAAATCTTCCTTTCCGGAGGCTGTGCAAAACATTGGGAGCTGACATTACTTGTGGAGAAATGGCTATGTGCACAAATCTTATGCAGGTTAGAAAACAAAGTACCTTCCTGGTCTGTTCCATCGTCATATGTGACATATGCCATTTTCGTGTCTTTTGAGTGGAGTTAATTTCTTACATCCATTACAAATGGTGCCAAGGTTAATGAATTATCATCTGTTTATTCCTTGTGATGTCATTTCATATGGATATGTTTCATGTAGGGGCAAGCTTCAGAGTGGGCTTTGCTGCGAAGACATTCATCAGAGGATTTGTTTGGGGTGCAAATCTGTGGAGCTTTTCCAGATACAGTGGCACGGACAATTGAACTTGTGGATAACGAGTGTTCGTTTGACTTCGTTGACATAAATATGGGCTGCCCAATCGATTTAGTTGTCAATAAGGGTGCTGGGTCCTCGTTGCTTAACAAACCTATGAGGATTAAGAGTATTGTTCAAGCATCATCTGCCGTTACTAAAAGACCTCTAACTGTTAAGGTAATTCAACAACACACATATTAAAATAGAGTAGCAGAATTCTTGTGCTCACCTTTTCTTTGTTTCTTGATTCTAGGTAAGAACAGCTTTCTTTGAAGGCAGGAACCGTGCTGATTCTTTAGTTTCAGACATTTATGACTGGGGTGCTTCAGCCATAACAATACATGGTCGATCGCGGCAACAACGCTACAGCAAAAATGCCGATTGGGACTATATTAACCAGTGTGCACAGAAGGCCCCTGATGACTTGCATGTCATTGGAAATGGTGATATATTCTCCTTTACCGACTGGAACAGGCATGTTTCTGGCAGCTCCAAAATTTCCACTTGCATGATTGCTCGAGGTGCGCTTGTCAAGGTTAGTATGCACAGCAGTTTACATGATTTAAGTTGTTATATATTATGAGAAAAAAACAAATGGTTCCGAGTATTTTGGGATAGCATGATAGTGAACCACATTTTAGCTTGGAATTGTGCAGTTCTATATCAGTGAATTATGCTCCAGTGTTTAGTCATGAAATTTTTTCGACCAAACTTTCAATTTTCGTCTGCCATAAGAATAAGTGCTATTCATCGTTGCAAAACATTGGATATTTGTGACACTGTTTAATGCTCTCCATGTGTCTTTGTATTTTGTGTGAATGGTACTCCTTGTACTTATAACCATTCTAGAATTGAAATAACTATTTGCATGTCTTCTGCTTTGCCTCAACTGCAGCATATAAACTGTTATTTTCACATTTGTTCCTCTTCTATGAATGTCTCGCCTATCCCTCTTCTTAATCTTAAATATAAAAAATTCAGATGCCAATTATTCGTAGCTGCCAAATGGTTGATGACTGCATCCATATTGTTTACGTAGTTAGTGGACGGTCTTTATAATGCATACTTCACATTGAATTGATACCTGGTAGGCAAGGTAAACTGTAGCATGTAATCGGTACTAATTTAGGAGGATACATGCAAACTCGGTATTACTTGAATGCTCTCAGGTCCTAACATTTTTTGTAATGATTTTACTAGCTTAATTAATAACCTCTCTGCATATCTGTACTAGATGAGATGTTTGAATGATCAGTCTAATAATAGTGCCTGATCACCATTGAAACAACCTATGCGTCGATTTTTCAAACATAATGTAGCACATAGTCGGCAGAAAATGTCTATATGGGCCTGCACTTTATGGGTTATTGTATTAAATCGTGTTGGTGCTCATGCATGCCGTTTTGATGCTTGGCAGCCTTGGATATTTACTGAGATAAAAGAACAAAGGGACTGGGATATCACATCTGGCGAGAGATTAAATATTCTGAAAGATTTTACTCGTTTCGGTCTCGAACACTGGGGCTCTGACACCAAAGGTGAGTCCACCCTTCTCTGAGAGTACGTAGGAATTATGAGATTTTCTTTGCCATATTTTCACAGGGAGTTGTATCGGCCCATCGTTTAAACTTACAAATTGTCTTGCAAATAATTATCTACGTTTCAACTTATAGTTCAATGTGTTTCCAGGTGTGGAGACAACACGCCATTTCCTGCTAGAATGGCTGAGCTACACGTGCCGGTACATCCCGGTCGGGCTGCTGGACGTCGTCCCGCAGCAGCTGAATTGGAGGCCTCCAAGCTACTGCGGCCGCGACGACCTCGAGACCCTGATGGCCTCCGACTCAGCAGCCGACTGGGTAAGCCAGCTGCCCTCCTCTTTCTCCATCCGGTTGTCTGATGAACGTACTTGTGACATGATTGGGAAGCTGATGTACCTCCTCTATGCAATACGCAGGTGAGGATCTCGGAGCTGCTGCTCGGCAAAGTCCCGGAAGGGTTCACCTTCGCGCCCAAGCACAAGTCTAACTCGTACGACCGCGCTGAGAACGGCTAAAAGACTGCCGCGTGATGGTTATTCGGCAGTTTATATGATGCTGAATAAGATCACGTCTCTTCTCAGTTAGTTTGAAACTCAGCCAGGGCTCCATGTTGCCTGCCTCATAATGGTTATTCAGTAGTGTGGAGCAACATCATGATGCTGTTGCATATTTTTCTTCTTCTTCTGAATGATGGTTGCTTTTTATTTGAAGAATGCAGGATCCTGCTAATTGCAAGCCATAACAGTTCTGTGTACAACCAAGCATATTAATTTAAGTTATTGGTTGCTCAGTTATATGGTTTAATTCTCTCATCAGTGAGAATATGGCCCCTCTCTCTCTCAAACGGTCAACACAGACCTGTGACGATTTGGATGGTTTCGTGCAAAATTACGAGGAATGTATTCCCAAATTACTTTCATATCTGAAGATGACCCGTTACTAGTTGCGCGTGCGTCGCAAAGGGGCATACATATTTTTGGTGAGTTAGCCCATGATTTACTGGACGTGGATTTGGTGAACATGGTTCCATGCACATCCCTTATGAATAATAAATTCAAAAAAATACTAGAAAAATCAAAAGAATCTGAATATTTTTTTGTAACATACATAGTCAACCAATATACTCACGTATGAAGTTTCACAAAGAAATCACAGCCGTGCTATTCTGGATAAAAATGTCAAAATCAAAGTTATATTAAAAAAACATTGTTTGATGAATAGTATGGTCTCAATTGTATTTTCTTCACTAAGAATACCACAGGCATCAATACTTCACATATACTGCAGGTTTTTCCCTTGTATTTTTTTCAAATATCTATTCATGTGGGTGCACATGGAACCATGTTCCTTTGTATTTTTGATGATTTACCTGCACATATAGTGTGATTGTGTAAAAATAATAATTACTAGTAAACCCTTGTACCTACCCATACAGTGTGATTGTGTTAAAAATGATTGTATACTATACCCTTATTTGATAAGCGTTTACTTGGTTTACCAAAGAAAACATAATTTTATTTGGGAAGTCAATATGAGGTACAATGGATGCAGTTTTCAGGAAAAAAATGGTGTAAAAAATCATAAATGAAAGGGAAAAAAAATCAATACGGAGAAAGGGAGGGAGAGGGGGGCATGTAAGATTGGCCGAATGAAGAACAAAACCTTACTATAAGTAGGAGAGATTTCATGGTGCATACAACATTCATTTGAAATGATTTATCACAAATGGAATGACGAACAGAAAACATCTCCTGATCAAGACATCATAAGCTCAAACATTGACCTGTGATGTAAGTATGTATCAACCAGCTCAAATGGCCGTAGCAAAACGGTTAGACGATACAAGACATTTTCTTCATTCAAGTTTCAGGCTGCCGGAATGAGAAGAGCCGCAGGCCCTGGAAGAAGGAAAAGGGCTAAATAACATCAGGTTGTTGTGATGGTGACGGCGTGGGCTTCATTCTCCTTATGCGGTACGCAGGATGATGTGAACCCCGCTCTCGGTGTCGATGATGTCGCTGATCTCCCCCACCTTGAGAGCGTACGTGGCGTCCTCGAAGGGCTTCTGCATCTGCCTCCTCCCAAAGGTGCCTATCAAGGATCCATAGCAACATAACGGTTACCAAGGCGCAGTTGTGGTTGAACGTCAAGAGGTGCAATCAGCAAGAATTCCATGAATGAACATCATTGATGTGTTTCCACAGAGATTGGATTATTAATTGAGCGGATAAAATGTAACAATCAATAGCATCATGGTTGCAGCACCATGGTGGCGACTCTTCACCCTAATCAGCAAGAGCACAAACTTCGTGAAAGAGATGCGCACTGATCCAAAAGTCTAACAACACAACAAGGCAAGGTTCTGTGATAACTGCTGTCAAACTTGCAAGTACAGAACAACTTCTGCTTCACGCTTCTTCCTTCAAACTAGGCAACATGGCAATCTTAGCTTCAGGTTTTCTTTAAATATCATAAGGAAACCCAAGCTCTCTTCTTGAAAGCCTAACCTCACATTCGTCATTCAGAATGGGAACAAAAACGAGCAAAGGAAGGAATTGAAATAAATAGGTATGTACAAGCAAATGTAAGAGATCACAACTAATACCACGAAACAATTCTGGCCAACTTATTTCTCACAGATCCAACGAAAAGCACGTGCTAGGACAACCAATTGAATATTTAGTATTCTTGTTTTAAAGACAAGTTAGTACAATCTTAAAAAAATGTTTATGCACTTTCAAGTGAAGCCTATCCATGATCCTCTTAACTTAGACCAAGCAATCACTGCTTCCTACTACGAAATAGCATCACTTCCCTACGCAGTATGACACACATGATTAGTTGGTGGATCCAGGAAGGGATGCCATGAAAGCACGCTAGCCGATCGATCCACCTATCTCCGCATAAAAATCAGATTCCTACTCAGAATTCGGCCTCCTGGGATCTAATGTTAACCCCATAAAAAGCAGTCCTATTGATTCATGAATCATGCTGATAGTACATCCCTAAATACTGTAGTACATTCCTGACCCCTGCCCATGTTAGGAAATAACCGAGCACCGAATCGCCGGATCGACAGCTCGGAGCAACCCTAAATCGTAGTAACGGCCACGCATCCAAATCTAGCCGGAGCGGGGCGGGGGGCGGGGGAGGCGGCGCATCGCGTCGTGCGCACGCACGTACCTAGGTCGCCGCCGCGGCGGGCGGAGGAGCAGTCGGAGTGCTGCGCGGCGAGGTCGGCGAAGGAGCCGCGGCCGGCGAGGATCTGGGCGCGGAGGTCGCAGAGGCGCGCGGCGGCGTCGGCGCGCGTGGTGGCGGAGATGACCCGGCCCTCGGGGTCCTTCCAGGACGCCTTGCGCCGGGACCCCTCGTGCTTGATCAGGATGTGCGACGCCCGCACCGTCTCCTCCCCCGTCGCCGCCATCTCTCCCTTCCTCCGCCGCTCGCCGGTCCGGTCGCTTCGGTGGGTGGGGCGGGGTGGCTCCGTCCGGCGCAGGCAGACAGGCACAGCGGAGATCTTTTTCCGAGTTCCTCTGATTGGTTTATGTGGGCGGAACCTAGGCCAGTTCTTTTGCCAGAATCTGGAAATTCTTCGAGACCTTACTCAGCTTTTCCTAAAATCTTTGAGCCTCGTTTGTTTTACAATTCTATCTAATTAGACCCTAATTAGATAGGATTGTAAAACAAACAAGGCCCAAAGATTCTGGAAGAAGCTGAATAGGGGTCGAATTCTGGGAAAATCCCCAGATTATGGCAAAAGAACTGAACCTAATAGCGAAAGCAGAGCACGAGGCGTATTACGAAAGTGCGCCTTTAGACTGTGTAAACAGAGAATAGGCTCACCTTAACATCACGATTCCACGACGTCGTACATTGCTTGATTTTTTTTTAGAAAAAAACTTACGGTCTACCCCCTCCGTCTTGAAACGAAACAACGTTTTTCACACTACACTAGTATCAAAAAATGCTCTTATATTTTAAGATAGAGGGAGTATTCATCAAACATCATGGCAGTATAAAAAAACACCAAACAATAGAAATTACATGTATGTTCGTAGACCACCTAGCGACAACTACAAGCATTGAAACGAGTCGAAGGCGTGCCCGCGCCATCGTCCTTCCCTCTGAAGTCGGGCAAACCTTTGTGATAGACAGTTTCGTACTAAGCCTCCAAAGGACCAACACATCAGAATAGCAACCGTCGTCGATGAAGAGAAGAGCAGATCGAAAGGATCCGTAAAGATACACACACGTAGACAAACGAAGACCGGATCTAAGCATACCTACTGAAGAAAAACATGGACCGAATCTTGCGAGATCCACCGGAGATGTATTTCCACACGCCCTACATGCCCTCCGACGATGCTTGACTCACTATCAGGACATGGGCTAGGCAGGTAGAATCTTAGTCCATCTTTAGGGAGCTTCCGCCTCATCTTTCTGAGTAGGACACAAACATGATGCCTTTTGAGATCCGCTTTGGATAGCAAAGGTTTCACTCTGTCTCCTCAAGTAGTGACCCTGGGTTATCAAACCCATGAGAGGATGTCCACTACGTCAGAGGCTCTACCAAGTCTTTACAAGAGAATTAAATTCTAGTTTTTGTAACCAGACCTTAACAACCTTAGAGGGTGTAACACTATAATTAGAAAAGACATGGATATGAGGTCTTGATTCTTACAATCATATATTTTCTGTAGGGATCATCATGATGTTAATTTATGCTCTGGAAGGCACCTGTTAAGATGTGTTTGCAAATGCGATGAAATAGAGGATGTGTCCAAATTACGTCTTGAGCAGTTGCATCAAGAATTAGTTGTCCAACTGCAGACCTTTACCGTCTCGCGGGGTTACCTCAGTTATTAAGAATACTAGATCATTGTTGGCGTGCGTTGCCGCACCCCGTCTATTTTGACTCTTAATTGTTAGAAATAAAAAGCAACTTGTATACATTTGTTTAGTACTCCCTCTATCCAAAAATAAGTGTAATGGTTTTAGTTAAAATTCATGTTAAAGGTTTGTGAAATATAAGTACATCAAATGGATAATAATCAAATCATATAACAACTTTTTTTGAAACCAAATATGGCGGACCAGTTTATAAGGAAAATCAAACAAAAAAGCCGCACAAGCAACGAAGCCTCATCGCCCACACGACACAAGGCTACAGTCGCCTCAACACACACACCCAAGTTCGGAGCCACCGCTCCAACAACCACCGCTCGCACGTGAACCACAATGCCGCACGGTACGGACACCCTATATCCCTAGGTACAAGAGACAACCGCCCGCAGACAACACCCCCAAATCATATGACCATTGTTTTCATAGTTGCTTATCATGAAACATTTGTCCAAGAGTTCTATTAACAACGTACCATTTTAGGCCAACTTAGAATTTTGTATTAATTCCTTTGAACAAGAGAAGTTTAGATATTTCGCAAGAATACCACGCCTATAGAGAATAAGATATACAATTCACCATATCAACATTGAATTGTCAAGTTATAGAAAGGTTTTCCAATACGTAGATAACTCTGCAAACCCTGATCTTTAAATAACACATGCTAGTACAATTATTATTATTTTCAAAACAGGACCAAAGTGCCCAATAGCTCATAATGTAGATGCCACCACATAGCCAAAGTACATAGTTACTGCAAGAATGGAGAAAGCCCACACATTGGTATTGCTGGAGTAAAAAAATCATTTTCCATACCGAGCAGCCCTTGTGTTGGATCAAGTAGACTGAACACCATAAATCATCAAAAAGTTGTCTAATTTTAGCAGTTAAACAAATCCGTAAATTCAGCAAGCCAAATACACATAGGATGGGAGATAGCAGCAAACTTACCACTTGTGCATCAGAAAAAATAGGATCCAGTTATCATGCACGCCAATAATTTCCTAAAAATAAGTTAGAAAACAGAAGCCATGAAGAGAAAATTAAATATACAGTTCACGATCCAACAAGTACTGATGCATCAGTCGCGTAAACAAAATCCGGTGAAATTCATGCGAGACTATGATCTTGCAGGAAAGGAAAGAAGAAAAGATTATATAAGTAAATAAGAAGAATTGTGCTGGTGGTAGCGAAGGATAAACCAAACAATATACTAGGTGAGATACCCGTGCATGAGCTCGTAGCTGTTGTGCCCGCCATTTCCCCAGCCTATGCGTGCAGAACTATAGATGGATTACTGCGTCGGTGATGCCAAGGTGAAAGGTGGAGACAGGAGAGACATCAAGGGTGGTGATGATGAATCAGCGGGTGGGGAGGCACGAGCTCCCATGATACTCCACTTTGTTCATCCTCCTCCAGTCTGTTCCCCCTCACCGATCGCAGTCGGGGTCATCCCGCGCACAGGCTCAAGCCTCTTCGTCCACTGTGTCCGCTGGCCGCGGCGTCCATGCGGACTGAGGGGAAGGGTTGGCGATCGAGGAGACGGAATGCAGGAGTACCTCCATTTAATCATCCACGATAAATGCCCTGCTGGAACGGATGATTGATTGTCCCCAATACAGGCGGATCAGTTCCACTCGCCCGCCTCACGCTAGCCATAGTGGGGATAACTTAGGTAGTAACTTAACACATCTCAAGACAATTTTGCTTATGTGGCAAGTATTTAATAAGGAGAGAGATGCTTGGAGTAACATAATATGTTACTGTAACATAGCGCTTTCCGAGGTAAAATGAGTCTATAAGGCAATAAATGAAACAAACTATGACACTACTACTACTACCTCCGTCACGGTTTAGAAGGCGCTTTTGGAAATTCTTTGGGACCTAGGTGGTTATCTATAGGTTATGAGATGGGCTAAAAAATAGCATTCACACTATGCATGCATATAGAAATAGTATATCGGAATACTAATTAGCTACTAGAAATAAATGCAATGCGCCCTAAACCTTGTCTATTGTGGAAATGCACGCAAATTTAATTGTGCCTTCTAAACCGTGATAGAGGAAGTAAGATACTTTGCACTACGGGGTAGTAACTTAGACTAGTGTCATGCATATGACACTAGTCTAAGTTACTCCCCACTATGTCATGCATATGATACATATGCCCGGAGAACGCAGGCCAGAGTCCTTCGTTTTTATGGCACATGGCAGACATTCCTCAATGGAACAGCCCATTGGCCCAATTCAATCCAGTACGTCCAAAAAAGCTACCGAAGCAGTGGCCCATGGCATTGAGGGCATCTCCAGCCGTTCGGCCCCCCAGGGCGCCTAAATAGAGCAGCCTGGGGGCGTGCCGACGCTATTTGGCCCCTGGGGGCGACCTAGCTCCCAGTCACGCCCCCATGCGCCGGCCCCAGGATGTGGGAAATTTAAACTTGGTCGTTCCCACTCTCAAAAGACGCCACAAATCCAGCGATCGGACGTAGTCTGGCGTTACAAAAAACAGAGCGCCGCACGCCGCAAGTTCGCGTGCGCAATGATTCACTCGGTGGGGTCGGCTCCAGGCGTTGGCGGAGTTGTCGTGCGCGGGCTCGGCGGTGTCGGAGCTGCTTCGGTGCTGGGCTGTGTCGGCGCGGCTTCGGCACTGCTGGGCGGCGATGTAGAGGGGTCGTTCGGGCTTGGCGTCCGTGTGGTCGTGGGCGCGGGAGCTTGCGTCGTCGGCGTCGTCGGCGTTGCCGTCTGCATCTGGTTCAGGATGAGGCCGCGCTCTGCCATGTACCACGCCCTGAGCTGCTCGTCGTTGCTCTGGAGCATGTCCGCCCCGCCCATTAGAAAAGCCATGTCGGTGTTCCTCTTCTTCGCGGCGACGTTTGTCCGGAGCAGGTCGAGCTTGATGGTGCTGTTCTTCATCAGCGACGACCACCGTGCCTCAGTCTTCTCTTCACGTAGGACGGCCCGGGCCTGGGCGTCGGCGAGGCAATGCTCGATGGACTCCTGCACTCGCGCGGTTGCCGCGTCGGTGTTTTCCCCTTCTTTGCCAATTTGTGGCCGTCCGACCGCCCCTCTGACGCGCCCGGAGTCGTTGCGTCCGGCTTGTATGTCTCCTTGGCCTTGTCGAGGGTACGTCGGACTTCTGCCCACTTCTCGCACTTGTCAATGCGCTTGTAGACGTGGAGGTGCTTGAAGTCGGCGTCTTGGTTGTCACGCCGATACATGGTGAACATACGCAGCAGCTGCGCGGAGGAACAAACAGTTGGCGGGCGGCGGGCGTTGACGACGAAGAGATGCGGGCGAACGACGTGCGTACCTGATCCTCACCGCTGGCGCCGCTCTCCGGGCGAGCCGCGACCTCCTCGACGATTCCATGCCATTTGTTGAACGCCAACTGGATACGCCCCCAATGGTTCGCCATCGCCTTGGAGCCGCGCTGCATGTAGACGCCTTTGAAGTATGGGTCGACGAGCTTCCGCTCGTCAAACTCGGCCTTGATGCGGTCCCAGTACGTCTTCAAACTCTGGTTCGCGCCGGTGGTCGGGTCGAGGCAGACGACTTTCCATGCTTCGGCGAGGCATTCCTCCTCCTTGGACGTCCACTTGATGCGCGGTTCGCCTGACCTAGCCGCCCGCTTCTTCTTCTTCTGGCGCCCCTTCGTCGGAACAGGAGCCGGCTCCTCCTCCTCCTCCTCCTCCTCGTCCTCCTCCTCCTCCTCGGGTTCCTGCGCTTCGTGCGCGTCCTCGCCGTAGACGTAGCCGAGCTCGGCCTCCATGTCGCCGCTGAGATCCACTACCTCGTCATGGGTGGCGAACCCGGGAGACGCGGCGGCCGCGGTTGCTCCTGTCGCGATGATGTCGTCCATGTCGGCTCCTGTGTCGTCCGTGTCACCGAGGTGCGAGAAGGGCAGCGGCCCACGGCGGAGATGGGGCGTCGGTGTGGAAGCGTAGGCAGCGGGCGGCGAGTAGTTGTATGGAGGGTACTGCACGCCGACGAAGGCGGACGAGGGTGTGCGTGTCGCGGGGTGGCCATGGGGGAAGGTCACGTTTGGGTTGAACCCCCCGTGCGCGTCACTGTCGGCGTAGCGGGGCGACGATGATCCCCATGGAGATCCGACGCCTTGCTGTCCCCAGGGCGCGTACTGGGCGTGGCTGACGACGGGTGGATTCATCATCCCCGCATGGTCGACCGATGAGGAAGACACCGCCGCACGCGCCGCGTTGTCGCGGGCCTTCTTGGCAATGGCCCTGTTCCGCCGGTCGGTGGTGACTGTGTCGCGTCGCTGAACTTCCACCCTCCACTCGGCGTTTGACATGCCCGGTGGCTTCGATGGAGGCGCCCTCGGCTTCCTCTACTTCGGCTGGGCCATGGTGCCAGTCGTGGTTGCCGCCGCGCGCGGCATGGCGTACTTCTTCGGCGGCATGGCGGCGACTGGAAGGCGAGCTGGAGGGGGTTTGGCGGGAGAAAGGGAGGGAATGGCGGGAGGAAGGCGAGCGAGCAGAGGAGATGCGAGGGAAAAGCGTCAAGAAGCGGCGGGAAAAGGCCCTCGGGTCACCGCCAGGGCGGGCCCATGCGCCTTTTTCGCTTGTGCCGGCTCCCCAAGCGCCCCCCAGGGTGCCGGGTTCGGCCTGGGTCCGCCGGCACCAATTTTGGCCCGAGCCGGCGAAAAACGGGCTTCTGGGGCGCGACTGGGCCTTTTTTTGGCGCCGGCGCGGCAAAATCGCCTGGGGAGGGCCTGTTTGGGGCGCGGCTGGAGTTGCCCTGAGCGATCAGAATTACTAGTGAACGACAAAAGATTAGCTGTGATTCACGGCTCATCTGATGGCCGAAAATGGTTCAAATTGGCAATCGGATGGTTGGGAGCATGATGGCCTGGGAGGGCTGGAAAAGTGTGCAGTTTTAATGTCTTTAAATAATTCAAACAAAATCACCGGGAATTTAATGATTAGACCTCATGAATCCCCAAGGATTGACTTTCTGCTACCGTACTAAATCTTTCTGTCACCGATGTTCAGAATAGCGTTCCGCGTCCTCCCTGCTCCTAACCTTCTTCTTGATTGAACTCCGAGATCCTGGGTATCTGCAGGGTCGTAGAACGATAAAGAGACAAGAGACAACTCTGTAGCAATCAGACACATACATGACATTAATAATTCAGAGTCATTCCATCGATCCCTCATACAAATACACATGGTTTCAAGACTATGCCTCAACCCATTGCCTTACTGTACTCGCACATGACGATCGGCTCGCAAGATGAAATCATTGGAGAAGACATAAAGATGAATGCTTTATTGATAATATGTCTTACAATGGTTTATCAAACCCATGCGAGGATGTGCACTACGTCAGAGGCTCTCCTTACGAGATAATTAAATTCCAGTGTTTGTAACCGGACCTAACAACCTTAAGGGTGTAAACACTAGACTTAAAACATGCATGGATATGAGATCTTGATTCTTACAACCATATATTTGCGCTTGGGATCATCATGATCTTAATTTGTGTTGTGGAAGAGAACCGTTAAGATGTGTTTGCAACGTGATGAAGTGGGGGATGTGTCCAAATTACATCTTGACCGGTGCGTGACCTGTATTAAGGGTCAGTTGTCCAACCCCAGGCCTTTATCATCTCGCGGAGTTACCTAAGTTATTAAGAGTATAATTCAAACAAAAGCATTGGACGTTTAATGAATACATCTCATGAATCCCTAAGGATTGGCTTTCCTCTATCGTATTAAACCTTTCTGTCACTTGTGTTCAGAATAGCGCTCCGCGTTCTCCCTGCTCCTAACCTCCTCCTTGATTGAACTTCAAGATTCTGGGTACTTGCAGAGTTGTAGACCGATAATGAGACAAGAGACAACTCCGTAGCAGTCGAACACATACATGATATTAGTTATTCAAAGTCATTCCATTGATCACTCGTACAAATACATAGATTCCTCATACAAATACATAGGGTTGCAAGGCTATGCCACAACCCATTACCTTACTGAATTACTCTCACATAACGATCAGATCGCAAGAGAAAATCATCGGAGAAGACATAAAGACGAATGTTTTATTGATAATATGTCTTAGAATGGTTGTCGGATGCGATACACGATTACAAGTATGGATAACAAAAAAAT